>NC_056679.1:33190409-33518742 GCF_018350215.1 Panthera leo
TTTAGAACATGTAAATTTTATTTCCATCAGAGCCCTTATTTTCATTGTTAAGTGGTTTTATACCAAGTGGGGAATCTGAAGTATTTCTGTAGGACCTCAAGATTTGATGAATACAACATAAGCTAAAATCATACCATTTCATTATCCTTCTTTCTCTTAAAACCAAAAGTGTAAGCTGTGGTCATCAAAGGTCCAGTGTGTTAATAGAGTATACCTACTAGCATTGTAAAAGGCATATGTCAGATGAGATGTCTGGCATGGTGTAGATAAGCTTTGATGTAAAGAGAACTACCAAGGACAAACCAGTTAACATTTAAAATGTATAAAGTCAATTTTGAATAAAGAAAGAGAGAAAAGATAATAAAAGTATCAAAAAAAGGCAAAATTAATTCATACAGTGAAATCAAGCAAAGGAAGAATGATGTGTAACCCATATTTGAAAGGCTGTTTAACCAAAGGAACACTATTTTATATCTTTGAGTATTGCATAAAAGAAAATGAGAATAGATTAAGGAGCGCACACAGAGTATATCAAAGTGGCAGAAATCTTCAAACACTTTGCCTTATTTTTCTTCAAATGAAAAGTTATGCATTATTATATTTTAACTACCTTGTTGCAATGTATTTAGCAATGGCATGGACCATACCATTGAAAAAGCTTCCTGTAATGCAGGGATGACAGATCCTGTCAATAACAAATAGTACTGGAATATCCAGTCAAGGTCTAACAATGCAAAATGGATGGATAATTGTTTTCAGCATTGTGCACTTTTTATATTACTGTGCTTCTGATCCCCTTCAAGCCAGTTCATCTCACTGGTAATGTCAGTAGACACTTGAATGGCCTATCTAGCTTAATGAAGTTTTGATAAGTGATGGTTCACTTATATGAAAGAATCTACTAAAGTGTCTAGTGAGGCATTTCATTTGCCCAAATCTCTGTGAAATAGATACAAATCTTCAAGGTAGAGTGATTAGTACACGTAAGCTTACATTGCCAAAGTCATAGAGATTTTAGGAACTGCCATAAATATCTACTAGTCCCGTCTTTGCTCCTTGGATTCAGAGGAAGCTGATAGAGGTTAAATTATTTGACAAGTTTCTATACCTGTTAAGGACAAAGCAAAAATAAGTCCAAGTATTTCTTGCCATAAAACTTGGTCCTTTCCCAGCATATCATAGTGTCTTGACATGTATATCAATTAATTTTAATTTTCCTAATGCCTTTCTTATTCTTTTCAAGTATTCCAAACAGAATAGAGTTTCATAATTTCTTTTCTTTTTATTTGAAAGGGAACATTTTAATTTCTAAAAAAATTTATACAAAATTTACAAATTTCAGAGTTGTATTCATGGTAGTTGATCAGAATAAACATTTTTGTAATGAAGAAAATAACCATTATTCTCATTCCAACTTTTACTTATGCAGGAGGTTTGATTAAATGTTCTAAACATTAATAAAATGGTTTCCAGAAAAACAACAATTAAGAGGCAGAGGAAAATATACTTTTTTTAATAATTTGCCAAATAAGACATTTATTTAGATAGCATTTAATGGATGCTCTCAAATTAAATACAACTAAAGAGAAAAAATGAGGGGATATATATTTGACAAACTTAAATATAAAGGGACTAGACATATTAAAGAGGAAAATATATATAGACTAATATTACTCCAGCAGAAATGAAATAAAATAACCATAAGTAAAGAACCAAATTAAGACAGTAAAAACTAAAGTGAATATTATAGGCTGAAAAATTGTAAAAGGTGATGATAATAATAGACTTTCTTCAATAATATGTCATAATTATAACAACTATAATGAATATTTTTGTTATTTAGTAAATATTATTTTACCTCTTTTATATCTTCAAAGTGAATTTATATTTTTAACATTTTTTAAATGTTTATTTATTATTGAGAGAGAAAGAGAGAGACAGAGAGAGAGGGAGGGAAGGAGGGAGGGAAAGAGAGAGGGAGAGTGAGCAGTGGAGGAGAAGACAGAGGGAGACACAGAATCCAAAGCAGGCTCCAGGCTCTGAGCTGTCAGCACAGAGCCTGACTTGGGTCTCGAACTCATGAACTGTGAGATCATGACCTGAGCTGAAGTTGGACTCTTAGCCAACTGAGCCACACAGATGCCCTATGAACTTTTATTAAAAAAATAATAATAATAACCAAAATAATGTGATCCTCCCAAGTGGTTCTTTCTCTCATTTTTTTTCTTTTAATTTCATTTTCGCCTAATAATATCGTATTTCTGAAGACTGCTTGGTATTATCCATCCTTCTACTTTTGACTCATGTGCTCATTTGAGGCCCACAATTCCAAAAGATTAACTTTCAGAAATGAAATTGTATGAAAATAACGATGTATGATCATATTTAAATATCATAAACATCAAAAAACTAGTCATATTTAAATAAATGAATGAAAGATGTTCACTATACATTAAGTTTATGAAGCACATTGCAAAACAGTAAGAACGATATGCTTGCACTTTTTCATACACACACATATTCACATTGATACTCCTTGCTATTTCTAGATAGAGGAATCAACTGTTTTTATATATTATTCCAACTATTCCCACAAATAATACACTCTTTATTATCATTATAAATAAGTGCTATGAAAATAAGTGAAGACAGAAAGAAACTTGAAATAATAGCAGATGGAAAATTGGAAAATTCACAAATTATGTGAAAATTTAAAAATATATTCCTGAACTACTAGCTCAAAGAAGAAATTGAAAAGGAAATTAGAAAATATCTTGAGACAGTGAAAATGAATCACAGTATAACAAAACCTATGGGCTGCAGCAAAAACATTACTAAGAGGGAAGTTTATAGTGAAGAATGCCTGCATTTAAAATTATGTGTGTGTGTGTGTGTGTGTGTGTGTGTGTGTGTGTACCAGTCCTTCTCAAACTCTTCCAAAAATTGAAAAAGGAGCACCTCCAAACTCATTTTTGAAGACATTAAAACATTTCTTAAAACAGTGTCCATAAGCTCAAAACATTAAGCAGAACATTGGAAAATATATAAAAGACTTTAAGAGATGCAAAGTACACTGTCTGAAAGGATGGACTGTAAATGATTGACAGCAATTCGAAAATGTAGAAGAAATACATTTGGGTAATACTGCCACTTTCACTTCATGAAATCTTCCCACCTGTGCACAGAGGACGGATTTCCAGTCATTATTTTTTTAATTCCAGTATAATTAACACACAGTGTTATATTAGTGTTATATTAGTTTTAGGTGTACACGAGAGTGATTCAACAATTCTACACATTACTCAGTGCTCATCATTCGAAGTGTACTCTTCACCCTTCACCTTTTTCACCAATCTCCCACCCACCTCCCCTCTGGTAACTGCCAGTTTGTTCTCTATATTTCAGTCTGCCTTTTTGTCTTTTTTTTTCTTTCTTCATTTGTTTGGTTCTTAAATTCTTCATATAAGTGAAACCATAAGGCTTTTGTTTTTGTTTATTGTTGTTTTTGAATGACTGACTGACTTATTTCACTTAGCATCATACCCTTTATATCCATCCATGTTGTTGCAAATGGCAAGACTTCCTTCTTTTTATGGCTGAGTAATATTCTATTGTGTGTATCTCACCTATTCTTTGTCCATTATTCTATCAGTACGCACTTGAGTTGGTTCCATAATTTTGCTATTATAAATAATGGTGTATAAACATAGGTGTCCATATATCTTTTTGAGTTAGGATTTTTGTATTCTTTGGGTAAATACCCAGTAGTGCGGTTACTAGATCATATAGTAATTCTATTTTTAATCCTTTGAGGAACCCCCATATTATTTTCCACAGTGGCTGCACCTGTTGGCATTCTCACCAACAATGCACAAGGGTTCCTTTTTCTCCACATCCTCACCAACACTTGTTTCTTATGTTTTTGATTCTAGCCATTCTGACAGGTGTAGGGTGATATTTCATTGTAGTTTAATTTGCATTTCCTAGATAATTAGTGATATTGAGCCTCTTTTTGTGTGTGTCTGTTGGCCATCTGTACGTCTTCTTTGGAGAAATGTCTATTCATGGATTCTGCAAATTTTTAATTGGATCATTTGGTGCATGGTTTTGTTTTGTTTTGTTTTGGGTTTTGGTGTTGGGTTGTATAAGTCCTTTATATGTTTTGGATACTAACTCCTTACCAGATATATCATTTTCAAATATTTTCACCATTTCAGTAGGTTGTCTTGTTTTGTGTTTCCTTTGCTATACAGGGCTTTTTAAAATGGTTATTTATTTATATTTAGAGAAAGAAAGAGAGAGTGAGTTGGGGAGGGGCAGAGGGAGAGGGAGAGAGAGAATCCCAACCAGGCTCTGCACTGTGAGCATGAAGCACAACACAGGGCTCAATCTCATGAACTGTGAGATCATGACCTGAGCTGAAATCAAGGGTCAGATGCTTAACAGACTGAGCCACCCTGGTGTCCCAAAGCTTTTTATTTTGATGTAGTGCAAATAGTTTATTTATTTTCCTTCCCTTACTTTGAAAATCTAGGGAAATGTTACTATGGCTGATGTCATAGAAATCATTGCCTATGCTCTCTTTTAGGATTTTTATGGTTTCAGGTGTCACATTTAGATCCATCTTGAGTTTACATTTGTATTTGGTATAAGAAAAAAAGTAGTCTAGTTTCATTCCTTTGCACGTAGCTGTCCAGTTTTGCCAATTCGTTGAAGAGACTTTTTCCGATTGCATAGTCTTGCTTCCTTTGTCATAGAGTAATTGGCCATAAAATTGTGGGTTTATTTCTTTTCTGGGTTTTCTATTCTGTTTCATTCGATCTATGTGCCTAGTTTTTGCAGTATCCTACAGTTTTGATTTCTACAGCCTTGTAGTATACCTTGAAATCTGGGATTGTGATACCTCTAGTTTTGTTCTTGCCAAGAGTCCTTTAGCTCTTTGGGACCTTTTGTGGTTCCATAAAAATTTTAGGATTATTTGTTCTATTTCTGTGAAAAATGCTGTTGATATTTTGATAGGATTTGCATTCACTCTGTTGATTGGTTTGGGTAGTATGGACATTTAACAATATTTGTTCTTCCACTCCATGAACATGCAATAATGTTCATTTGCTTGTGTCATCTTCAGTTTCTTTTGTCAATGTTTTGTACAGGTCTTTCACCAACTTGGTTAGGTTTATTTCTGGAAATTTATGATTTTTGGTGCAATTGTAAATGGGATTCTTTTCTTAATTTCTCTTTCTGCTATTTCATTATTAGTGTATAGAAATACAGCAGGTTTCTGTATATTGATTTTGTATACAAAACTGAATTTACTTATCAGTTGTAATAGTTTTTTGGTAGCACTTTTAACCTTTTCTATATATATAGTATCATGTCACCTACAAGCAGTGAAAGCCTTATTTCTTCCTTACCAATTCAGATGTCTTTTATTTCTTGTCTGATCTCTGTGGTTAAAACTTCTAGTATTATGTTGAATAAAAGTGGTTAGCATGGACATCCTTGTTTTGCTCCTGATCTTTGGGGAAAAGCTGTCAGTTTTTCCCCATTGAGTGTGATGTTAGCTGTGAGTTTTTCATAAATAGCTTTTATGATGTTGAGGCATGTTACCTCTAACCCTCCTTTTTTGAGGGTTTTTATCATGAATCGATGCTGTACTTTTTAGTCAAATTCTTTTTCTGTATCTATCGAAATGATCATATGATTTTTATCATTTCTCTTATTGATGTGATGTATCACACTGATTTATTTACAAATATTGAACCACTCTTGTATGCCAGGTTTAAATCCGACTTGATCATAGTGAATGATTTTTTTAAATGTATTCTTGGATTTGGCTTGCTAATATTTTGTTAAGGGTTTTTCCATTATGTGCATCAGGGATATTAGCCTGTAGTTATCTTTATTTTGTAATGTCCTCACCTGGTTTTGACACTGGGTAAGCTGGCCTCATAGAATGAATTTGGAAGCTTTCTTCCTCTTCTACTTTTTGGAATAGTTGGAGAAGAAAAGGTATTAGATCTTCTTTAAGTATTTGGTAGAATTCACCTGTGAAGCCACCTGATATGGACTTGTGTTTGTTGGGAGTTTTTTGATTACAGAATCGATTTCATTTTTGGTAATTGGTCTGTTCAAATGATCTATTTCTTCCTGATTCAATTTTGGTAGATATATGTTTCTAGAAATGTATCCATTTCTTCTAGGTTGTACAATCTGTTGGCATTTAATTTTTCATAGTATTCTCTTATACTATCCTTTGCATTCCTGTGGTGTCGCGTGGTATTTCTCCACTGTCATTTCTGAATTTGATTATTTGAGTCGTCTCTTCTCTTTTTAATGAGCTTAATGGTTTATGAATTTTGTTGATCTTTTTAAAGAACCAGCTCCTGTTTTCATTGATCTGTTCTATTGGTTTTTTAGTTTCTATTTCATTTATTTCTGCTCTAATCTTTATTGTTTTTTTTTCTTTTAGTGGTTTGGGGTTTTGTTTGTTCTTTTTCTAGCTCCTTTACATATAAGGTTTATTTTTTTTTTTTATTTGAGATTTTTCTTGCTTTTTGAGGTAGGCATGTATGACTATAAATTTCCCTGTTACAACAGCTTTTGCTTCATCCCAAAGATTTTGGACTGGTGTGTTTTCATTTTAATTTGCCTCCATGTAATTTTTTTTTATTTCTTCTTTGATTTCTTGTCAACCCATTTATTGTTTAGTAGCATGTTTTAATCTCTATTTATTTGTGTTCTTTTCAGGTTTTTTTTCTTTGGTTGATTTCTAGTTTCATAGTATTGTGGTCAGAAAAGATGCATGGTATGACTTCAATCTTTTTAAATCTGTTGAGACTTATTTTTTGGCCCAAAACGTGATCTATTCTAGAGAATGTTCCATGTGTATTTGAAAAGAATGTATATTCTGCTGTTCGGGGATGGAATGTTTTGAATATATCTGATAGATCCATCTGGTCCAATGTGTCATTCAAAGTCACTTTTTCCTTATTGATTTTCTGTTTGGATGATCTATCCATTGATGTAAGTGGGGTGTTAAAGTCTGATGTTATTAACATATTACTATTGATTGCTTCTTTTATGTTTATTAGTAGCTGTTTTATGTATTTGGATGCTTTGTTGTTTGGTGCATAAATATTTACAGTCGTTTATCTTCTTGTTGGATTGTTCCCTTATGATTACATAGTGGCCTTGTCTCTTGTTATAACCTTTGTTCTAAAATTTATTTTATTCAGTATTAAGTATTGTAACCCCAGCTTTCCTTGCACTTCTGTTGCATGATGAAGTTTTTCCAGCCCTTCACTTTCAATCTGCATGTGTCTTTAGGTCTCAAATGAGTCTCTTGAAGACAGTATATAGATGGGTCTTGCTTTTGCTTTTTTATCCACTTTGTCACCTTAAGTCTTTTTATTGGAGCATTCACATAATTCAGTTCATTTACATTCAAATAATTATGGATAGGTATGTACTTATTGCCATTATGTTACCTGTTTTACAGTTGCTTTTGCATTTCTTTTCTGCTCCATACTTCTCTTGCTCTCTTCGATCATGGCTTGATGGCTTTCTTTAGTGATATATCTAGATTCCTTATCTTTATTTTTTGTATATCTATTACTGAGTTTGATTTGTGATTACCATTAGGTGTATATGTAGCATCTTATCCATATCCCCATTCTCTATTCGGTTTTTGGTGCGTTAAGTTTGAATCTATTCTAAAAGCACTAACTTTTTATTCCTCTCCCAACCCATATTTTATGTATACGGTGTCATTTCTTACATCGTGAATCCCTTAACTGGTGTTTACAGATATACTTAATTTCCCCTACATTTTTCTGTGGAGAGTCTGTTCTACATATTTTGGGTTGTTTTCTAGGTTATTTATTCTGTTGTAGGAGTTACATAGATACACCTACATGTGAAGAGGTGATCTTAGGATCCTCCTACTCTGTCATCTTCCCCCAAAGTCTCTAAACTAAATTTTTTCAAAGCCAGCATTACGCTGATACTAAAGCAAGACAAAAACACTCACTAAAAACAAACAAACAAACAAACAAACAAAAAAACCCCGAAAATCCTGGATGAACACAGATGCAAAAATAGTCATCAAGATACTAGCAGGCCAATCCAATACCACAATAAAGTCATCATAAACATAACCAGTAGTATTTATCCCTGCAAAACAGGACTGGTTCAACGTACAAAGGTAATGTTATGTTCCACATTAACAAAGTGAAGGAAAAATAATTACAAGATTGTCTCAATAGAGCAAAAACAATAAAATTCCACACCCTTTCATGATAAAAACTCTCAGCGAACTAGTAATAGAAGAAAGTCACTACAACATAATAATGGCCATAAATGAGAAGTCCAAAGATAACAGATTTCTCATCAGTGAACAACTGAAAGCTTTTCCTCAAAGATCTAGAAAAAGTAAGAATGATTATTCTTGCTACTTCTATTCAACATAGTAGTGAAAATCCTACCCACAACAATTAGATAAGAATAAAATAAAATAAAATGCATTCAAATCAGAATAGAGGAAGTAAAATTATTTTCATTTTTAGATGTCATGATCTTATATGCGGAAAACCCTAAAGATTCCACATTAAAAAATATATAGCTAATAAATTCAGTAAAATTTCAGATACAATGTCATCATACGAAAATCAACTTTGTTACTAACCACTAAAAATGAACTACCTAGAAAAAAATTTAGATCAATCCCATTTACAATAGCATCAAAAATAATAACATACTTAGGAATAAACTTAACTAAAGGTGAAAGATCTGTACACTGAAAACCATAAAACTAATTTGATAGAAATGAAGGAAGGCATAAATAAATGGACATGCATTCCATATTCATGGACTGGAGAAATTAATCCTGTTAAATTGTCCACACTACCTAAAGGAATCTATGATTCAATGGAATCCCTATGAAAATTTCAAGAGCATGTGTTATATATATAAATAGACAAAGAAATTCTAATATTCATATAGATCCACAAAAGACCCCAAATAGCCAAAATAATCTTGAGGGAACAAACAAAAAACAGAGGTGGAGGCACTATACTTCCTGATTTTGAGATATCTTCCAAAGTTACAGAAATTAGTAATTAAACAATTATGGTACTTAGTATAAAGACATATATACACCAATGGAACAGAACAGAGATCCCAGGAATAAACCTATACAGATACAGTCAACTGATCTTTGACAAGGGTGCTAAGAATACACAATGGAAAAAGGATAGTCTCTTCAACAAAAGGTGTTAGAAAAACTGGTTCTTCTTGGGCAAAACAATGAAATTGTACCTTTATCTTACACCAGACACAAAAGACAATTCAACAAGTCCTGAAACTATAAAACTTCTAGATGAAAATCTAGAGGGAAATATTTATGACATTGGTCTTGGCAAGTAATTCTTATATATAACACCAATAGCATGCAACCAATGGAAGCAAAATTAAACAAATGGAACTACATCAAACTAAAAAAGCTTCTGCACAGCAAAGGACAAAAGAGTGAAAAGGCAATCTATGGAATGCAAGAAAATATTTGAAAACTATATATCTGTTAAGGAGTTAATATCCAAATTTACAAGGAATTGCTTAAATTATAACAATTATAAGTTGTTAAAAACAGATTAACATGATTCAGCAAAAGGGGAGGAGGCAAAGGAATTGAATAGATTTTTTTTTAATGTTTATATTTATTTTTGAGACAGAAAGAGACAGAGCATGAGCAGGGGAGGAGCAGAGAGAGAGAGAGAGGGAGACACAGAATCCAAAGCAGGTTCCAGGCTCTGAGCTATTAGCACAGAGCCTGATGCAGGGCTCGAACCCACAAACCATGAGATCACGATGTGAGCTGAAGTTGGATGCTCAACTGACTGAGCCACCCAGGCTCCCCTGAACAGATATTTCTTAAAAGAAGACTAAGAAGTGGCCACAATAAGCATATGAAAAGATGTTCAGTATCATGGATATGCAAATCAAAACCACAATAAGATATTACTTCACCTCTTTTAGGATAGTTGTTATTTCCATAACTGAAGATGACAAGTGTTGGTCAGAATGTGGAGAAATTGGAACTCTTGTGCACTATCGGTAAGTATGTAAAATGGTACAGCCCATAGGTAAAACAGTATGGAGAGTGCCTCAAAAAAATTAAAAAATAGAACCACTATAGGATCTAGAAATCCCACTTACAGGTTTTTATCCAAAATAATGGAAATCAAAATCTCAAAGAGATTCCTTTTCTTCCGTGTTCCTTGCAACATTATTCACAGAAGCCAAGAGGTGAAAATGACTTAAATGTCCATAAATAGATGAATGGAACGTTAAATGTAGCAAAAACATACAATGTAATATTATTCAGCCGTAAAAGGGAAATAAACCCTGCAATACAGCAACACATATGAACCCGGAGCCCAGGGTGCTAAGTGAAACAAGCGTGTCATAGAAGGACAAATATTGTGTCATTCCACTTACATGAGTTATCTCAAATAGCCAAACTCATAAAAGCAGAGATTAAGACATTGGTTGCCAGGGGCTGAGGAGGATAGGGAAATGGACAGTTGTTATTCAACAGATATAAAATTTCATTTATACAGATGAATAAGTTCTAGAGACCTGCTGTTCAACATTATGATTATAACTAATAATACTGTATTGTGTACTCCAAAGTGTTAAAAGAGTAGACTGCACATTAAATGTTCTTTCTAGTTAAATATATATATATACACACACACAACACACACACACGGGAAATAAAGGAACTACTGAATTGAGTCACTTATTTTTTTATAATCTAGACTTTTTATTTTTTATTTTTTGAAGTTAGTTTATTTTTGAGAGAGCATATGCATAGAGGAGGGGTACAGAAAGAGAGAGTGAGAGAGAGAGAGAGAGAGAGAGAAAGAGAAAGAGAGAATTCCAAGCAGGCTTCACGCAGTCAGTGCAAAACCCAACACAGGGCTCAGTCCCGTGAACTGAGATATCATGACCTGGACTGATATCAAAAGTCAAATGCTTAACTGACTGAGTCACCCAGGCACCCATAGTTACCTTTATTTATTTTTTTTTTGGTAGACTTACTATTTAAATGACTTATGAACTGATGACCTTATTTTACTAGCATTTAATTAAGGAATTTAGATGTTCTTTGGTCAGTAGAACGAAGTGAAATACCTGTAGCAGAAGATGTTCAAAAGTCTATGTCTCCTTTAGAAGATTAAAATAGCTGCAAATACATAACATTTTAGTGGGGAGAGACTAATAAGAAAGAGGTTAACCTATGAGAATTGCTGTAGTCTAACTGAGAGCTAATGAACCATATAGGAGCAACAGCGCTCAAAGGAAGTAATCAATTTGGCAGAATTTGCAAAAGGAAAATCACAGTAATAATCAGAGTAAAGAGTTTTTGAGCATCTGACTTTTTGCAAGGTATTATACTAAGCATTTTACAAGCATTTAGTGCTCTCAATTCTATGAAATACATTTTAGTATTCTTCCCATTTCACAGATGATGAGACAGGTTAATGAAAGGAAAAAAAAAACACAAATATTCTCTGGTAAGACACAGACCTAGAATGGAAGTAAGAACTGATATTGAGTAGTATTCTCTCTCTCTCTCTCTCTCTGTTTATTTGTTTGTTTACTTATTTATTTTGAGAGAGAGAGCACAAGCGGGGGGGGGGGGGGCAGAAAGAGGTGGGGAGGGAATCCCAAGCAGGCTCCATGCTGTCAGCACAGAGTCCAATGGCGGGGCTCAATCTCACAAACTGGGAAATGATGACCTGAGCTGAAATCAAGAAACTGAGCCATCCAGGAGCCCCTCAGGTAATAGTCTTAAATTCTATCCTATCCTGTCTCCCTAGATATCCCTAATGTTTTCATATTTCAGTATCCCTCAGTTTATCAGTTCCTATACTGCAATCCTCTTGCCTAGATCTCTAGATCAAAATTATACTAAAACCAAACCCCTAATTCTCTTATACCCCTGTCCTTTCACGTTGCTCACCTGAGATACACCAGCCTTTTATCTCTGCTATATTTTACTTCTACTACACATGCATCAAGTACTGTGAGAAAATAATATACATATTCAGACAGGTCACTATTATCTGATTTTGAATCTTGGCTACCTTTACAAACTTTTTCAAATAGAAAAGGATCCGGTTCCACAAACGCTTCCCCACTTTTTCTCATTCTGCCCCTTAGTCTTGAAGCCTGCTTAATTGCAGAACCAGAGCTAATTTTATCTGATCTCCTAAAACTTCTTGACACCCTTCTTACCACCAAGATATCCACCTTAATTTCTCCTGCCTAGTTTTGGAGGAAAAGGTATCTCTTATTTTAAATATTTATATTTTTTGCCTTTTCAAGTACTCATTCTTGTCTTCTCTTGGATCTTTCTCTATCAGCCATCTCCTTCCTCTAATGGTTTTTCATACCTTTAACCAATACATTTTTGTCCTTGCAATTATAATAAACACTCTTCTCAGATTGTCTCTACCCTTTGTTAATATCTGCTGTTTCTCCTTCCTTTTCTATTTACTCGTACCTTTTATTCATTAATGAACTTACAGAAGTTGAGTCTTTATCTAATGTTTATGTTATATAATTGCTTTTACTAAGGTCGCCAAGAATTACCTGGTTTTCCAAAAACAGTAAAGGTGCATCGAGTCTTACGTTTGGCCTGCCTTCTGAGTGTGGTACTATTAGTCCCAACTTCATTACTATCAAATTCTTTTCTTGGGCTTCTTCTGTGATACCCATCTTCTTGAGTCTCCATGAAATCTGTGAATAATTTTTTCTAGTCTTATATCTGGACTGCTCTTCATCTCTGTTACCTTTAAATTATTGTTATTCCCTCAAAGTTCAGCCTTTTGCATACAACTCATTAATCTTGCAAAATCATCTCAACTGATTTTATACATCCTCATAGTTGGCCAAGTCCATAGACTTAGGGGTCTCAAATCTGTCTCTACTCTCTTAATTATTATGGAGATTGTTCCCATAAACTACTATATTGATATCCCACAAGAATTTCAATGCCATTGTTTCAAAATTTACCATCTTCTATCCCTTAGGAATTTTTCTTCCTGTAGTATTCTCTGCGTCGGTTGACAGTACTATGATCCATCTAGTTACCAATATTTGAAAACTGGAAGGTATTGCTTATGACCAAATGTCTTTCAAACCGATGGCTTACTTATTAAATCTTCTTACATTGCTATATTCTCTGTCCTACGTGTGTGAAAATCAGGCTATTATCTATGGTATTAAAGGTGATTGATGAAAACTTCAATCACCCTTAACCTTAAAAAAAAAAGGCATTTTGATACTGCATACATTTTACTACATAGTGAAATAAACTATTAATTATTTTTATTACTTAATAACAAAAGTATTTGTACTGAAGGAGAATATCAGGATCTACAAGTATGGTCACAGAAGGATATGGACTGACACAAATTTTTCTGCTGCAAATAATATAATATCATGAATATAACAGTTATAAAGACAAAATCTAAAAACTCACAGAATATTTTCTAACTATACCTAGTACATTTATAGGAGAAAGTGAATTGGAGACAAGAGAAAGATGCACTACAAAGGACTTAAGCAGAGCAGTGTTAGACTAAGGCAATAACGGCAAAATAGTATCTGCGTATAGCTATATCTTATTCTCTGGATATTTAGCCCTGTGTGCACATATGGAATACCTTCTATACATATCCTGTTATCTAAATTTCCAGGTAGCAGATCCCACTGTCCTGCTTCAAAATTTGAACCTTCTCATTTCCTCCAGTTTGGCCTGGCATCCAAGGTTTTAAACTTGCTTCATCCTCTAAAAATATGGTGAACTTTCTCTATTTCTTTATTTACTAATTAAAATTAGTTACCTGTATCATCAGGATCTATTAATAATAGACTCCTCTATTTGAGCCACGTTATTCCAATGTTATGATGAAACTAGAATAATATAAAATTTATAAATAAAATTTCACAGTAACAAATGCTTCATGGATCTGTTACTCCTGGACTCAGAAAGACTAGAACAAATAGTGGATTACTGGGACTCCAACGAAAGAATGGTGACAATATGAAGTTTTTCTGAAGGCATAGTCCTCTGGAGGTACTCTTGGTGTGAACATTTACCTTTCTTAAATCATTTATTCCCCAAGAAACATTGGAAATACTGATCAACTTTGGATCCAAAAGTTATGTTCTTGTGTGCTGTAAAACAAAAATGGAAAAGTTGACATTTTATCAGGTATTAGTGGTTTGATAAAGAAATATCTCTTACAATTTCTTGTCTAAAAGAAAAGTGACAGACTATGTCTCATTAACGTGGATGGAACTGGAGAGTATTAAGCTAAGTGAAATAAGTCATACAGAGGAAGACAGATACCATATGTTTTCACTCTTATGTGGATCCTGAGAAACTTAACAGAAGACCATGGGGGAGGGGAAGGAAAAACAAGTTAGAGAGGGAGGGAGCCAAACCATAAGAGACTCTTAAAAACCGAGAACAAACTGAGGGTTGATGGGGGGTGGCAGGGAGGGGAGGGTGGATGATGGGTATTGAGGAGGGCACCTGTTGGGATGAGCACTGGGTGTGGTATGGAAACCAATTTGACAATAAATTTCATATTAAAAAAAAAAAGTATGACAGACGACTCATATCTAAGTTATTAGAACTAAAAATGAAGAATTCTTCTTTGACTATTTGATGCCATATGCAGTACAGATCCCAGGTATTAAAACTATTCCCCTTCCCCAATCAATTCTGACTTTTCCAAGCCAAAGTAGAAATTGACAGGTGGGTTTCAAACAAAAGTGACCTTGCCACTCAGGAACAAAAGGGGTGAATGAAAAAACCAAAAGCTTATTTCTCCTAAGAGCAAAGCAACTGGATCTTGCATGTTCTTAGTTACTGTAGGAAGTCCCACCTATACTGTAGTTTCTCAGACTGAAACACATATTTAGCTTAGGTGTCCGTAGAACATAAAGCCACAGATTTTACAAGACAAATTACATTAATAAAAAGAGTATCACTGTTGATTTTGGAAAGGACATTAGTAAGATCATGGTTTTGGCTGTTGGTTATTTTTCTTTTGTGAAGGAATAACTAATTTCATTCCAGAGATAATTGATTTTATACAAGTTATTGTACATTCATGTAAATATTTGGGGAAAAATAAAACAGTGCCATCTGGCAAGTAGGAAAATGCCAAATGTAGGGGAGTGTTTTAAGGTCAACGTGATTCATAAAGTACATTAAGGTGAAAAAACAATACCATGAAAATATTGGGAAAAATAACAAAAGTTATTGAAACCAACATCTGGAATTAATTTGATAAAGCTTCTATAAGCACATAGCATAGCCACCAATTTATAACAAAGGCGTATTAAGAGACAATCTGAGGGGCACCTGGGAGGCTCAGGCAGTTGAGCGTCCAACTCTTGAAACCACGGTCATGAGATCCAGCCCCACCTCAGGCTATGTGCTGGCAATGTAGAGCCTGCTTGGGATTCTCTCTCTCTTCTCTACGCCCCTTCCCTGCTCACGTTTTCTCTCTCTTTCTCAAAATAAATAAGTAAACATTAAAAAAATAAGCAGTAAGAAATAAAACCCAATCAAGCCTAGAAAAAAAAATGAGACCCTACATATACATACGTTTAAAAATGATCTGTTTCATGGAGGCGTGTGGTGTATGTTTCTATGTGTTTGTGTGGTGAGTTTTATTTTGGTAATATTGATTTGTTTGCTTGCCGATGCTTTGCTTGCTTGCCGATGCTTTGCTTGCTTGCCTGCCAAATACTCACTGTTAGAGATTATTGAATATTTTTAAAGTCTCTGAAATGTTAATTTTATGTTAGAAACCTGGATGATTTTGAATAATTCCTACAAAGTTATTAATGACAAACGAAAATAGATCTGGGGAGACTGTTCACGTTGTTGCCCAATACCCCAGGCTCTCATGACTACGGGCTTTTATTAAAGGCTAGAAACTTACTTGGGCTGTTCATCAAAACAGTTGAGCTGAAAGGTGGGCAAAATTGTGGAGGTTCAGCATATTTTCTAAGCGGCACCAGCAAGCAGTCCATTCTGAGGCTATCTGATTTAATTATACTCTAAAGACTAAGGGAAAGGCTTGATTAATTAAACTGGGGAGATAGTGCTTGTTTAAGTAATTCTTTCCTGTTGGCACATGCTCTTTAGAAAACATTAGTATTTTTTTTTTTAACTTGCAAATTGGTCACATGATAAATCCAATGACACAATTTAGTTAGGAAACTCTGGAATACTAACAACCTAACCAAAAGAACACTTTGATAGAGAAAAGAAGGATTCCTCTGCAATTTCAAAAGTTATAAGAAAGACATTGTTTCCCTCTATATCACAGTTGTTTGTATCATCTTCTAGGTCTTCAGATTTTTCAACCACTTTATTCAAGGTTCTTTTAAATTTCACTTAATGTGTAATAAGCCGATTACATTGTAACAAATCTGTTCTTCCCATATTTTATCGGTAGTCTTCTAATAGCTTAAAAAAACACAGTATTCACTTTTTAATAAAGTGAGAGGCATTTATCACATATTATATCTCGAAAATACCTTCCCTAATGAAGTTCTAGAAATCCTCATTTGCAATTATGAGTTTTCCTTTTGTGTGGTCTGTAATTCAAATGTTTATAAAATTCTGCATTATGATGTGATACAAATGATTCTTCTACAAGAAAGACTGAATCCTTAATGAAAGGCATCTTGTTAAAAACAATGAGTGCTAAATATAATGCATACCAGTTGGAAAGTACAAAATAAATACATTAAACTCATTTAACTCAACAATAAAACATAATTTATGTTAAGTTTAGTACATACAAAATATATTACATGAGATATCCCATGTAATCCCCCCCAAACTGATGTAAAATAGCCTGAAATTGTTACTATTTTTTCAGATAAAAATTCTGATACAACACTTTAGGATCCATAATGCCACTGTTCTGTGGAATTTCAAAGGTGCAAGCAGAAAATGACTTTTTTTTTAACCCTTTATGTATATACGGTCTTAGGCATCTTTAATGATTTCTAGTTTCTTTCATGTAAAAAAAATCTGATCACTTGAAGTATATTAGTTTCTTAATGCTGCTGTAACTAATTATTATAAGGTTAGTAGCTTAAAACAACACAAATTTATTTTCTTTCACTTCTTGAGGTCAGATGTCTGAAATGGGCCTCCACAAAAATGTTAATCCCAGGGGCACCTGGGTGGCTCAGTGGGTTAAGCGTCTGACCTCCATTCAGATCATGATCTCAGTTGGCAAGTTCGAGCCTCGCGTCGGACTCTGCTGACAGCTCCGAGCCTGGAGCCTTCTTCAGATTCTGTCTCCCTCTCTCTCTTCCCCTCCCCACTCGTTCTCTCTCTCTCAAAAATAAATAAATAGTAAAAAAAATAAAAATTAAAAAAAGTTCATCCCAGTACTTCCATAGTAAAACCAAAATGCAAGCAACCTAATATCTCTCATAAAATAGATATATAAATTATGAGCTATTCATGCAATCAGATGTCATATTACAATGAAAAAAAAACTATATACAAAGCAATATGATGATTTTCACACATATACAAAATGTAGCACAGAGGCAACCACACATAAAAAATTAGACACTGTAAGATTCTATATACGTAATGTTTTAAAAAAGCAAACTATGTGAAATAGTGGCAGTAGAAATCATAATGGTAGTGACTATTGGGAGTCTGAAAAGACTGGAAGGGGAAACAAGGTTGCTTCTGTGGTTCTGCTAAGGTTCTTTTTCCTCATCTATGTGCTAGTAAAATTGATCTGTAAACTTTATGATTTGTGCATATTTCTGTTCATAGTTCTATTTCTATCTAAGATATACAGCAAGGATTTTAGTCACTATGCAATTTATAAGCTCAACTTCAGCATTCACTTTTCCTCTCTGGATTTTTTTTTTCCTTTCTTCTTACCATTTTCTTTCTATAATCAAAGGACTGCCTCTATCCAGCACTTGTTTCTACAATCTAATAATGAAATAGAAGGCATTTCAGTAGAATTACAAATTTGCATACATTTTTTTTTCTGATGAAGAGACAGTTAAACACCATCTTGAGTATCATTGATTAGCTGAATGGTTAAACAGGATGTTCCAATCCATGCGAATAGTGAGTATTGAGGTTTAGAGGCAAAAGGAAGTGCAGAAATGTTTGAAAGTTCTGGAAATTTCACTGTCATTGTAATACAGATATCAAGGTTAAAGAAAGAGTGGTAACAGCAAATTTTCATAGTAATGCCATGAAAAAACAGGCAAGAGATGGAACACATACTAAGACATTTCATATATTTTAAGGGTAATAAAGGGCTATGAAATACCAAAAAGAACTAAAAATTCCTATTTACATCTGTTGTTAATTATTGTTTAAATATATTTTACTACATCTTCTTGTGTATCTTGTAGTGTCCTAGTTTGCATTTCTATTTTATCTTGTTAAAAATGTAATTTCTGGGGGTGCCTGGATGGCTCAGTCGGTTAAGTGTCCTACTTTGGCTCAGGTCATGATCTCGCGGTACCTGGGTTCAAGCCACACTGGGCTGTGTGCTGACAGCTCAGAGCCTGGAGCCTGCTTTGCATTCTCTGTCTCCCTTTCTCTCTGCCCTTCCTCCATTCCCTCTCTCTCTCTCTCTTTCTCAAAAATAAATAAACATTTAAAAAATGTGATTTCTGAGTGGAAGTTGTAAGAACCATTGCTTACTTTGTCACAGCTTCTCTTCCAGACCGTAACTGCTCAGTCAGTCTATCAGAGTAAGGGCAACAATTCAGTTGCAGAGCCCCCAGCAGACTGGAAGAAGTCCTAACAATGCCAAGACATTTTAGCACTTACGGGATGCCTAATGAACATCTATATATAAAGACAGGCATTTGCAATCCATATACCACTTGGAAAAGTTTGTGCTTCTTTTCTGAGTTAGGCCCTGGGATTTAGTAAACTCAGCCATAAACAATGGGATTAGCATGGCCAAAGTTCATTGTAGAGCAAAGGGAGATCTGCTTCAAACAAGCAAAGGCTCATTACATGTAGTTGTTAGGCATTGGCAGCTGTACCTTTTTTGTTGTTGTTTGTAAATTTTTTATCATAGTTGCCTCCTGCCCCCAAAACTGCATATCCTGTCTCCAAGCCAGTACCATAAGCCAGAAATTTAAATAGCAAAACTTGACCAAACTCCAAATTTAGTACTGAGTACTATTGTGTGGGGTTTGTCTTTGTTTATTGGGTTTTTGTGTTGTTTGGTTGCCCAAATTTTCTTGGATCAGTGCTGACCCACAATCTCTGAACTTCTCTCCCCACTCCTCATATTCAGTCTCTGTCTCATGATAAATTGATCTAAGGTCAGAGTGGAAATGAGCAAGTAATTCTTGGTACTTGTAGATAATTTAAATCTATAAGCTCTATCATCTTTCCAAAATAAAACTGGTGTTGGTTGTAACATAATCTCTGCATGAGGGTTCTCCGGAGAAACAGAACCCATAGGGTAACTAGATACATATATGAAGAGATTTATTATAATTGGCTCATGCAGTTATGGAGTCAAGTAAATCCCCAGATCTGCTGTCTGAAAGCTGGAGAACAAAGGAGGCTGAAGGTATAATTCAGTGCAAGTCTAAAAGCCTGAGAACCAGGGGCTCCTGGTGTTAAATCTTAGATTCTAAAGACCTAAGAACCAGGAGATCTGATGTTCAAGGATGGGAGAAGATGTCTCAGTTTAGGAAAGGAAAGAACTTGTGCTTCCTGTGTCTTTTTGTTCTACTCAGGTCTTCCACAGATTAAATGATGCCCACTCACACTGATGAGGGCAGGTTTTACTCAGTGGGCTAATCCATCCAAATGTTAATATCTATGGAAACACCCTCACAGACACATCCAGAAATCCCATTTGATCAGTTCTCTGTTCCGGCTCTGGAAGTAATTCGTTATCTACAAAAGATAGGAGGAGTGGTTAAAAAAAAAATCCTGTGAGAAGGAAGTCAGATTTGATTCTGAAGGAAAAATTGCAACATTATAGGGCTTCACATAGCAGAGTGGTAAGTTAAGAAAGAACTTTCAGCTACCTGGCTGAGTCTGTTCAGGCTGCTTTAACAAAATACTGATGAGGTTTTGCGGTGGTGGTGGGGTTTCAGAGCCAACGATCAAGAAAGAATTCCTGAAGACGTCTTTGGTACAAAAAGGTGATTTTATCAAAGCATGGAGACATGGGCAGAAAAAGCTGTGCTGGGCTTGTTAAGAATGACTGGTTATATATTATGGAGTTGGGGGAGATAAAGTCAAGGGGCAGTTTCTTAATGGAATTTCCATATGCTAAAGAAGACTCCTAGATTACTGGAGGCCTAGCTAGTTTGGGTCTTAGCAGCTACCAATGAAGAGCATAGATTAGAATGAGACATCTCTCCAGAAGAGAATGTCAGATGTCTTCTATATAGTGGCACTGGAGAAGAATGATGAAAGACTAAACTCTAAAACTGTGATAGAAAAGGGATGGAGTACAACACCTATGAAGGAGCATTGAAGGTATACGCTGATCTCTTAGGACCCTGGTTAAGTGAGACAGAAGGCCAAGAAGATCCTTGCATTTTATTCTTCATTAATTCAGAGAATGGTGAAGCCATCCTCAGTGATGGAGAACAGAAACAAATGGCAAAGTAAGAGAGAGGAGAGTGATGTCTCCCAATTTGAGAATATTAAGCTCCTTCTTTTCATTTTTTTTTCCATTCGCTAAATTTGCAAAATGAGCCTCAGTTACTTTTTAATGAGAAAAAAAAAACAATGCTCATAGTTAAGATTTTAAGAGACCTAAATTAGGAATATATGATTTTTAAAATAGGAAGAAAAAGGGGCGCCTGGGTGGCTCCCCTGGTTGAGCATCTGACTCTTGATTTCAGCTCAGGTCTTGATCTCATGGTTTGTGAGATTGAGCCCTGTGTAGGACTCCATGCTGACAACAGGGAGCCTGCTTGAGATTTTCTCTTTCCATCTCTGTCCCTCCCTGACTCGAGCTTTCTCTCTCAAATAAATAAATAAAAATAAGCTTAAAAAAATAAAATAGGAACAAAAAAGAAAACCATTTTAACGTTTCAGAAGCCTGTGACATTAAAATGAAGAATAACATGGGGTACCTGGGTGGCTCAGTAGGTTAAGCATCTGACTTTGGCTTAGGTCATGATCTTATGGTTCCTGAGTTCAAGTCCCGTGTCAGGCTCTGTGCTGACAGCTCAGAGCCTGGAGCCTGCTTGGATCTGTGTCTCCCTCTCTGTCTGCCCTTCCCCTGCTCATGCTCTGTCTCTGTCTGTCTCTCAAAAAAAATAATAAACATTAAAAAATAATAAAAATAATAAAATGAATAATAACATTGCATGGCATTTCCATGTTCAGAAGTCCAGACTAGAAATTGAGCTTTAGGCATCAGATTATAGGTGGTAAGTGAAGCAAGGTGAGGATGCTATCATTTAATCATCCTTTTGCCTTCATTTATTCATTCATGCCATGAATCTTCTATGCCATACATTACACCATACATTTCAAGTCCTGTGATAGATACTAGGAAAGGCACTGTACAGAAAGGGAGCATAGAATAAGAAACAAAAGTAGAGAAGCGTGTATTCTAAAGGTGAACTGACCTTTGAATGCCAAATGGGGAGAAAAACTGAAATAGATACAGAGGAGGAGCTAAAGGCAGAAGCATAAAAACTAGGAAGAAATTATGCCCCATAAGACAAGAAAATATCAAGACGAAGAATACTTTGATCTGAATTTGTATTGTTTAAATAAAAACTTGTTTCTTCATTCCTTGAATCAGCGATGCTCAAATTTGTATTGGAAATGGAAATATTTCCCTAATAGCTTACATAAGGAACCAAAGTGACAGTGTGAGCCCTTTCTAACAACCTAGCCCCCAGCCACTCCCTGATCTCATATTCTCTCAGGCAATCTGGAGGGGGCTTGAAGAGCTACTAGAAAAAATACTACTCACACATCTTATCTTAGATAATTCAAATTAATACCCAAATTTGTTTTTAATAGAATGGCAATTACCAGGTCCTGGTAGGGGCATAGAAGAACTGACTGTCTAATAAAACACAGGTGGTGGAGAGTACATCAGTATAACTCCGTTAGGAAAACTGGCAATATCTAGTGAAGCTATGTCCGTCCATAAAATGGACAGCAATTCCTCTTTAGGCATAAACCTATGAGCAATTTGTTAATATGCTCAGCCAAGACATGTACCAGAATGATCTTAGCGGTACCCCTTGTAATATCTCAAACGGGGAACAACACAAATGTCAAAAAAATATATAGAGAGAAAAATAATTTCAGGTGTGCTCACTCAAAGGGAACGGTATACAATACTGAGATTGAAAAATCTAGAACTATGTACAATGATAGATCTAAGTCTCACAAACTGTGTTAAAGTAGCAACTCCAGATGCAAAAGAATCTATGCTGGATGATTCTATTTACATAACAAATTCAGGCAAAACTAACAGAAAGTGACCAAAGTCATGACAGTTGATTTCCTGAGGAATTAATGATTGCAAAGGGACGTGAGGATGACACCTGGGGTTCTGGGAACTTTTTTCATATATGTACGGGTGACATCAATGTCTTCAGTTTGTGACAGTCTAATCATATACTTATCATAGGTGGACTTTTCTGCACAGAGATTTTGCCTCAATAAAAAGCTTTAAAAATTAAAACTAGGCATGTACATATTTTCTGGCACTTCAACTAGATTAGATGTTCACTGAAACAGACGACACATCAGTTTCTATTTCATGTCTATCTCCACACTGTCAATAGAACTCTAACACTCAGTTCTCATTGAATGCTTATTTAGTACATTTTACTATTGCATGTGAATGGAGTCTTTTGAAAATAACAGATGTGTTTGTTGCTTTGTGAGCAAATAATTGTAAATTATTATGACAAACTTAGAAAATAAGTATTTATGATGTAACTGTCATTTTCTACTTGGGAAAAAAAAAAAGCACTGCCCATCATGTCCTTTGGTCATTCTTTTGATTTAAACTCCCAACAAATGCCTCTGACCTATTGTGAATGGATGAAATCAGGGACTAGAAATCCTTGCTTAGCACATGCATCTAATTTTTCCTTCTTTTAAGAGAGATTTCCATTCTTGTCAAAAGAAGATGTAACATAAAATAACCTTGAAATAAGTTCATCTGACTCTAAAATTGCTTCTCATCTGTGAATTAATACAAACGAAATTGCATGCTTATCATTTCAAGGAGCTAGCAAGAGCTATCTTGATTCCACTGATTTACTCAAAAACATTCTGCAACAACATTTTGAAAATATTTGTTTTGTCATGGTAATGTTGCAGAATGATACATTTTCAATCTATATAAGCATCATTATGTTCAAGCCTTTGTATTGGATCAATAATTATACTTGGGTTATTTTATTTCCATAGCCTTTAAGTAGCATTTTGAAGTTTCACTATTATTAAATAAAATCAGTGAAAAAGCTTTATATTTCGTATTTTAAAAGGATTCTAAAGAGGAAACATTGTACTTCACTGTCATCTCTAAGTTTACAGCATTTCCCCCTTATGTTCATACTTCCTGTCCTCTCTCTGCCCTACTTATTTATCATCAGCATTTATCACTACTATGGTTCTCTAAACTTTATTTATCTTATTTCTTCTTGTCTCCTCTGTTATGACATAAGATCATTGAAGGCAACGATTATTATCTGTTTTGTTCTCTGCTCTATACTTGACATTTTTGGAACAATACATGATACACAGGAGGTGCTCAGCAAATACTTTTGAATGAATGGATAAACTGCAAATAATTTAATAGTTTCAGGATAAAACGTTAGAGAAGGCTAAATTCTCAGAAGATAGCACAGTTTTCAGCAAACTGTGGTTTTTGCTGATGGCTTCTAAAAGAACACGGAGAAGAAGTTATGTTCTAACTCTAAAGCTCTCCTTAGGGGCACCTGGGTGGCTCCATCAGTTAAGCCTTGGACTCTTGAATTTGGCTCAGGTCATGAGCTCGTGGTTTTTGAGATCCAGCCCCATATCAGGCTCCACGCTGGCAGCATAGAGCCTGCTTGGGATTCTCTTGGGATTCTCTCTCTCCTCCCTCTCTTCACTTCCCCTTGCTCATGCTCCCTCTCTCTCTCTCTCTCTCAAAAATAAATAAACATTAAAAAAAAAAAAGAAAAGAAAAGTTGAAAGCTCTCCATAGGTGGATTGCTTTCATAAGCAATGTAACTGCTTAGATCTGAGGTTCTTCATTCATACTGTTTGTGTTAGAATAAAAAACAACCCATGGGGCGCCTGGGTGGCTCAGTCGGTTAAGCGGCCGACTTCAGCTCAGGTCACGATCTCACGGTCCGCGAGTTCGAGCCCCACGTCGGGCTCTGGGCTGATGGCTCCGAGCCTGGAGCCTGCTTCAGGTTCTGTGTCTCCCTCTCTCTCTGCCCCTCCCTCGTTCATGCTCTGTCTCTCTCTGTCTCAAAAATAAACGTTAAAAAAAAAATTAAAAAAAAGAATAAAAAACAACCCTAGCAGAAGGAGGGGCCAAAGTTTCTCCAGGCCTCCAGCCAGAGTTCTTGTATTAACTTCTGCTGATCATTAGTCAAAATGCATTTTTTAAGCTGCTTTGAAACCCTCCATGTAATTGCTGTGTCTTCAAAGGAATACAATAGTCTGGTGATAGGATTGCATCTATTTTCTGATTTGTTCTGGAAACAAGCACAAGATTTAATTTCTAGAACCAGTAAATATGGTATCTCTGCCTTAGAAAAGTTTTAAATATTCTGTGTAACCATAGTTAAACTCTTGTTACATGACTGAATATCCACTAATATCAAGGCTTTAGGGGGTACACAATGCAGAGTAGAGACTTTGTCATTTTTTTAGGAATATACAGATCTGATGAACATGTGAAAAGCTGAGTGAAAGAAGAAACTTCACTCCAGGAATAGATTTTCATTGAGATTTAGCATGACTGTATTTTGAATCCTAGCCTTAAAATATTTTTTCTAAATATGTACTAATATAAATTTTATTCTAGGAATTTGGATTTCATCAGCACACAGTAATAAGTAAAGATTCTCTACTTAGTTTGTATTCTATCAAGGGAAAACAAACAATAATCAATAAATCTAATAATTATGAATTTTAATACGAAGTGGTGGGTTGATAAAAGAAAAGACAATATGAGAGTAGTGAGTTGAATAGTGGCCCCAAAATGTTATATCTAAGTCATAATCTGGGAACCTGTGAGCATGACCTTCTTTCCAAAGAGTCTTTTTAGATGCAATTAAGTTAAGGATCTCAGGATAAAACCATCCTGGATTTAGATTGGACCCTAACAATAACAGGTGTCTTTTTATGAAAAAGGCAAAAGGAGAGTTAAGACCCAGAGATACACAGAGAAGACAAGAGATACAGGGGTCGGTGCTATGCAGCCACAATCCAATGATTTTCTTGAGTCCCTATAAACAAAGAGGCAAAGAAGTGTTCTCCTGGTAGCCTCCAGAGGGAGCATTACCCCACATACACTTTTTGCAGACTTGGCGACCTTCACTCCTGTGAGAATTTAAAATACTGTTGTTTTGAAGTCCCCACATCTGAGGTAATTTGTTATGGCAAGCTTGGGAAATAAATACAGTGAGTAAAGGGGAATACCAGATTACCATAGGTGGGAGGGGCTGGTGGCCACATTGAGGACGTCATATTTGGGCTAGACTTAACAGTAATTCACAGGATTAATCATAGATAAGCTTTTTAAGCACAACCTGGGTATAATTTAAATTTTGGAGAGGACTATGAAATTAGTTATCTCTTTGGAATCAATTTAACATACATTAGCATGGGCAGGGAAAGCATGAGTTGAATAACAAAGAGCTTTTTAGCACAGGCAAAATCTGTGCAAACTTTCAAAGACAAATACACAGTTAGCGTAACACATTGATTAAGATGGCGGACTTCAGATTCTAAATGGTCTGATTTTAAGTCCAAGTTTCTCGTTTACTCTCCGTGTGATTTCAGGCATGTTACCCGTGCTTCATTTTTTTTCATCTGTAATACAGGAGTAATAATCAGGTCATTGTGGAGATTACCTGAGTTAAAATACAATTTAAAACAATACCTAAGAGAGACACCTGGGCAGGTCAGTTGGTTGAGCATCCAACTCTTGGTTTTGGCTCAGGTCATGATCTCATGGTTTGTGAGTTCAGTTCAAGCCCCGCATCAAACTTGGAATTCTCTCTCTCTCTCCCTTGTCTCTGTTCTTCCCTCACGCAACCACTAGCTTTCTCTCTCTCTTTCTCTCTCTCTCTCTCTCAAACATAAATAAACTTAAAAAATTATTTAAAGAAAACACCAACAAACTACAAATGTTAGCTGTTAATTTACAGGGAAGAGAAATTTCTCAAAAAGTTGTAGCAATTGGTAATTATCTGAGTAATCACCTAAGGGAATTATATCCTTCTAGAGACATGGTCAGAGAAATGAGAGTTATTATATACACTGTGACTCTTTAGATATAGATCTGGATATTTGCCTTATTAAGAAAAAAAAAATGTGGCCTGAGGTAGAAGGAGAGTTTTCATTTTGGGATAAATCAACATTAGTCCCATGATATTTAATAAGACAGGCAATAGAGATTCAATTTTGTTTATTAATTGAGCATGGCACCTCCTTTAGCTGCAGTTTCTTCCACTATGTCAACGATAATATTAATACCTCCTAAGAAAAGGGGGAGAATTGAGTGAAGCGGTAAAGCAAATTCTCCCACAGGCTTGTTGTAAATTAGGTATTTCTGAAACCAGATTATGTCTCCTATTACTGGTGTATTAATTCCTGTGGACTGCCTAGGACTCTGAGGGAGAATGAAGAGGGAGTGATTAACACATCTTTGGTAATTGTGCTATGCCAGGCTGTTCTAATCTGCTTATCTACACTGCCTGCTGCTTTCCCCTGCCAGCTCTCATCAGTGTCTCATCAGGGCACAGCTCTGTGGAACAACCTGCTAGTGACTAGGCTTCGGGGCTACAAGTTCTGTCTGTCTGCTACTCTTCAAGAACAACAAGCCTTTCTTAGAACTCTGTTAGAGGCCAGGAAAGGAGCTAAATGGTGACACTGTCCACCCATCCTTTGTATTTGCTCCATGATTTTTTAATCTAGGCTTCATGTCCCTTTTTTCCTACGGTGTGGAAATATATTGCATTCTAAGCAAGTCTCTACCAACGTGAACTATCAGAATTACCTTTGACAGATTCTTAATCTTTTCAAGTAAAGATCTCAGTGTTCCCATTCATTCAGTTGACACTGTTTCTGTCTTTAGGTAGAGATTTTAAATAGGCTTCTCAAGTGTTTGCATATGAGGCAGAGAAAAATGGGATAATTTTCAGGTCTATCCCATTGTTCGTCTGCCAGTCTTTGTCAAACCACTTGAGAATGTAAAGGAAGAAATTATTCTCTCTCTAAGGAAAATAGGCTTCACTGTCAAATTAATTATCCAGATACAAACTTTTTACTTACAAATGGTTCTAGAGCCAATTAATTAATTTTGCTCACTTTATTTTACAATGTGTCAAGAGGAAAAAGGATTAGAAAACAATGACCAAGACCAAATTCCTTTCCTTGAACAGAGGTCACAAGTCAGGGGTATTATTATCAAGATATTGATTATGATTGGTTTATATAAATAAATGGCCTCTAATTACATAAATGTAATCAATTTAAATATTCTAATATATAGCTATACACCATTATCATTAGTGTTGCCTTATTGCCTATTATTTATTATGTAGAGTCAGATATAATCAAGAAGACAAATACAGTACAATTAGTACATTTCGTTCACCAAAGAACTTTCATCATCATAATCATCACATGCTACCACATAAAAATTACTGGGGCGCCTGGGTGGCTCAGTCGGTTAAGCGTCCGACTTCGGCTCAGGTCATGATCTCGCGGTCCGTGAGTTTGAGCCCCACGTCGGGCTCTGTGCTGCCAGCTCAGAGCCTGGAGCCTGTTTCAGATTCTGTGTCTCCCTCTCTCTGACCCTCCCCCATTCATGCTTTGTCTCTCTCTGTCTCAAAAATAAATAAACATTAAAAAAATTTTTAAAAATTACAATAACAAGAGTAATTGCTAATATTTTTGATAGAAACCTGTAGGTTATAAAGTGACATACATACATAAATATATCTTCATATATGTGTGTATGTACATAGACACTTGACATATATGTGAATTATTTTAGAGCTGTCACCTTCAAAACAATGTCATGGGGGCTTCCCATTAGATATCACAGTGATCTAAGCAGTGTCATAAAAAGGGAAATCAATGAGCTTTGGATTCAGATAGTTCTAAATTTGAAAGCCATCTCCTCTACTTAGTTGCTCTGTGACTTGAAATAAGACATTTAGCTTCATTTAGCCATATCTTTCTTACTTAGGAAAAAGTGAGGTGATTAATATGTACCTTTGGGATTACTCATGGGATTAAATATGCTAATTAAATGTAAAATATGCACAGAGCCTACTCCATCGGCACTTGATGAGTAAGTTAACCCTTGTTTAACTAATTACTTAAATCTTGCCCATCATAAAATGGTGTTAGTATTTTTTCAAAGAGCATATGTATACTTGCAACTTTATGCAACTGTTACACAACATTTTGTAGTATATATTATCATTCCTATTGTAAGAAAAGAGCTGCTATGAGATATTTTTATATTTTAATTAAATACATTAATTGCTATTAAAGTGATTATCCAGCATCTACATTATTTCCCAAGAGGAATATCAACCACAAAAAAATCTCAGTGTAATTACTAAAGCCCTTTCAAATAGTTTCAGATACAATGGCAGTGTATGGAAAAAAAAAAAAAAATTGATGTGCCTCTAAAAGTCCTGCCTTACTCCAGGAAATTAGTTGCAACAATGGAAGAAAACATGACTGACAAATAACTAAAATGGTGGATTTCTTCTGCACACACTTAAATCTATTGCTTCTCTATATTTGTATTCAGTGAGTCTCTTCTTTTCACCTTGGAAAACTCTAGACTAAACCGTAGTTCAAGCTCTCCATCCATTCTTTTCCTCACAGGGTAAAGCTGTCCTATCCCAGCATGAAAGTGTTGGACCATATGCTGCTCTGTTCTTCCACTGTGAAGTTAAGCTCCTACCGTCTCGTGGAAAATTGTGTCACTAGGAGACCAAATATGAGGCATAACAATTTTCTATATTGAACATATAGAAATAAAAATAAAAGTAGAATGACAGAGAAAAATAAAAATAGCGTATTGTAAAATCATTTTGGGAAATCTGTGTATGCATGTTTCCATAGGAACAGTATTACGTATGAAGGGTAGTTTTGTAAACAAACTACTTATATACCTAAAATAGATATTTGTGCTTTTTCATATAGTTAATAAAACTATTAAAATATAGTTGTTGCATCAAGGAGTATTGATTAGTTACCTTCAGTTATTCCTAAAGTACCCAGAATTTATGGAATTAGAGCAGATACAGATTATGTTTAATATATCCTGAATGCTAATGTTTGAGTAAAACAAGAGATTTTTAAGAAAAGGGAGTGGATGGATGTTTCAGAGAATATTCTCAAAAAGGCTTTAAACCAACAAAAATTTTCCAGACTGAGTATTATGTTTAATTTTACTTGACAATTCATGAGTTTTCTTCTTTCTGAATATACTGCTTCTTCTCATACTGCTCTTATACTTATCAGACACAATTAAGGAAGTTTTTGGCTCATTATTATCCTGAGGGCAAGATAGAAAAATAATGAGAAGGTTAGAAAGGATAACAAAATGAGTACCTGAAGTAAATTTATTCAACTGTCAGCAATAAACAAAATCATATCGGAGACAACGTTTCCTTGTCTCCTCGGGAAGTTTGTAAAGGGAGAAAATGAGCAAAGAATGTTTAGTTGTTGTCCCTCTTTGTCTACTGCTCCTTAGTGTGGGGAATATGTTTAGGAATTCCCTGGGCTTGCACCCATGGGTTAACAAGGCATAAAGAATTAGATAGTCATAGGATGTTCACACCCAAGTTTGGGTAAACAAGATTAGGTAAATAGGTACAGAGAGGGTGGGGCAAAGGCAAAGGACAAGAGCAGAAAGCTGATTTCCCAGAAAGGAAGGACCAAATTAGGTAAACAGGTAAATAGGGCTATGGATTGCTGCTGGGTGATGTTGCCCAGAGTGGAGATAATTAGCAAAAGAAAGGTGCCTTGTTGACCTTGAGGTAGCATGGTCTATCTGCCTTATCCCTTAGGCCAGCTAAGATAAACAGACAAGGCACCTCATGTCTACCATTAACAACCAGCTCCCAGGTGCCAGGGTTTTGTTTTATATTGACCTAAACCCCTAACACCATATATCTTCAAAACCCCCTTTCCCTCAGCCTATGAGTTAATGTTCACAGATTCACTGTCTCTGTGCATGTCCATCATGCTTGTAAGACTTCTGATCTTAATAAATTTGGAGCAAGGACCCTTATTCGGGGCGTTTGTCTTCTCCTGGACACGAGCCATCTCTCACATTTTAATCCTAAATCCACTTTCTTGCTAGACAAGAAAGAACTCTAGACCCAGAGTCTAGAGCACCTTAGTATCATTTATTAGAATGCTTTTGTTACTGTTGAAAGCTCATGCTGGGGATGGATGGGCAGGTTAGTGTTGAATTTGGTAGAGGGGAAGGAAAATAATCTTTTACACGTAGCTAGATATTACCAGATATGTGTTGAAAACTCATAGCCTCATGTATTCAAAATACAATGAGGACTTTGCAGTTTTATTTTGTATTGTTTTGTTTTACCTTATTTTTATAACACTGGTCATGACCTACCAATAGCTCATCATCTTTGGTTTGAAGAAAGCTTTGCCCCTGAGTTGTGTAACTTCTCCAGTTTCTCCTGAGGAATCCTGCCAATGAGGAACCATCATAGTCTTGTGTTCTGAGAGCACAGTATTGATAATGTCCAAGTGAATATTCTACTCTGTCCCTTCCTTGAGAATTTACAAGGGAAATAAAACCTATCTGATTTCTCTATTTTACATTTGTATCACCTCTCTTTCACATTCTTCACTTCTCCAGTATATGTAGCCAGGTTTTCACTTTCTCTTGCTTCTTAAGGGATTTTCTCCTTTGTCCTGGCATCATTTTTCCTGGGTAGTGTTGTTTTTTCCTGTGAGTTCTGCCTTAATATGGAAGGGGCATTCACTCCACACTCTTAATGAAATTTGACCAGCACTGACCCAAACCACTGAGGGAGAGAATAGTCTAACCAGTCTTTGTGCTTGTTTGTGTCAATTGCTCATACTCTGGGTAGAGCCTGGACTACTCTTTTTGAGTTGTCAATCGGATCACGTTATTCCCCATGTTCAAATCCATTCCTTAGAACTTAGACCTAAGTTCTACCACTAAGAAGGTAGACCTAAGTTCTACCACCTCAACCACTAAGGTTAAGGTAAACTATGTTCTCACAGTTTCTCATATCATAGTTCTCATATCATCTCACAACTTTCATCTCATAATCCTTAACCCCACACTCAGTGTGCTCTAGCCACACGGGAAGAAGATTGGTCCCACCATAGTGCTCTGCAACTTTTCAGCCTACATTGTATGACTCTCTATAGTTTAAATGTAATACTTGGCTCTTCATCATTACTTCGAATTATTTTAAACTTTTTTTAGTCATGAAAATATTTCTTTAACCAGCATTGAAATGGAAATCTAGTCAACTGCCATGAGAGTAGAAGCCCTTTTCAAGACTATATCCCTCCAATGACTATCTTATCCCATATTCCCTAAGATGGGTCTGAAGTGGGCTTATATAACCACTAGAAAAGTGCCTTTTCAAACACTATGCCATAGTATATATTCTTTAATGTCTTATCATTTCACATGTTTATAATACATTCAGATCATAAATTAACATACTTTTTGAATTTTAATTTTGTTACTCAACTCTTTAAAAGCACATATCAAATATGTACCTTAAATGCACAAACAAATATCAGTAGATTCTTGCAATTATCAATTCAAGTCTGAGCTAATTTTCCCTGTCTACTTCAAATTTTATTTGTTCTTAATCTACTGATGACATTCTTTTATTAGTTTATAGTGTAAAATATCTCCAAGTTTACTCATCTTTGGGAAATGTTAGTTTAGGCAAGAATTGCATAATAGCTGGAAAAGAAAATGTATTCACTAGAAAAAAAAAAAAAAACTCTTGTTTTGTCACTTACGTTTCACATTGCAAAACAAAGTATATGCCAGTTTTTAACCACATTAACTCTTTTCCTTTAATGTCAAGAAATGAGTTCATAGTATCATTGGCCTATGATTAAAATTAGCTTGCTGAAGTTGAAGAAGAATGGTTCTCAAGTGGATGGAGTTTACTTTGAGCTGTTAACTGTTTTCAGATCTCTTTCTTGGGGTGATATTCACCTGTATCATGAGGGACTTTAAATACTATTTTTTGTTTTGTTCTCCTCAGACACTATAAGCTCAATCACTGAGATGTGTCTTTCCTTCTCTGAAACATCTATACCCATCCAGAATTATAATGAAATGATCAGAAACAATTGTTGAGTTGAAGAATATGCCTCTAGTATAGCTTTACTTTCTTGAAATACTTTTAATGAAATGGTTATCTAGATATGCTATCTCATTTCCCCTCTTACATGATTTTTTGGACTCTCTAAGTCAATTTTCAGTTTCATTTTTACATCAAAACTACTCCGACCAATGTTTCAACACCTCCATGTTGTTGAATCTAATACTCATATCTCAATATTCATATTACGTGACCTGTCAATAGCATTTGAGATAATTGATCGCCTTCCTGAAAATCAGTGGCTTTCAGATCACATGCCTGATTTTTCTTCTACCACTTAGGTGTCTGCTTCTCAATCTCTTTTGCTTGTCAGTCATCATATCCCTGATCACTAAACATTGGAATGACTCAGGGCTCTACCCTTGGGCCTCTTCTCTTCTCTAGCTATAGTTACTCTGTAGTGGATCACATTAAACCCTAGACTTCAATACATGTGAATGATGGTGATTTACATATTTATGTCTTTTTTTTTAACATTTATTTATTTTTGAGAGACAGAGAGAGACAGCACGACAGAGCACAAGTCGGGGAGGGGCAGAGGGAAAAGGAGACACAGAATCCAAAGTAGGCTCCAGGCTCCAAGCTGTCAGCACAGAGCCAACACCGGGCTCCAACCCACAAAACGTGAGATCATGACCTGAGCTGAAGTTGGACATGTAACTGATGGAGCCACCCAGGCACCCCTGAACATTTGTGTCTTAAACCAAGGCCTTTTACATGAACTCTGCTTGGATGCCTAAGAAACGAATCAATATTCACAAAATTGAGCCTAGAAAAAAAAAAAAAAAAACTTAGCCAGCAGCATATGGTCAACAAATAACTGCTGAATGAATAAATAACATTATATGATAATAATAATTATAACAATAAATTATTTATTTATTTATTTATTTATTTATTTATTTATACTTTCATCTTCCCTATCTGAATAAAGGGTAAATAGATTCTTCTAGCTGCTCAGGCCAAAAAGCATATGGTTAAAACTGATGTTTTCTCTTGTACTCCACATCCAATTTGTCAGCAAATACTCTTTGATCTGCTCTCAAAATCAATCCAGAATCATGACCTGACAGGAAGCCCTCCTTTGACTGTAGATATCTGCAGCCTATATCGTTTTACACATCTACACAATGAAGGATATCCTAGCTATTATTGAGATCCAATGGCTTACACAGAGCCTGGATGAAAAAAATGACCAGATTAGAATCAGCCAGCTACTCAATAATAGTGAATTTATTATTCACTATGGTGATGCAAAATTTTCAAATTTGAGACAAAAAGATTTTGAACATCTGCTTCCTTACTTTGCCAATCTAACAAAAAGCTGTAACACTAAATTAAAATCTTTTTTTTTTTAAACATCAGGAGTGCCTGGGTGGCTCAGTCGGCTAAGCGTCTGACTTCAGCTCAGGTAACAATCTCGCAGTTCATGGGTTTGAGCCCTGCGTCGGGCTCTGCGCTGACAGCTCAGAGCCTGGAGCCTGTCTCAGAATCTGTGTCTCCTTCTCTCCCTGACCCACCCCATTCATGCTCTATCTCTGTCTCAAAAATAAATAAACGTTAAAAAAAATTACACATAAGAGATCATAACACCTACACCTAACCAACTTTTTCTGGAGGAGAATAAAAGTTATTGCTTGGGGACATAATCTGGCAAAATGGGAAAGTACTACATAAAAACAAAATAAGATAAACAATTCAACAAGTTGTCTACCTGTTCTATAAGCTGAATAGAAATTCCAGGATGACCGCTGGACATCAGGTAAAAACAACAATAACAGTAACAAAGGTTCACATTGAACACAGAAAGAACTCACTGCATTCAGTGAAAAATGGATTCAAAAAGTGAGTATATTCCATTTCAAAAATACTATGAATCTGGAAGATATTAATGGTATGATGAAGACATATATTCTTCTCTATAAAAAGAAAACAAAACAGAAAAATGTGAGAAAAATAACAAAAATACAAAAAGAAAAAGTTTTCAAGTAATAATGCAAACTAAAACATGGTAAAATTTTATTGACTAAGAAAAAAAATCCATTCAACTTTGTGATTTGGATCATCTTCTTTTAACCTACATAGAAAGAGTGTCCAACATTAAATTTGCTTCCTTATTACTTACTTACTTATTTATTTAATGTTCATTTATTTTTGAGAGACAGACAGAGTGAGAGTGGGGGAGGGGCAGAGAGAGAGGGAGACAAAATCCAAAGCAGATTCCAGGCTCTGAGTTGTCACCACAAAGCCCGATGCCAGGCTCAAACTCACAAACTGAGGGATCATGACCTGAGCTGAGGTTGCATGCTTAACCAGCTGAGCCACCCAGGCACCCTGAATTTGCTTCCTATTGATCCAATTGACTGGTTTCTGCAAACATATTATAAATCCTGCTATTGATTTTCAATTTTTTAGAAACAACCTAAAAGCAAACTTGAATAATTAAAATTACAGAATAATATTATAGGTGAAATATTTGAACATGCATGTTTAAAAATAATAATTAGATTTTTTAAAGTTAAAAATGGAATACAGTCATGGTCCAGTTGATGAGACTTTTAAGGGGAAAAGCGTGAAAGTTATTCTAAAGTTACTATAGAGGTAAAAATTTCTTTATCATACATAGTAGATAAATACTATACTTCTATTTCTTTTCTATGATCACTTAGGTAACAAGGTGAAATTCTTAAATATGATTACAATTAAAAGGAACAAAGTACAAAATATCTAATTATATATCTTTACATTTAATTTTAATCATATTATAATTCTCTAATTGAAAATTGTATAGCTACCATTTCTAGAATGGTATTTAATAAAACGCTAATTAACAGTGGTTACTATTAGATGATAGAACTACAGATAAATTTCTTCCTTATACTTTTTCCATTTTTTAATTAGATTTTTCCATTAGACTGTATTATTTTGAAATCAGAATAATTTGGTAAGGTTATTTCAAAAATAAAAGTAACCTTAATTATATTTTGTTTTCCTCATGTTTCGTGACAGGCCTGTGAAGAAAAATAATTTGAAAATTGAACAAAATAACTAAGCCCAAGATAGCGACTTTCTTTTCTGTTTTTGCACCTGCTCACTGTAATAGGAAATCTTCTAACACGGTAACCTATAATTCCTCCCAATTGTGCATATGCATTTCACCACTTACATCAAGTGGTAGAGTCTGAGCCAGCCTTATGTTCAGTAAAATAAAACTAAAGTGATGTTTGGGATATCACATCTGAGTTCAGGCTTTAAGAGAACTGTCAGCTTCTGCCCCTCCATGTTGGAGGGTAGGCATCATGCAGTGAGAAAGCCCATGCCAGTACCAAATTGTTAGAGGCCACATGGAGCAAGGTGGACATTCCAGCCACCGTTGGGAATCCAGCTGATTCAATGATAGAGGTAATCTCACCATATATAATGTGGAGCCGAAAATCAGCCAGGCTGAGCTCAGTCAGCTCACAGAATCATAACAAATAGTCACTGCCAGTTTAAGTCACTGAGTTTGGGCATGATTTATCATGCAGCCACAAATAACAGATATACTCACTAACAGTGGGTGTTGTGTTCAAAATATTCCATTGGCTTCCCTTCTCACAATAAAACCCAAAAGATAGTAAAATAAGAGTTTTGGGGAGGTCAGCAAGACAATGTGGCCATAGGTCTACCCATGAGTTGTACCCCACAATTGGAGGCCCCTTACCCTCTCCTCATCCTTGAAAATGCATGCTGTTCGCCTTCCCTGTTTCCAGAGGCTGTTCCAACAACATAGCACATGACCAAAATGTGTCTCATCACTTGAGACGTTGAGACTATCCAGACAATATAGATACTGAACCCAGTTAAGTCCCCTCTATAAACTTTTAAGATTTTGTGGGCACTGGTGCACCCCGGGGGTCTTAATCGGTTGAGCATCCGACACTTGATTTCCCAGGGTCATGGGATCGAGCCCCATGTCGGGCTCTGTGCTGAGCATGGGGTCTGCTTGGGATTCTCTCCCTCCTCCCTCCCTCTTTAAAAAAACAAAACAAAACCACTTTTGTGAGAGGAGACCTACTCATCTTGTGGCCACCCTAGACGAATGTCATACGTAATTTTTGTTGCTTATTAAACCTGTCACCTACCAATCTCTTTCTTGTCTCTTCCTACCTTCTACCTTCAGGGGCTGGTTTCAGATTACACCTGGGAGGCTCCTGAGAAACTTGCAAACCAACAGATATATTTTGTTCTGCCTAGAATTTTTTTAGGTAATATGTTTATTTTAAACCAGGGAGTAAGTTTCATGACCTGCTAAAAAACCCTGACTTAACAGAGTTGCAATGTATTACCAGACACACTAGAGCAAATGGTGGTGGTCAAACAATAACTCAAATTCCAGAAACTTGAAATTCTCAAACTGTTGCTGGCAAGGCATATGCAGTAGAACAGCTTCTATGAACACGGATAGATTTTAATTCCTTCTTGGCCTATTAAGTCCATTTAGTATTCTTACAGATAAAAACCATTTTGGAGAATTGTGTTGAGCTCTCCAAGATGGCCAACTTAAGCAATACCTTTGCAATATATCTCCAGGGCATGTACTACTTGGGGAGAGTAGAGAAATGTTTGATTTTGTAATGGCTTAAAGTCATTTGAAGATATTGTATAATTTTTCATCAACTTTATACATAAAAAATTAGATTGACCTAAGTTTAGCTCTTTGGAGAATTGGCTTTTCAAATTTAACCTTGACCAGTTATACATTCAAATGATTTTATCTTTTTTACTACATGCATAATGTTTTGCCCTTCAGTTCTGGAGGCAAATTTCACCTTTTCTCCCTGACAGTGTCAGATGTCATTCAAGGATAAAGCCATCTAACGCATCTGTTCTACTATTTAAGGTATTTCCGTATCATAATAAATCGTCAACCTCTTTCACTAATATATTTTGAACTCCTTAATAACTATTTGTAAAAATTAGAATTACATTTACTTTGCCTCTCACCATGACCTTCATAGAGTTTTCATTTAATCAGTCAATAATTATTATATACAAATGTTTTTAATTGATTATTTTTGTAATGGTAAGGTGAAAGTATTTTAATGTATAATAACTTAAAGGTATAATTTTGCTCCTGTTTGCATTATACTTAAGAAAAATCTATCATTTTAATATTCTAAAAGCTAACAGTTTATTCTTATTCATTATATGATTCACTTTTCAATAAAAACATGAAAAATAAACACATCATCATGCTTAGCCTTATTGATATTCTAGCATACCATGTTCTTGCCTATATTTAACAGCTTTTTTATGCTATTGACTGATAAATTAATAATTTATTTTAAACACATATTTTATTTTTTTTTTAATGTTTATTTATTTTGAGAGAGAGAGTGAATGTGCATATGAGGGGGACGGGTAGAGAGAAAGGGAGAGAGAGTATCCGAATCAGACTCCACGCTCAGAACCAAGCCTTACTTGGGGCTCAGGACTCGATATCATGAACTGTGAGATCATGACCTGAGCAGAAATCAAGAGTCAGAAGCTTAACCAACTGAGCCACTCAGGCACCCCTAAACACATACTTTAGTGGTCCTACTGAGATTCATAATACCGTACACTTGTCAAGTATTTAGTTGTCACAATACATTATGAAGTAGAAATTATTATTATAATAATTCCCATTTTGGAGATAAGAAAAATAAAAACCAGAAAGACTGAATACTAAAATATCCAAATGCACTTATTTTGTATTTAAGCATGTTGAAGGTATTTTGGCTTACTGCAATATCAGAATTATACTTAATACTTTAAAACTCATCATGATTTTAAGCATTTATCTTTTTTTTTAAATTTTTTTTAATGTTCATTTTTGAGAGAGAGTGTGAGTGGGGGAGGGGCAGAGAGAGAGGGAGACAGAATCCGAAGCAGGCGCCAGGCTATGAGCTGTCAGCACAGAGCCCGACGCGGGGCTAGAACTCACGAACTGTGAGATCATGAACTGAGCCAAAGTCAGAGGCTTAACCGACTGAGCCACCCAGGTGCCCCAAGCATTTATCTTTAAAACATTCTAAAAATAAAGCAATTGGCATAGCTTTAATCATAAACACAATTTTCTTCACACAAAATTGGCTTTTCATGGTTTTAATTTAAACTATTCTACATTTTTCCTTTAAGAATTTACTAAAAAAATTTAAATCAAGGGGCGCCTGGGTGGCTCAGTCGGTTGAGTGTCTGACTTCCGCTCAGGTCATGATCTCAAGTTCCAGCCGCACATCCAGCTCTATGCTGACAGCTCGGAGCCTGAAGCCTGCCCCAGATTCTGTATCTCCCTCTCTCTACTCATGCTCTATCTCTCTCTCAAAATAATAAATAAACATTAAAAAAATTTTTTATACGCCATTAATACCAAAGTATTGTTTTTAAAAATATAAAAACCCTATTCTTTGGTAATATTTTTTTTCAAATCCATAAAATCTCATCCAATGAAAATATCTATAAACCTATATTTATATTCAAATATATAATGCTAAAGATAATAAGAATAAAAAATAATGATGTACACCTTTTTAAACATTAGAAATAAAATTCTAATTTGAATGATGATACAAATGCTAATACTATTGCCTTGAAGTGACAAGGAAAATATTATTTTACTTTGTATTCACCCATTTTTACTCAATCTATAAAAGTACTTTTACAGAATAGCTCCATGAGATATAAAAAAATAAAGACAGTTAAAAGATGTTTTATGAATCTGAACTTTTTCCTTGGCTTTTTCCTGGCTAAGAGATTTTAAGCAAGTCACTTTAATTTTTGAGCCGTAGTTTCCTATCTATAAATTATTAAAATAAAAATATATTTCCATTATTATTAGCATTAAATATAATTATCCCAAAGAGCCTTTTATATTTTTTGGTAAAATGAGAGCTATTTCATAAAAATATTTAATAGAGTTAAAATTAGATTATTAATCACTTCGAAAGACTTTTGACATTATAATGCCATATCAATCATAATAGATGCTAACATTTTATATAATTATAAGAAAGGTAGTTGTTTGTCCTTGTATACAATTAACATTATACTAAAATTTCAAAAGGATAGACCTATGGAGTTTATTTGCTATAGAAAATGGGATAAAAATTAACAAAAGTATTTGTCAGTTTCTATAGGAATAAGAAAGTTGAGTTCCAAGAATGATACTAGACAATCAGAGAGATAGAAATGAAAAGAAAATTGAATCAGAAAAGTGTAAAGTACAAAGTAACTTACCGGGATAAATAGAAAGAAAATTGGTGTTTTCATTACTGAAGAGTAACACCAGTAAAAGAGAAAATGAAATAATTATAATGATGGTTCAACTTGAGTTGCTCTCCCAGAAAGAAAGCAAACACAAGAAAAAGTGATTAAAGTAAGATTAGTAAAAGTAAGAAATATATGGATGATAAAAAATGCATATCTAGCCCATAAAAACAAGATCTATTTATGGTTGAAATTAGGACCTTGAAGTAGAAGAAATAGTCCATATCAAAATCTACTAAAGTGTACCTGAGCTAGAAATTTGCAAATTGAAGGAATCGACTTGGTTAAAAGTAATTCAATAAGCACCACATCACTTAAAATGAAGAGATAAAGGTATATGTAGTTTCTGGAGAAAAAAAAAAAAAATTAACCCTGACACAGATACAAAAATAATACTAGTGTATTTTTTTCTCTGATAAACTGAATACCAAAAAAGTTAATATTGCAATAGCTTAAGAATTGTGAAGTTAAAAAAATTGTGAATCCAAGATACTCTGAAAGTGAAGTTTTCATTTATGTATGAATAACATTTATAAAGACATATATGTCAGAAGTACTTAACATTCTGGGTTAAATGCATACCAGAGTTCAAAGGTCAAAAATAAATTAAAAGCATTAAATAAAACCAGTTGAACTGCAACATCGATAAAACCCAAATTTCTGTGCATAACTATATTCAACTATTAGAAATAAAAAAATAAGAAAGAATATGAAAAAACTTATAATGATAAAGAGCGTATACCACTGATAAAGAAGAAGTTAAATAAATTAGAACCTAGTCAGATGTGCAACTTTATGCCAACAACTTGAAGAATCTAGACAAATGGCAATGGGCTTGAAAAAAAATATTTTACTTAGTTTGTCTCAACTAGGGAAAATAAATGTGAATAATTCAATAACTATAAAAGAAATTAAAAATTATCACCCTAGTTTAAAAAAAAAAAAAAGAGGACCCGAGTGTTTAAGGGGATATGGCAAATCTCCAAGCCACTAAGATATAAATTCTATGTTATGTAAACAATGTCTAAGAGGGTAGGGCAAAGCAGATACCTGAAAACTCATGAGGTTCATGAGATTAAAATAACTCAGAATAAAATCAAAGATTTATTTAGAGGTTGTGCAACCCAGCATTGCTTTGTTTATGTTGTTAAAAATAAAAGCCCCTTAAATCTCATCAATATGACAGTGGTTAAATAAAATATGGTGCATCCAAACTATGGAAAACTATGACAAGGATTAACAGAATGTGAAAGACCTATAAATAATAACATGGACCAATTCTGAGGCATATTTTTAAGAGATAAAGTCCAATAATAGCACAGGTAGAATAACAGCACTTATGTAAAGAAAAATAATTGTAAGCATCTGTAATATGCATAATCTCCCCACAGTCAGAGGACTGGAAGGACGATGATGATTGGAAAGGGAATAAAGGAGGAACTTTATTTTTCTTTTGAATTATTACATATCGCTTGATTCTTTTATAATGACAATATATTTGTGTGTTAGTGTATACAAAAGTTGCTGAAAATAAAAGCGAACGTACCAATTCTACATGGAGCTGTATTGTTTATATCAACTTTTCTCAACTGCAAAATCTTGGTTTGTCAGTTCTGAAGTTTGTCATAATATGTTAGTAGTATTAAAGAACAGTAATTTGGAATAATCTTTTTTTTTTTTTTTTTTAATGAGATTGGAGTCTAGTTTTCCTCTGTTGGAATGTTACTCTTGACACATGGATTCAGATATTTGTTTTTGGACACGAAAGAAAGTGGTAGAATTATAGCTAGTGCTCTTAAATGTTGTATGGAGTTGGATATGTAGATGGAGTGTATTTGTAATCATCAAACCAGACTGCAGAAAAAAAAAAAAAACTCAAAAATATAGGGACTTTATAATAACAAAAGGTTTTTATCTAACTCATGCTCAATGCCTGATAGGGGTTAGGCAGATGTTTCTGCTCAATTTCAGTCACCATGAAACAAACATAGGCCAATGAATAAAATGCCATCTTGAATGTTGTCAGTCTTCAGCCTGCAAGGAAAAGAGAGCTGTAGGGGTCTTACAATGGACTTAAATACTGTAGCCCAGAAATGATAGTCTTTAGTTTGTTCACAACTACTTGGACATGACCCCATTCAACTAAGAGGCCAGCGAGTGCAATTTTGTTATGTGCCCAGAAGAAGGAAAATTTGGGATAATTGGCAAATAGCGACTGCCACAGTACTGTACTTGGACATTGTAATTCAAAGTTGAAAACTGCTGATCTCTGCAATCCATAGATAACCAACAAAATATTTGATGTACATATTTATAGATCTAATATTCAACTTCATTATCACATTATGGAATTAAACATCATAGATATGGAGATGGGTAGATTGTATGCAAAATCTGTCATATTAATTTTGTGACCTTGGACATTTTATTTGCACACTATAAATTTAATTATCTCTTCTTTAAAGAGAGGTGACAGTAAGTAAAACAATTGCTTTTTCCTATGTGAACGTGACATGATTATCTTTATGAGGTGCTTGTCTGAAGTTGAGCCTTCACTATTAGTGTTTATAGTGATAACAATGGCATTATTATATGCACTAGTTTTATGACCACCTAATGGTCATATATATTCTATATTTATAAGGTTCTTCCAAATATTTTAATTCAATGCTTATCATCATGTGATGTAAAACACAGATTAGGCTACCCACTTTTCATATATAAGACAATTGAATCTCTGGCTGATGTGCTCCAGGACACTTACAGTGACTTCTTCAATGTCTCAGGTCAAGGAAATTGAAGACCCCAGAATCAAAACCTGACCAAAAGACCCTACTACCGATTAAAAAATAATAATAATACAAAAAAGGAAAAGGAACCTATATAGCATATATAGCGGGTAGCCAAATCTTAAGGTAAAAAACCAAACAAAACAAAACACATCTTATTAATATTGAATCAAACAACATTCTGATTGCACTATCGGTAATGCTATTAAACCAACTAATTGTTTAAATATATGAATTGTGAGGATTCAATGTTAACTTTGATTTATATGCAATGCCAAGGGCAGTGTCGAGGAAACTTGTCAAAAATAACTAGAAATACCTTATTGGGTGGACAATATTCATAACCTCATATTTTGCTTGTTTTTCTGAATTTCCACATTATAAAAGTATTTCTTAGTACATCAGTTCAACTCTAGTTGAATGGTTAATTACATTTCTTCTCAAATTGATATTGATAGTTCTTTTTTTCACTCCTATTCCTGGACTAGATTAACCTTACCCACAAACTGCCTACAGAAACTGCTCTCCACTATGATTTTCTCGGACATAATGGGTCCCAGTGTGCACGCTGTTTGTCTCACTGGCTTCCAGAGATGCCCAGAATGCTTGTGTCTTCCTTTCTTTAAGGACCAAATGTTCTTGACATGTCACTGTCAGTACTCTCATTTAGATCTCCTGTTCCTGGTTCCTTGCCATTTCATAAGAACATCTTATTAAAAAGACAGTACTCAAAGTTACATGCAGGATATTGATGGAAAACCACCATTGTGTGGCACAGCATTTTTAGCCTGAGGCAAACATTCAATCTATTTTTTAATAGTTCCGTGTGACTGCAGGCAGGTAAGTGGATTCTATATCCATACACCCCAAACCGAAATTGTAATAGTTGAATATTTTAAATGGCTAAGAGTTTGAAGCATATTTAATTAGATCATGATATGAAAGATTTATCTAAATAAAATGTCCTCAAGACAGTTGTTAAAAATTTTTATAACACTCAAGGGGCTCCTGGGTGGCTCAGTGGCTTAAGCATCCAACTTCAGCTCAGGTCATGATCTCATGGTTCGTGGGTTTGAGCCTCACGTCAGGCTCTGTGCTGACAGCTCGGAGCCTGGAGCCTGTTTTGGATTCTGTGTCTCCCTCTCTCTCTGTCCTTCCTCCGCCCGTGCTCTGTCTCTCTGTCCCTCAAAAAATGAACAAACATTAAAAAGTATTTAAAAATTTTATAACACTCAAGAACAAATGATATCCATGTAGATTTGTAGCTCATTATAAATTCTGGATTCAGGGCAGCTTTACCACAATCAATACTCACAACCCATTTCAGGTAGAACATCCTTATCTCAAACTATGATATAGGTTCTGCTCTAGGATCCCATTTTATAGGGAAGGAAAATGAAGCTTAGAAAGTTTAGGTCATTTTCCCACAGTGTGACAGGTTGTATCAGGCAGTCTATCTTCAGAGGCACTGGTGGTTACTGTATCAATAAAGCATGTTCTTTCTTATGTCACAAAAAACTGTAAGAAGCAGAAGACTATGACTGTCTTTGTGTGCTCTAGTTTTCTAACCAAAGCACTACTGACATTTTGGACCAAACATTTTGTTCAGGGTTGGGGATGTGCATCATAGGATGTTTATCAGCATCTTTGGCCACTACCCACTAGATGCCAGGAGCACCCTGCTCCCTGTTGTGACAACCAAAAATAGCTCCAGACAAAATTTCACGTGGTTGAAAACCACTACCGGTTTAATAAAATATACCATAATAACGTGACTGATTTCAAATAGAAATGTTTTCTTTAAAAACATGCTATTGTTTAAGGATGAAACATAACAAAAATTAACAAATGAATACATGTATATCCCTTCTGTGTGTATTTAAAGAGAAAATACAGGGGTGCCTGAGTTGGTTAAGTGTCTGACTTCGGCTCAGGTCATGATCTCACGGTTTGTGGGTTCGAGCCCCGTGTTGGGCTCTGTGCTGACAGCTCGGAGCCTGGACCATGCTTTGGATTCTGTGTCTCCCTCTCGCTCTGCTCCTCCCCTGCTCGCGCTCTGTCTCTCTCTCAAAAATAAATACACATTAAAAAAATTAAAGAGAAAATATAAAGAGAAGAAAGAGTGACTCATTTATCATATATACAAAAATGTATCACTTTGTTGCTCCTTTTATTATTATGGGCAATGCTAGTGCATTGACGTCTCTGATATCGTTTCATATTATATGGGTAATTTTTCAGTGTGTTAAGATATGTGATTTTGTCAGATTGTTAGGGACCCAGAACCCCTTTGACTTTAAAGATGTTATATTTAAATACAGACCTATATAAAAAATAATTATGTTGTGCTTCTATATGGTTTATTGAATTAGACACAAATTAACAATTTTTCTGAGATAATTTGATTTTTGGTTTCAGAAGATTTTGGTATTATTTTTGTTAGCATACAGTTCAGGTTTTTAGGAAAACAATTGTCTAATAAAAGTTTAATATTGGAAAGCACTATATTACTTAACTAAAAGTTTAAAACATTGTTTGTTCACCCTCTACCCCCTGGCAAGTCAACACGTTAACATATTTTTGATTTATCTAGATTCTTTCTCATATCTATTTAGAAGTAATTATTTCAAGTATTTGCTGAATAGGGATAGAAATATATAGAGACATGTAAGTGTTAAACACATACAAGAGTAAACTATGTGCTATGTAGAATCCTTGTTAAAGGAACTAGAAATATGGGCAAAATAAGAATGAGAAAATAGACATTGGCAGTCTGGATTCTAACTCCAAACTCTTTGTCTTTGTCTTTCAATTTCCAGCAGCTGAAATCTCTATCCAGTTCTTACACTGTTAGCTGCACTGTTTGGAATCTACCCTACACAAGAGGGTCCAGATTCAGGCAGATATTTGGGTCTGTACACAGTTGATACTCCACCTTTTTTACAGATTTGGAGCTTCCTTTTTGGCTCAGTTCTTTGAAGTTTTTCCTCCTTCCCTGTCTAGAGGCTCTGAGAGCCCTGAACTCTGTGCCCTGGTTCTTCATGAGAGTATCACAGTAAGTTTCTTCCTAAATTTCAGTGTTCATGGTGTCACCCGGCACGTTCTGTCAAGCAAAAAGCCATAAAAAAAGAAAAAAAAAAACTTAGCAAATTGCCTCAGTGCCTTCACTTGAGCCAATTTCTCCCTGATCTGGGTTGCTTTCCATCGCCTTTGAAGAGTTTTGTTTCTGTATTTTCTTTTGAAGTTTTTTTTTTTTTTTTTTTTTTCAGTTCCTAGTCACTATCCAAGTGAGGACTAGTCCCATAAAAGCTCCATGATCAGGAGCCAGTGTGCCAACACCTTCAGGATTTAAGGTGCAGCCCAGGCTCCAAATCTGAAAATGTATAGTTTTCTTGTTTTTTTTTTTCCTTCCAGTCTTGCTGATCTAAGAGCATATTTAACTGTCTTAAATGTACCTACTTTTGGCTAATGGAATTGCATGCCTTACTGATCATAAGTTGTAGAGTATTTTATTTGTGCTAATTTACATAATTTGCTGATTAAACTACATATTTAATCTGTTGACCTTTATACATATCTTACTTACACAGGCATATAATCAAAGCATATACTTAACTGGATGGTGTTTATATCTTACAAACTTATTTATCCCTTATCAACCTCTGAAATACCAGAGACAAGGGCCACATGCTCTTTGCTAAGCAGGAGTCGAATATTTTCTTCTTTCAAAATGCATACTTATTGTTTGATTTGGTTAATTCTTATTTTCATTTCCTTAAGTTCTATTGCATTAATTTGTCTTTTTCTTTTACTATTTTTTCTCCCTTCTGTTTTCATTAGCTTTATTTCTTTAAGGCTGTCTCTCTTTATGCCATATTCTGATCAATAATAAATACAGGAAAACCTTGGTTTGTGAGCATTATGTGTTCTGGAAACATGTTTGTAATCCAAAGCACTTGCATATCAAAGCAAATTTCCTCGTAAGAAATAATGGAAACTCAGATGATTCGTTCTACATCCCCAAAATATTCATATAAAAATAATTACAATGCTGTAATATAATTCACAATAATAAAAGTTTTAAAAAGATAAACAAATTAACCTGTACCTTTGAAAACCTTCGTGGCTGGTGTGAGGGAGACATGAGAGATGAGGGTTATTGCGTAGGACGACTTTCACTAACAGATGTTGACTACATTCAGTATTAATAAACTCGTATCATATACTGTATTTAATGGAACTGTCAATAAGACAGCAGACAAAAGGTCTATATCTGCAGGATGCCCAACCTAGAATGAAGCAAAGCATTCCTAAGCTCACTCTTGAATGGAAAAGCAAAGGACTGTCCATAGGTGCTTTGAAGTGACAAAAAAAAAAACACTAGTGCTAGTCGTGGGCACCTTCCAACATTCTGAAAAATCACTGATTTCTGCCAAACACCGTGGCCTGCGACCAAGCACCCAAGCATGGGAGACGATCATCCATAATCCCACAGCAAGAGAGAGAGAGAAGAACCATTGGCTCAGTTGTGATCACGTAACATTTGATGGCACGTACCACTCGTATTGCAAGACATCATTCGTTTTTCAAGTGAAAATTTTTTAGAAATATTTGCTCGTCTTGGGGCACCTGGGTGGCTCAGTCGGTTAAGCGTCCGACTTTGGCTCAGGTCATGATCTCACAGTCTGTGAGTTTGAGCCCCACGTCGGGCTCTGTGCTGACAGCTCAGAGCCTGGAGCCTGTTTCAGATTCTGTGTCTCCCTCTCTCTGACCCTCCCCCATTCATGCTCTGTCTCTCTCTGTCTCAAAAATAAATAAACAATAAAAAAAAACAAAAAAAAAAAATTGCTCGTCTTGCAGAACACTTACAGAACAAGTTACTCGCAATCCAAGGTTTTACTGTAATATCATTGATGAGCTCCAAGATATATTGGGCTAAAATCTTCCCCCTGGAAATTTTAATGAAAACATGATTTTGCACAGGTTGGGGAGTCTGATTTGTTCAGTCTTTCCTCTGATTTAGAACTGCCTTTTAATATATATTTTTATATTCAGTAAAAATTCTCAAATTTGGTATGTACTCTAGTAGGGGAGAGAGGTAAGGAAAGACACAATTGTAATATGACAAATAAATGTTATGCGCTTAATGTGAGGTAGTTTGCACATGGGAGGGACAATTAACCCATAGTTGTATAGGAAAAAAAAAATATATATATATATAAAACTGGAAGTTGGCTTTATAAGCTGACTCTTGAAAGAAATCTGGTTGTCTCAATAATATAAATTTATTGACCTAACATTTTGGTATCTGACATTTTCTTCTGTGTGATATTCTTTTAAAAAGAGAAATGTTAACTAAGTAAACAAAGTAATGTTAAGGGCCTCAGCCATTAGCATATTTTCTTAAAACGTGTGAAATCTTTATTTCTTATATATCTGAAATTAACATTGAAGTTAATTAATTGACCAATGCCAAGAGCTAGATTCTGGCAGATTTGGACTTGGTTTTGAGACTGCATTATTAGACTTCAATGTGACTAGACAGAGTTTCTTGCCTAATAATAAAAATTAAAAAATCAAGTTTAAAGATAGACGATGGATTGTTAGATGAAATAGATCAGAAAAGAGAAAGGAAGACCATTTACAAATGACAGTTGCAAGATTTTGAATGGGTAAATAGGATTCAAACCCAGGACCTTTGACTGAATTATTTATTAATTCATGTCAGTGTGCCATACTGTCAATCCTATTTTGAAGACCTATTTCTTAACTTCATAAACCACAATTCCCCATAAAATTACACTATTTGAGGGGCATATGAGTGGCTCAGTCGGTTAAGTGTCCAACTCTAGCTCAGGTCATGATCTCACAGTTCCTGAGTTTGAGCCCCATGTTGGGCTCTGTGCTAAAGAATTCTGTGTCTCCTTCTCTCTCTGCCCCTCCCCTACTTGTGATCTGTCTCTTTCTCTCTCCAAAATGAATAAACATTAAAAAAATTAGAAAGGAGTATAGTATTTGATGTCTATATTGTATATCTATTTTTGATCAATTTAATTTAGAATATTATTCAAAATACAGAACAATTTTGCAGATAGTCCACAGTCCCACAAGTTCCTCACACCCAATTTCCACTCATATTAATATCTTAAATTAGTATGGTACATTTGTCATAATAGTGAACCAATAATTATATATTATCATTAACTAACCTTATTCCTTGAGTCAGGTTTTATAAGTTTTTACTTGTTATCTTTTTCTGTACTGGGATCCCATCCAGAATACTACACTTAGTAAGCATGTTTCTTTGGGCTTCTTTACCTATGACAATTTCTCAGACCATCTTTGTTTTTGATGACTTTTATGGTTATAAGGAGTAGTGGTCATCTTTTATAGAATGTTCCTTAATTATGATTTGTCTGATATATTTCTCATGATTTGAAAGGGAGTCTGTGTGCTAGGGAGGCAGACCACAGCAATAATGTGTCATTATCATCACATCATATCAAGTATGCATACTGTCAGTGTAACTTAGCACTGTTAATATTGATTTTGATGAGTTGGCTTTGATTTTGATGATGGTGTTCATAAGATTTTTCCACTGTAAAGTTACTTTCCTCCCCCGCCTTTTCAATATTACACTTTTTGAAAGGAAGTTATCATCTGCATTCCACCCTCAAACAGTGGGGAGTTCTATTTTCTCTCCTTGAGGAATGAATATCTGTATAAATTATTTTAAATTCTCCTGCATAGGAGATTTGTCTAGAATCCTCATTTTACTTATTAATTCATTTGTTGCTATCAGTATAGACTCATGAATATTTATTTTATATTTTAGAAAATAAGCAAATACTTTATCGTGGTGCTCAAATTATTCCAACTTTGGCTATCATGAACTCTACCAGTGGCTCCTTTATCCCTTTTAAAATATCCCCATCGTAGGGGCGCCTGGGTGGCGCAGTCGGTTAAGCGTCCGACTTCAGCCAGGTCACGATCTCGCGGTCAGTGAGTTCGAGCCCCGCGTCAGGCTCTGGGCTGATGGCTCAGAGCCTGGAGCCTGTTTCCGATTCTGTGTCTCCCTCTCTCTCTGCCCCTCCCCCGTTCATGCTCTGTCTCTCTCTGTCCCAAAAATAAATAAAAAAACGTTGGAAAAAAAAAAATTAAAAAATAAATAAATAAATAAAATATCCCCATCGTGTGTGTGTGTGTGTGTGTGTGTGTGTGTGTGTTGAGCACCTCCTTATTTTCTGATACCACAAGATACTCAGAGCCATCTTGTACATTTTTTGCTCCTGGCCTAGAATAAGCTACTTTTCCATGAAGCCCCAGTTGCTTTTACTAAAGAATGATGTTATAAATCAGTATCTGGGTGCTACATTAGGTATGCTTGTTGCTCTCAGAATGTCATTGCTTCTAGGTGTAGGAAGCTGATTTAGCAAGGAAGTATATGTGAGTGTACTAACACATGTGTATATACATATATATATAAAATATCGCTATATATAACAGTCTGTATCTGTATTAAGGAAAATATGAATTAATACTGACGTCTCCACTCTGATCCTTTGCTACGTGGATCACTTTACCCTCCTCTTGTTATCTATAGACACCAATTGTAATAGAAACTTAGCTCCCGCCATCTGCCATCCATTTAATTGTTCAATTCCAGTACATATGTATAGCAGTGTCAAAATTCTTAACCAAAACCCAAAACCCGCCATGGAAGCAACTATATCAACTATGGTACAGTGCTTATATTCAGCATAATGTTCATCACTGAAGACATACAGATGACAAATCGCACTCGATCTATTCAACTCCGCCCTTAGGGAAGGATTATTTGCAAAGCACGTATCTGGTACAGAGAAAGCAGATGTTGACTCACATAGTCATCTGATCTTTTAAAGATTCAAAGGCAACTGAAGAAAGAAAGGATAGTCTTTTCAACAATTGGTGCTAGGATACTTGGTCATCCGTGGAAAAATAAACGTAGACATGGAACTTTCATAAAACAGCCTTTATTATGTTGTAATTTTATTCTATATGTAACAATTTTTCTCAGCTTTTTGGTTTTTAATATGAAAATGTATTTATTTAGTCTTCATTTGAAAGGCATTTTGTTGGATACAAGATTATTGAGTGATAGGGTTTTTGTTTGGGGGTTTTTCTGGTTTCTTTTGCTTTTTACTTTCAGCATTTTGAATATGCTGTCTTGTTGCTTCATGGCCCTATTGTTTTCAGATACTCAGCTGTTGGTTTTTTTGTGCTCCCTTTTGTGCATAAGTCATTTTTCTCTTCCTTCTTTCAAGATTTTGTCTTGGGTTTTCAGTATATTGACCATGATGTGTCTGAGTATGGATCTCTCTCCCTCTTGGACTTGATGGTGGCTTCTTGGATGTGTAAATTAATGTTTTTAACTGTTTGAGAAACTGTTCAGTCATTTTATTTTCAAGTAATTTTCTTCTACCTTTTCATCTCCTGTAATTCCAGTACTTGTATATGGGAGTACTTAGGGAGCCCCGCATTTTTCTGAAACCTCTGCTGATTTTTCCTCATTCATTTATTTCTCTGTTCTTCAGATTGCATAGCATGTTTTGAAAATCTTCAGGTTTACTGTATCTCTTTTCCATGAACTTCAATGTACTGTTGAGCTATACTGCTGTGAATTTTTTATTTCAGGGATTATTCTTTTCAACTCCAGAATATCTATTTGATTATTTAATAATTTCTATTTCTTGGGGCACCTGGGTGGCTCAGTCGGTTAAGTGTCTGACTTCGGCTCAGGTCATGATCTCACGGCTTGTGAGTTTGAGCCCCACATTGGGCTCTGTGCTGACAGCTTGGAGCCTGGAGCCTGTTTCTGATTCTGTCTCCCTCTCTGCTCCTCCCCTGTTCATGCTCGTTCACGCAGTCTGTCTCTCTCTCTCTCTCTCTCAAAAAAAAAATATAAATAAATAAACGTTAAATTTTTTTTAAATAATTTCTATTTCTTTACAGATATTTTTTATTTAAGGAGACATTGTCAAAAAACCTTCCTTTAATGTTTTAGGAATGGTGTCTTTTAGTTCTTTGAGCTATATTTATAGAATCTGCTTTATAGTCTATCTGCTAAGTTCACCATCTTGTCTCCTTCAAAGATAGTTTCTAATGCCTGCTTTTTTCCTGTGTAAAGATCACACTTTTTCTGTGCCAACATGTATCTCAAAATCTTATAACTTTAATTGAAAACTGGACATTTTGATAGTAATTGTAGTAACTGTGTATAATGATTTTGCCTGGTCCTTTTGTAACCTATGGGAGAGACTGCATTGTGTGAATGGAGGTCTTGGTCCTTCAATTCCTAAGAAGATTTACATGGGGATTCACTCTAGAATAAAGACAGCCAGAAGGAAAGTAGCAAGGGCAAAGCAGTTTATTAAAGTGAAAGTACACTCTCAAGGTGGGAGAGGGGCAGGTTCCTGAGGTGGAACAAGTCCTAGGTTGTTTTGGGATTGGATATTTGTTACGTTTCTCTGAGCTGGGAGTTGTTGTGACTTATGGTGGGGTGGTCTCTTAAGGAAGCTGCTTCCAATCATTTGGGTGACTCCTCCCACAGGTAGGAAGGGGGAGTTTATGGCCCTACAAGGTTTGTACCAGAACGATCATGGCAACTTTTCTCCATGGTAGGGTGGGGACTATAATCGCAAGCAGATGCATTATAATGAGTCTAGGGATCACCCTGGGCAGGGGTGGAAGAGGAGACTACATACTCTGTACCTGTGGCTCTTGATCTGTCGGCCACAAGGTCTTGGAAGCCACAAGGTCAGGATGTTGTGCCCCCATATTCTAATGTGTAACCTATTTAGCACCTGTCCTTGCCTCCAGCTCATGTCTCTGTCAGTCCCCTTCAAGGACCTGAGACTCTGTCTCTGGGTACTCCTTCCACTGCTCCTGTTTACCTTCTACCTAACACTTTATTTGTTTAGATACTTAGATGAATTAATTCTGTGAAGTCTATTTCCCTTGTCTATTGTATGGCCTCTAATGTTCTACTAGAGTTATTTTTCTCCTTTCTTCCTTCCTCCATCCCTCCCTTCCTCCCTCCCTCCCTTTCTTTCTTTCTTTCTCTTTCTTTCTTTCTTCTTTCTTTCTTTCTTTCTTTCTTTCTTTCTTCTTGCTCTTTCTTTCTTTCTTTCTTCTTGCTTTCTTCTTTCTTCTTGCTTTCTCTTTCTTTCTTTCTTCTTACTTTTTCTTTCTTTTTGCTTTCTCTTTTCTTTCTTTCTTTCTTTCTTTCTTTCTTTCTTTCTTTCTTTCTTTCTTTCTTTTTAAATTTTTTGACAAAATGGACTTCTACAGGTTGTCCCTCAACCAACGTAAGACATTGTCAGAAGTTTTATTGATGTCTCTTCATCAGTCTTATTTTTCCCTTTACCATTTGACTTTTGTAGCTTGGAGACTACTATGTCAGTTCTTGACCATAATTAGTAAAAGTAAACTCACCTTTTCTTCTGAAATAATTTCATCTGTATTGTTGATGACTATAATTTATTTGTTATTGGAGAACTGTTGTTCTTAAGTTACAGACAAGAATTTTAGTCCAAGTACTCCAGATCTTTATCTATTTCCTACCATTGGATTATGAATTTACAGAGAAATGGTATTTTTGTTGTTGTTGTTGTTTTTCACTATTATGTCCTCAGGAACTAGGGGACTGTCAGCTCAAAACAGATGAACAACTTTTGTTGAGTAAATGGATTAGCATTGTTCACTATCCTTTTCTATACTATTTTAATATTAAGTGTGTGTCTCCTTTCATAAAGCCACTTTGTGAGAATTATTATAAATATTCAGATATTAGTGTGAAATTCTAAATATTAGACTTTAAAACAATGTATTTACCAAGTATATTATATTTTTGTGACTGCAGTTTTTTAGAGTAGTCACTGATTATCAAAGGAATCACTTTTTTACTCTTTTTAAGGTTCCATAAATACGTGAATGTCAACTCTTGCATGGTTGCCTTTTATGTCTTAGAGGAACTGCTTTTGAGACTAATATGAGGTAAATGTGATAAGGGGTATCAACTGGGGTAAGCTATGATATGCCACCTGGGAATGACTGCCTTTAACCTTCACAGAGATTTATTGGACTAAAGAAAATTATCCCAACCAAAGACATACCTCCTTTCAGGGGGCAACCCGCATTCAGTGGCTGATAAATGTAGTGGTTAAAGTCCTGCTCTCTAACCCCAGCTCAAAGACTATTCAGAAGTGCCATCCAGTCTCCTAATGTCTCTGGATTTAGGTGAGAACTTCATTTAAAGTACATCACAACTAAGCTGCTCTCTCTCCTAATGCTGCCCTTTCCTCTTACATTTTGTAGATACTGACTGAAGGAGTACAAACGTATAAACATCCTGCAAATGCATCTGTACCTCAGTATGTTCAGGGTAACCCAACCTCTAACAGTGCCCCTTTCCATAGTCAAAATTGATCAGTTAAATTTTTGTACTTTTACACAATAGAATACTATGACCATTTAAATTAATTACGTATCTGTCTCCATCTCTATTACTATATTTATACATCTATACCTGTGTATTTCTACATATGTATCATTTATATCTATACTTACTGTCTAGGAAAGAGGATGGTGGTAAAAAAAAATGAAACATTTAATGTGATTACACTATAAATCAAATTATGGAACCATTATTTTAAAGAGAAAGACCTGTCAGAATAACTATCACACAGGTACTGTTGGCTTTGAGGAATGAGAGAACATGAAGCTTGTTTTTTTTTTTTTACATATCTTTTGCTTAACATTTTGTAGTGATTATGTGCTAGTTTTTAATAAGACAAAAGAGATTCACAATGCCATAATACTTTTTTTAAAGTGTGTTTATTTTGAGAGAGAGAGAGAGGGGGAGAGAGAGAGGGAGAGAGTGAGCGAGCAGGGGAGGGGTAGAGAGAGAGGGAGAGAGAATCCCAAGCTGGCTCCATGCTGCCAGCTCAGAGCCTGATGTGTGGCTTGATCTCACAAACCATGAGATCATGACCTGAGCCAAAATCAAAAGTTGGACACTCAACCAACTGAGTCACCCAGGTACCCCTGTATTTTTTTTTAAATAATGATGATAATTGTTGTGCAATGAAGTGTTGCACCCTCCCCAGTTCACGGGTTGAAGCCCCCTAATCCCCAATCTGACAGTATTTGGAGACAGGTCCTTTAAGGAGAAATAAGGTTAAGTGGTGTCCTAAGGGTAGAACCTGAATCCAAAAGGACTACTGTCCTTACAAGAAGAGGAAGAGACACCAGGAGATTGCATACACTGAGAAAGGGTGTGTGAGGACAGAGTGGGAAAGCATCTGTCTGCAAGCCAGGAGAGTGGCCTTATCAGAAACCAGTTCTGCCAGGGTCTTAATCTTCCACTTCCAGTCTCTACAACTGTAAGAAAAAAAGTTTCTGTTGTTTAATCCATCAAGTCTGTGGTGTTCTGTTATGGCAGCTTTGGTAGATTAACGCAACAAAGATACCCTCTAGGTTAAAAAAAAAATACAAAGATGATGATGATAATGCCATGATGAGGAATACTTTATTTAAATTTTGCAAGTGTTCTTGGTTAAGTTCTGTGAATGGAACTTCCAAAAAGGCATTTAAGGTTGAAATGCAATTAATGGTTTATTCAGATGACAACTGATCATCTTAAAAATATGATTCTTCATTTAGGAACATATTTCAGTATTTATTTCAATATGCCTCTTTTTTTTGTTCTTTTACCCTCTACATAACTCGTACTTCTTCAAAATTATTATTTGGTTTAATCTTATATATCTGATTTTTTAGAGACCATTATGAATTTGCTGTAAATATCATATTTTTCACTTTTTATTATTAATCCTTTCATTGATTATATGAGTCAAACAATAAAAGAATATTAAGGTTACGTGGGGTGCCTGACTGGCTCAGTTGGTTAAGCATCTGACTCCTGATTTTGGCTCAGGTCACGATCGCATGGTTCATGAGTTCAAGCCCGGTGTCAGGCTCTCCACTGTCAGCATGGAGTCTGCTTGGGATGCTTTCTCACTCTCCCTCTCTCTCTGTCCCTCTCCTGCTGTCTCTTTTTCTCTCTGTTTTTAAAGTCATAGTATATCATGAAATTAATGAATTTAATGTTATGTATTTGCGCTACATTGCTTGTAATCTTGTTGTCATGTTGGTTCCTGTTATTGTTGTTGCTTTGTTTTTGTCATGGTTGGAATACGTCTAGTGTTAGTACTGCCTATTTCGAGAGCACTGTTGTTATTAGCAGTTAGATAAGTTGATAGTGTTCATTGAATATTTTAAGATTTTCCTCAAAATACCGGCATAAAATATTTCACGGTGTTATGACTATTATGGCAATATTACCAAAAGGTTGTTAATCACATCAGTGTTTTCATGGATATCAGGAATTATAATATTTTCCTGTACAATTATCCTCTAAGTTTGTGGTAATGTTTTAAACAGGCAGAAAAAAGGAGGTTTCTGTTTAGCATTAAATGTGCAAACGCCAAGAACATGAGTTCTGCTGCACTGAAAAGGTACACTCAGTCTGTTATGTCTAACCAATTGTCATTGCGTCACCAGAAATGGTTGAATTGTCAAAACAGATCCATGTAAGTGACAGGTTTTCCCCAACACTGGCATTTGCTAATGATTAATAAAGAATGAAAACAACCAAGAAATAGCCACAAGCCCATCATCATTCTTGAGAAGTTTTAGATTTCCAAAAGCCTCTTTTGGCACACTGGGATATAGTTCTATTTCAAAGTGACAAAGGCAACTCCGTGCGGTACAGCTGAACACAAGGAAGCCACTTGGTTTGGGGCTCTTTTTGTTTTTTATACCTTGACTGTCATGTAGCTAAAGGACCTATGTTACTTGCCTGCACTGATCACTTGAAAATTTTCGTTGTTAATGCAGCTGCATCCCATAAATCCAAATCATGGCTTGATGACCACTAAACAACCAAGTTACACAAGAACTTAGAGAAGAACCTAAAAGCTTCTTATCAGAGCTCTGGAGGGGGTCTAAAAGGTGGATTCCCTAAAGATGGAGGAAGGAATTTAGAGACTGAATACTAACTGTTTTCTTCCTAGTTGCCACGTGAAACGGAACCTCATTTCTTAAGAGAGAAATTCAGATTTTTATGTGCAATGTCCTATGTATAATCCTGGCTGAAATTTTGTGTAGGATTTGGTCCATAAGCTGCCAGATCGCTTCTTCTATTGAAGATATAGTGAGGCCTTTTTCCCTCTCCTACTGTTTTCTTGAAGCCCACTCGATGATCAAGTAATAATTTGCATGCTGAAAAGCATTGCGAGGCCATTATTTAACAATTTAATAAGCATTTGTCTTCCATAAGAGAAAGCAGACGGAGGGGTGAAATAATAAGGAGATATGTTATTACAAAAAATAGGACGTCCAGAGGCAGGGCAATTCAGAGATCTGATGACTCAGCTACTTGGCGACGCCCTCGCTCCACTGGAGCTTGTCTCCTGCCTTTTCCCTGTGTTTCATGATGTTCTCAGGGCTCCTTCCTTACAGGATGGCAAAACGTAGCAAAAAAGGATCATCACGGGGTTACATGAAATAAGAGTAAAATAAAAACTTTTCAGAAGCGTCTAAAAGCCTTTCTGATATCTCAGTGGCCAAAATTGTAACATATGTCTCCGCCTGAATCAATCCATCACTTGATGAGAGGGTTGACACTACTCCAACTACCATAGAGCAGTAGAGATAGAAAGGTGAACTTTTGAGGCTATCAAGGGATCCTGCCTCCAATGAAGGACATGCCCCCTCACCAGGTGCAGTGAGTTAGGCGGCAAAAAAAAGCAACATCAATTTCATATCCTTCTGATATCAATTACTGTCTTGTCCAGTCCCACCCAAATTCCAGATGATTTACTCATTTTTAAAACCTGTGGGTTTCTTCCCTCAAGATGCCATCGTGCTACAATATGTCATCAAATCATTGCCTTGAATAAATTAGAAAAAATTTCCTCTCTCTATCTTCATATGTCACAGCAATGTTTTTGGAATAGAATAGATGCCTTGACATTTACCAGCATTATGTTTGCCAATGTACTTTTAAATTATATGATGGTACAGAATGTGATACTATCCTCTGTAGCCTTTGGCACAGTATTACACATAGAAGGGACCTGACATATATTAATTGAATGATTTAAATATCAAATTGTTAACAGTCTGAAATAGGTTTGCTGTTTACATTTGATATGTGTCCCTTCAAAACTGGTTTCAATTTCCCAGATATACTAAAACCCTTTTATTTCTGCCCCTGCTAGAAATTTACATCTTTTCAGAATACTTCATTTTTAAAATATATTCTCCATTGCTGCTATTTTCCTATATTATACTCTTTAGTAATGTATTTTAAAATATATATAAGAATTGGTTCACATGATTGTAGAGGCTGACAGTTCCCAAGGTCTGAAATCTCTGCAGTCAACAAGCAGAAGACCCAAGAGATCCGATGGTAACACCCTGAATAATGTTTAACCAAATATCTAAGTATCTCATGGTCCAGTCAAGTTCACATATAAAGTTAACCATCCCGATAAGTCTTGTTTCGTTATGGTTATGCTCTGAGAGAACATTACAAATTTATTGGGAAATTATAAGTTGAATGTCTTTCTAGCTGAGTTAATCATGCCAATATAAATTTAATTTTGTTAATAAAATTATGCACATAATCTGAAAACAAAGGCAGTAACTGCTATAGCACAAGGCATGTATTTTGAATCAATATTTTTTAAATATTTAGCTTAGCTTATTATCCATATTATTCTAAGTATATCTAATGTAAATTTATTTATATGTGTAACTTATTTTTCTTTCAAAATGTTACTTGTGAGGGTAAAAACCTTGGAGAACTCTCTCAGGATACAGTTAGATCTTACAAAATATAGCAAAGGATTTATATCACAACTGTCATGACTCATAATTTCAAGTATTCTCTACTATATCTTCTGCCCCATTTTCAAATACCACCATATAAGATTTTCTCTTTAGTCCTTGGATTATATTTAGCTGTATGTGAGTGGTAGAGAATAAGAGAGGATAAGTTAACCATCCCAATACGCAGCATATTATCTACTGCATTCTAATTCTATATTGATATGAAACTGAAAAAAATAACAAAACAACTAGATTTAGTAAAGCAAAACAGAGATTTTGGGAGGACTTCTCAGAAAAGCTAAAATATTTGTTAGCTGGAAAAAATACCTAAATAAGCATGCATTCCCTCAGACAAAAAATCATATATTCAATGTAGTATTTTATACAAACATATATTTATGGAACTATTGCTTGTGCCTATTCTCACAGAGAAAATTTGGGTTAAAAACAAAATCAGTTTAAAATCATCTTATTTCTTTGTATATTTTCAATTTATTTGATCCCGGGAACAGTGACCACACTACATCACAAGTATGAGTCATTTGGGAGAAAAAACAACTAGAAATGCAATAATGATAGCAATGTTTCTCAATAATTAAGTTGCAGTTTACTACTAGAAGTCGAGAGACAGAAAGGGTCCAACATATTATCCACAGTGTTCATGATCAAAAACTATTTCACTGTTGGTAAAGAAGCTGAATAAAAATGTTTCCTCTGCTGATATTGAATGCTACTTTCTTTGCTTTTATTTTTCCTCTTTTTCTACGTGAACATAATGATTTTTTTTTCTTGTGGCCAAATCATATTGAAAATGTTAGGAAATATTAGGAAGATGTTCATTATGTTTGGAATATGATTTAGATAAAGCATAGGTCTGAAGGCATAAATAGAATCCTCTGGGGGGGGAGAGACTGAAGAAGCCTTTAAATAAGTGAACTTCTCCAAAATAAGTGAAACTATATTACCTCTGAAGATGCCAATTTTGATGAAGAAATGTGGAAATGTGTGTCACATTCAGCTGGATTCCAAAGGTAGAAGAAACAAATTAATTTTTAATATAATCAACAAATGGTAGTCACAGTGGTAGATGTTGTGAAGGCTCAGCATTCATTTCTAACTGAGCATCTTTTCTCTTAAGAAATTCCACATAGATGGGGCACCTCAGTCAGTTAAGCGGCCGACTTTGGCTCAGGTCATGATCTCTAAGTTTGTGGGTTCGAGCCCCGCATCAGGCTCTGTGCTGACAGCTCAGAGCCTGGAGCCTGTTTCAGATTCTGTGTCTCCCTCTCTGTGACCCACCCCCGTTCATGCTCTGTCTCTCTGTCTCAAAAATAAATAAACATTAAAAAAAAATTAAAAAATAAAAAATAATAAAATGAAAATAACAGGGGCGCCTGGGTGGCTTGGTCGGTTAAGCGTCCGACTTCAGCTCAGGTCACGATCTCACGGTCCCTGAGTTCGAGCCCCGCATTGGGCTCTGTGCTGACCGCTCAGAGCCTGGAGCCTGTTTCAGATTCTGTGTCTCCCTCTCTCTCTGACCCTCCCCCGTTCATGCTCTGTCTCTCTCTGTCTCAAAAATAAATAAATGTTTAAAAAAGAAAAGAAATTCCACATAGAGAACTGAAGATTGAGAAGAAGCATTAATGGGCTGGTTTGATGATGGACAACTATTATTCAGAGCAGGCAGGCCAGGCAGTCAAAATGCATTTATCTTAATGAATGTAACAATCACATCATTACCTTATTCTAATACTTCGTATTTCCCCAGACTTTTCTGGTGTATTATCTCTTCTCCTGCAAAGCTTAGGTTTACAACATGTTGATACAGGAGAAAAAGTCAGGGTGAATATTTTTTTCAATAGAAAAAGCTAAAGATGGACAAAAAGAATGAGTATTATTATATCGTTGAGTATTTTCCTAGATACAATTTTCTGATGAGGAGTAGAAGGTGCTTTTAATAGCAGGACTACATCTCTTGATGCTTTCTTGATTCTAGAACCATTCAACTCAAATACGAAAACCAGGAATGGGGATTCCTAAACAGTGGCATGTAAATTTAGGGATAATGATACTAGTTGTAAAACTTAAATTTTAAGTTCATGCCATTGTCAAAATATTTCAAATAATTACATGAATAATATTAGATCAATCATAAATCTGTTTCAAAGCTTTGAAATGTTGAAATAGTGTAGACAGCACCATTTCAATGCACATAAGTAGAAAAAACCCTCTTCTTGCCCAGAAAGAAGTTCAAAATTCCATAACACTGAGATACTTCTTTCAGTTTGAGGAGTTTGCAAATTAAATTCAAGAACTATGTACTCATCGTATAAAAACATATGGAATGAGAAAGAAAGGTCTCTTGTTTCTGATTTCTTTGAACATAGACAACTTGTTGCAGTCATAATGACATCTTTGTTCTCCCAGGTAATTGAATTTTTTTTTGACAAATTACACATAAAGTATAACATTATTTTAACATGCCTACGAGATGGAGTAATTTGTCAAATATGGTATCACGCAATGCACTCCTTGTAAAATATAGACTTTAAAATGTGTAGTACAGAGTAATAGAGAATGATAGTATTTTTGTGTGTATGAAAGAAAAGAAAGTTTAAAATATTAAAACAGCATGGAACTCATGCCCATTGAGACAATTTAGACTTTGAACACACGCGCGCGCGCACACACACACACACACACGAAAAGTAACAATGAAACTTTGTGTTGTCTTTTATTTTCTTGTTTATTTTGTGTAAAGGATACAAAATATCAAACTATGAAGTCAATTATCTCTTAGGTTTTGCACAATTTTCTCTGAATATATAGCTTATATACCTTACAGTATCCCTGTTATTTTGTTTATATTATCAACTGACAGAAGTAGAATTTCTGTTTATTTCCTTTAGCCAGGTACTGACAAAACATCCTATAATGTGGATACTTAGTATATAGCACTTGATAAGGAAGATAATGTTCCAATTTAAACTAGAATATAATGCATCCCATTCAGGATTTTCTATTTGCTTTCCTTTTCAAAGAATGACAGTGTTCTCTCACACACTTTATACACTCAGTATACACAGAAACTGTAACATATTCTGAATGATGTTACGGAAATTCAAAATTGTCTGCATAGGATACAGAATGTTATCAAAGTTAGAAAACTCACTGCTGTGCTGTACTCTACTCCGTAGTAGCTAGAAACAGAGACAGAGCATTTTCTTCTCACAGGCAGCCCAAAATGCCACAGTTTCAAAGCAAGGAAATAAGATTTCTTTCAAGTATTTTAGAAGGGTTCTTTCCCTTCAAGTTACCAGCTTCTGTTGCTAAGAAGGAAGACAGAGAACACCCAGCAGTCTTTCAAATTATACCAATGTTAAAAAAAAAAAAAAAAAAAAAAAAAAAAAAAAAACAGTCTCTAAGCTGAAATTAGGTATATCTGATTTTAGGTGATTGTGTTCCCTGCATCTTTTCATTATAGGCAGAATCAAGGTCACAAAAAAATGAGTCAGTCTTTTTATTGTCTTTTTTTATGCAATTTATTTTTTAATTTAATTTTAGTTAGTTAACATACAGTGTGATATTACTTTCAGGAGTAGAATTCAGTGGTTCGCCACGTGCATACAACACCCAGTGCTCATCACAAATGTCCTCCCTAACACCTCTTACCCATTTAGGCCAGCTCCCACCCACCTCTCCTCATCAACCCTCAGTTTGTTCTCTATCATTAAGAATCTCTTGTGGTTTGTTTCCTTCTCTTGTCTTCCCCTCTCCCCTTCCCATATGTTCATCTCTTTTGGCAAATGAGTCAGTCTTAAATGAGGAGCCATATACTTTGTCTTCAGGCTATTTTCTATGGTCAGTATTTGAATGTGACACCACGTTGAAAATAGCTATCCTATGGCTAATCAGCATATATCAATTTAGATAGATATGCATACTCTAGTATTTTTATAGAACAAGGACTGAGAGTGCCTGTGCTTTAATTTTTTAGATAAATTACTTCAAGTATTTTGCATATTTTTCTTTGATGCATACAATTGTAAAGTCTTAGCAAGTAGATGAGCTATTGGGTTTGATGTTTAAATATTATTTTTAATAAAATATCTGGATATTGAAATGGCATTTCAAATGCAGTTAAATTTACTTTCGTGTTTGAAAACTGTAAGTTAAATTTAATTCAAAATATATGTGCCTAAAATTGTTGGTAATAAATTATTGATGTACTTTTTTATTACACCCAAATGGCAACTTCTTATAAATGATAGCACTCTACAAAAGCCTAATAGTTTTTCTTTTATGGGAGATTTAATTAGTAGACTCTCAATTCAGTGATATACAGCCACCAAATCTGTTCTCTCACTGAATCTCTACAGGCCTCCTGGGTTCTACAGATGCACAGATTAATCTAGATCCTTCAGGGGAAATTGTGTAACAAAATTCCTCATTTCTGATTGAAGAATACCATGCAAACCGCTGCAAGTTTTTGTCTTTGGCCCTGATTATTGTTGAAGCTATATGGTTAGTATTCTTGATGTGGACTCTAAAGGATTATACCCCAAAACCATCTAGTGATTATTCAAAAATCAGGAAGGATCTAGATTGACTGTGGTGATGGCTACAGAGCTGAAGAGGGGAAGGACATGATCATTACTTATGTGTTTCTCACTTTCGTATTTTCATGGGAAAGTACAGCTTAATGTCTGCAACTGAGACCTACTTTAGCTAGTAAAATGGAATTAGCTTTATCATGAAAGAAAAGCAGTTGAATGAGCCAGAGAACAAATTGTCCATATAATGTTTTATTATGTATTAGTGTATTTGGCTTTGGTAAAAATGCACATTATTATATATCATACACACACACGTGTGTGTGTGTGTGTGTGTGTGTGTGTGTGTGTGTGTGTATTTTTCCTGAAACAAACTAGTAAATTGGTTGTGCATTATTAAAAATATCTGTGTGGCTCTTTCTACCCATTTATTTTTTCTGACCTCCTATCCCATAAATTTCAGTTGAATTTCATGATACTTTAGAGCCAACAAGGCCTTAATGACTTTATGAAGAGGCCTCTATGCACCTGAAATGGAGGATGGCTTTCAAGGACAAATCTTCATTTCTCTTTAGATTCAGGTTTTAACTTACTTTAAGCAAAGTTCAGGGGCCCAAGAAATTAAAGTGCACCCAAGCTCTTACATCTTATTGTAAGAGAACAGGAGATACTTTATCCTACCTCAGTGAGGAAACAGGATGCAGGAGAGAGAGGCTGAGTTTGGTGATGGGCATAGGGAAATACAGAGGTAATTTTACCAATATATACTGTTTTGACTGGGGTTGGCTGAAATTTTAAGTAGTGTCAAGTCTTACAAAATTGGCATCACAGATAAAACATATGTTAAAGATAAACATATGTTAAAACATAACACACAGATAAAAAAATGACCAAATAATCAGACTGGTTTTTTTTTCTGGAACCAAATCTTCTCTTTTCATTCAGCAATGTGTCTGTCCTATATATCCTTTATGGTCGTAGGTTAAACACAGTGCCAAAGGTTACCCAGAATATGTCAGAGAGATAAATGTCCGTTTATAATGTCACTATAGGCTCACATGCTGTACCAGCCATTAAATATTTCTAATATTAACTTTACATACAGATATAACTGACCTTTTATTAATAGCTTCATAGAACTCCATTTTATGGTTCTTCTTTATTTAAGCATGCCCAAATTACTGGCTCCATAGTTTTCCAATATGGGAAATCCTATATTAAACATCTTTATAGCATATCTTAGCATACTTGACTATTATCTTCTTGGGACAAATTTAACAAGTGGAGCTAGTGGCTCAAATTAATTTTGATACCTGTTGTCAGAATGTGCTCCGAAAGAGTAGTTCTAATTTACATGGTTTTCAAGATTGTGTGAGACTACCTCTTCTCCTTAATCTCTGGGAGGACTGAAAAGTAATATCTATTTTGATTTCACATTTCTCTTCTTTTTTTTTTTCAAATTCTCAGTAATATATTTCTTTAATTTTCTTAAAATAAGTATGCACTACTTTGAAAATCACACATGGACAAATGACTAAGAATTTTTGTTAAGAATAATTCCAATGGAGAACTGCTTACTACCCATTCTGAATCGTAACAGACTTTGGAAATGATCAAAGCCCAAGCCATTGGCATTGATAATAAAATGGAGACATCCAAGATGCTCCAGTCTGACCAGACACATCCCAGAGCTGACCATAGAGCCAAATCTCTAAATCTCAAGAAATTACTATACCAGGGTCCTCAACCAATTGTAGCCCCCGTAGAGCCATCTGGTCAATGGTTGACAGCTTCCTCTAATGGCAACATTTACTCTCTTTACTGATAAGGACTGAAGAGAGATAAGACACTTTGAAAGACCAGCAGGAAATTTAGTTAAAAGGCAAGCCTGGATTTAATGAAAATGCACATTACAGGGAACCACTTTCATTCTCCTGGAAATTTGCTCCTAATGACCCGTGGTGAGTATTACTGTAAAAATACAAGAAACTAGGCAGAGGCAAAACTTGGTAGTGAATTATTAAAATTCATTGTAAGGCCAGGATCACATTATGTTATGGTTTTCATTTCTGAACTTTAAAATATTTTTTTCCTTTGGCACAATTTTTGTATATTTTTATATTAGCTTGTTCATTTTTTTTCTTATTGATTTCTCTGGTCGTTAGAAGATGTTTACACTTTGGGGGGGGGTGTGGCTTGCTGTTAAGCTTATCTATCTTTTCCTACTTTGTGTCTTTTATGTTTATTCTTTAGGTTCACAACAAAGTTGTGAGGAAAGTACTGGGAGTTCCCATATACCACCTGCCCCCACATATACATAAGTCTCCCCACTATTAAAAGCCCACGCCAGAGTAGTTCATTTGTTACAATCAGTGAATCTACACTGAAGTATCATTATCACCCAAAATCCAGTGTACCTTAGGGTTCACTCTTGATGTTTTACATTCTATGGATTTGGACAAATGTATATTGATATGTATCCATGACTGTGGTATCATACAGAAGAGTATCAGTGCGCTAAGAATTCTCTATGCTTTGCCTATCTATTCCTCCCTCCTCCTAACCCATGGCAACCACTGATCCTTTTACTGGCTCCATAGTTTTGCATTTTTTCATTGTGTGACATAATTGGAATCATAGTATATTGTCTTTTCAGCGTGGCGTCTTTCACTTAGTAATAATAATTCAAGGTTACTTCCGTGTCTTTTCATGACTTGATAATTCATCAATTTTTAATGTTGAATAATAATCACTTGTCCAGATATAGCACAGTTTACTTACAAATCACCTGCCGAGGGACATTTTGGTTTCCAAGTTTTGGCAACTTTGAAAAAACCAGATATAAGCATTAATGTGCAATTTGTTGTGTGGTCATGTTGTTAACTCCTTTGGGTATATCCCCAAGAGCATGATTGATGGGTTATATGGCAAGAGTATGTTTAGTTTTGTAAGAAACTGCTAAACTGTCTTCCAAAGTGACTGTACCAGTTTTGCATTTCTACCATCAGTAGATGGGAGTTCTTGTTTGACATCCTCACTGGCACTGAGTGTTGTCAGTGCCTTTTGTTTGGGGCAATTGTAATGGGTATGCAATGGTATACTATTGTTGTTTTAATTTATAATTCCCTAATGACCTATGATATTGAGTATCTTCTTGTCTGCTGTATATCTTCCTTGGTGAGGTGTCTAGGTCTTTTGCCCATTTTTTTTTTTAACTGAGCTATTCCTTTTCTTATCATTGAGTTTTAAGAGTTCTTTGTATATTTCAGAAAACATTCCTCTATCATACATGTCTTTTGCAAATATTTTTCTCCCAATGTGTGGCTAGTCTTCTCATTCTCTTGACAGTGTCTTTTGCAGAGCGGAATTTTTAAATGCTAATGAAGTGCAGTTTATCAATTCTTTCTTTTATGGATCCTGACTTTGGTATTGTGGCTAACAAGTTTTACGTATGTAAGTAGTCAAATCTATCATTTTGAAAAAAGTCAGTCAGATCAGTCTCATCCTTTAATATGTCTTCTCTCCCAACCTCTGTAAAAAATATGCACATATATTTTCTTTAGCGTGTTACAAATACCAAACCATTAAACAAATCAGAAAACAAAAAGTATGAAATTATAGAATCAGAGTCAAAATATATTTCCAAGGAAATTCATGCAATATCTATATGTTTTAATTCACTAAAATAATCCTTATGGGGTGCCTATATATTTTGGTGCTAAGGATGTAAGTACAAATAAAATAAACCCCCTTTATTCACACAGTTTACGGTTAAGAGAATAAAAATAAAGTATGGTTAGCTAAACAGAGAGTACACGGTGGCATGGGTTTGCGAGAAGCCCTCACTATTAAGATGAAAATGTAACGGAGATACGAAGGCAGTAGCCATAAACACATGTGGAGGATGAGTCTTCTCTGCAGAGGTATTGAAAGTTCATAGGCTATAGGAAAGATGTGTACTTGCTGTATTCACTGAAAAATAAGGAGGCTAATGTGAGGATAGTGGAAATTTAGTCAGAGATAAGGGGTGTTGGGGAAGATCCATTATGACCTTGTCTGTCTTTGTAAAGATTTTGCATTTTACTTTGTTAGATAATAAGATATGGGAGTATTTTGGGGCAGAAGAGAGACATGGTTGAAGTTATATTTTTAAATGAGCACCCAGCTAATCATGTTGAGGTTACATATGTGTGTGGTGGGGAAAAAGATGTCCTAAAAAGTACTAGTAGGAGTCTGGTATACATCCCAAGTTAGACCTCGATAATAACAGAGTTGTTAGGACAAAAATAAAGAACTGACCCCAAGATGTCAGTCAGGCATAAATTTGTAAAGGCATTTATGTTGATTAAAATGAAAATACCTTTCATCCTTTGTATTTTTTCCTCTTATATATATCACTTGTGTAAAATAGAGTTGCTTTGCCTTTTCCTTTTCTTTTTGCCTTTTACCATCCTAAATGGATTCACCTGGTAGAGAACTTCCTTAAAAGTGATTTAGGTCTTGGGGCACCTGGGTGGCTCAGTTGGTTAAGCATCCGACTTCAGCTCAGGTCACGATCTTGCAGTTGGTGGGTTTGAGTCTTGTGCTGGGCTCTGTGCTGACAGCCCAGAGCCTGGAGCCTGCTTCAGATTCTGTGTCTCCCTCTCTCTCTCTGCCCCTCCCCCCACTCATACTCTACACTCTCTCTCTCTAAAATAAAATAAAATAAAATAAAATAAAATAAAATAAAATAAAATAAAATAAATCATTAAAAAATTGATTTAGCTCTCCATCCAGACCTTTATATATTCACATCAGAAACTTTCAGGAGTAGGGGCGCCTGGGTGGCTCAGTCGGTTGAGAGCCGACTTCGGCTCAGGTCACGATCTCGCGGTCCGTGAGTTCGAGCCCCACATCGGGCCCCTGTGCTGACAGCTCAGAGCCCGGAGCCTGTTTCAGATTCTGTGTCTCCCTCTCTCTGACCCTCCCCCATTCATGCTCTGTCTCTCTCTGTCTCAAAAATGAATAAAAACGTTAAAAAAAAAAATTTAAAAAAAAAAAACTTTCAGGAGTAAAGTTACATAGAATTTTTGGGGTTTCCCAGGAGCTACATGTCTTTACTGCACCATGTATATGACCTATATAGGAATGAAGAAAAGTTCATGGTGAGGTGGAAGGAGTGGCAGGCCTGGGAAAGGGTGGGAAACGTGGAGATGAGGGAACCTGATGTACTCTACAGCTCCAATTGCTATTTTTTCATTTTCTTCTCGTGATGATTGCCAAACCCACTGCTCTGTGTATGTGGACTCAGAACCAGAAGCATGTCCTAATTCTCCTCAGAGAAGGATTACATTTCATATAATTCTGAATTATAACTTTTATTATTTTCTTCATAAATGTAATTTTCTTTTTTCTTCCTATAATATCCATGGTCAATTTAATTCTACAATGTTATTATTTTTTTCATAAAAGCACATTTCTTCTAATTTTGATAGTAACATGAAATAGAGGAGTGATATATATACTAAGTCTACTTGATGCAAGTAGAAACCTAGTTCTCGCTTACACCATGTTTATGCTGTGCCTACATGCAAATGACTAGGTTCCCCATCAGAATGTGGAGCAAAGTTTATGACACACATACGTACGTGGTTCTAGAAACAGAAGAACACTGGATTGAAACTACAACATTAGCAGCATAAAATTGCCAGTTTTCAAGGTTGGAATTATCTGATGAAAAGGCTGCTACTGAAATAATTAAATTATAATAGTTGAATGACTCTTGGATGATATTCTGACAGCATTTAAACCTATTGGTCTAGGGGCGCCTGGGTGGCGCAGTCGGTTAAGCGTCCGACTTCAGCCAGGTCACGATCTCACGGTCCGTGAGTTCGAGCCCCGCGTCAGGCTCTGGGCTGATGGCTCGGAGCCTGGACCCTGTTTCCGATTCTGTGTCTCCCTCTCTCTCTGCCCCACCCCCATTCATGCTCTGTCTCTCTCTGTCCCAAAAATAAAATAAAAAACGTTGAAAAAAAAATAAATAAAAAAATAAACCTATTGGTCTAGCTCATGAAAACAGGCAGAATATTGAATCTCTTTTGTTACTTTAAAGCATTCAGTATATTAAGTCAAACACACTTCATGGCATTTTAGTAACAGGAGCATGTGTTAAAATCGTGAGTATGTAAATCGTCATGGATATAAAAGTAAAGTAAATAAATGTTAATGTTTTCAGACAAGCAAAGGGAAAAGAGAAATTAACAACAGCAAAATGGCTATATTTAAGATTACTATTTAAAAGGCACTTGTCAAATTTAAAGAGCTCACTAATTAAAAGAATTCTAAAAAAATTACTTGAAAATCTTATCATTAAATATCTCTAGCTTTCACTAGGTCCTTTTATTTATCTACATAGTTCCCTACTTTTATTCTCTCTCTCGTCTTAAAAATGTACAACTTCAATAAAGTGGAAACACTACTTCATTGACGTAGACCTCAAAAATCTGAAAATTATATGAAATTGAATTGATAATTATAAGCAAATTTTTCTAATAAATACCAACAGAATCACATAATAGTAGAGTTCAGTTTAAATATCAAAATTTCTGCATTGTGCTTTAAAAATTATATTACTATTTCTTCTAGAGGACCTCAATGGGATGGGAATGAAAATACTTTTTTTTTTTTTTGCAAACAATCAGTGAGTGATTGATTATGCCTGTCCATACACATGTCTGATGGATTTAAAAGTGATAGTATCTCTAATTGCAAATCCAATACCTGATTAATGTTGTTCTGAAGTTTAGTGACCTTTTAAAATAGAAAAGTATTTCACATCAATCACTGCATTGTTACTCATCAGAATATCCATTTTCACTCATTTGGATATGTGCTGCTATTGGGCAATGTGCCATTACTCCTTAACAACTGAGGCTTAAACTACTAAATTGCTTTCATATAGGCAAAAAGAAATGCAGATGTAAGCCATGTAGACTCCTCTGATCACAATATTCATTACAAGGAGAATGTTCCTTTGGCATAGAGAAATCTGAGGAGAGCAGTCTATGATAGATTTTGGTTCACGGTGAGCTACAAACCACCCTAGACCTTCGCAACCTCTCTGGATAAAATAAAGAAAACCTCACAGGTGTATTAGTGATATGCACATAATAGGAATTCATTAACAATTGTGTATGAGCAACTATAAAACTGACATTTTATGCAACCATGCAAATTTATGCAGTGGTGTCAGAATAACAAACCTAAATTATACAGGTAGATGACTTAACTACAATGATTAATAAGCAATTGCAAGCATTTAGGTTGTTTTTAAGTAAATGTTATGCAAATATGCTTGAATCAAAAATTAAAAGCTAAACAAACATGCTAAACTTTCAAGTAACTGCTAACATAAATGTTAATCTGACACAAATACTCTTTTGTTATTTATTTTACTTGTCAGACCCTCTGTGACCTACGTTAAGGAAAAATCACTTGTGTGCTCACATATTACAAAGAGAATAAATCCACATAATTTTAGTTCTCATTTTTAAAATAAAGAATTAAAATGCAATATAACCAAAAAACCACAAGTTGAAACTACATATATAGTCTAAAATTTTATTTTTATAACTCTATTGAGTTGTAATTGACATCCAGTAATTAAATAAAGTTTATGATTTGATGTTTTGATATCTGTATACAATTATGAATCCAACATCAAAATGGTAAAGAACATATCCATCACCCTCAAAAGTTTCCTTATACCCTGTTTAATTCGTTTTGTCTGCCTCTTCCCACATCCCCCAACCTATCATCTTCCCTAGATAATCTGTAATCTACTTACTGTTACTAAAGATCAATTTGCATTGTATAGAATTTAAGACAAATGAAATTTATACAGGATGTACTTTTTTTAAAGTTCCTATAAATCTTTTTCCCCAGTTTTTTTGAGGAATAAATGACATACATCACTGTATAAGCTAAGGCATAAATCATGATGGCTTGAATTACATGTATTATGAAATGATTACTACAATAGGTTCAGCTAATGCCCATCTTCTCAAATAAATACAAAAAAAATATTTTTTTCCTTGTGGTGAGAACTCTGAACAACTTTCTAGGAGTGTTTCTATAGTTTCTATAAACAACTTTATAGCAGTGTTAGCTATAGTTCTCATGTTGCACATTATAATCCCTGGTGCTTATTTATTTTATAACTGGAAGTTTGTACCTTCCTCAAATTCCTCCTCTCTTCCATCCCTCCACCTCTGGTAACTGCAAGTATGATCACTTTTTCTATAAGGTGGTTTTCTTTGTTTTTTTTTTAATTCTACCTATAAGTGAGATTATACAGTATTTGTTTTTCTCTGTCTCACATATTTCTCACTTATTTCACTTTGAGTAATTTCCAATATCCCATCCTCCAGGTTGCTGATTCTTTCTTCTGCATGGTTGAGTCTACTTTTGAAACTCTGTTGAATTCTTTGGTTTAGTTATTGTATTTTTCAACTCTAGGGTTTGTTTTTTTCTTTTCTTTTTTTCTTTCATTCTTTTTTTTCTTTCTTTCTTCCTTCCTTCCTTTCATTCCTTCTTTCTTTTTTTATGGTAGTTGCTGTTTCCTTGTTAACTTCTTGTTTTGTTCATGCAATAACATAATAAATATTCTTTTTGTAGTATCTCAAGGAAATGTTACCAAAATTGATGAAAGGTGAGCTCTGAAGAAAGTCTCCACCAATTTCAGAGAAACAAATTATGTAATATATGTTTTCTGGCTTCAGTGGAATTCAGGTTGAATTCAGTAACATGAAATAATTAGAAAATGTATTATATATATATTTAGTTGGAATAATAATAAAAACGTGTCAATTCAAAAATTATGCCTTAAACGTATACAGTGATCTATATCATTTATTCCTCAAAAAAACTGGGTAAAAAAGATTTATAGGAACTTAAAAAAAAAAGTACCTCCTGTATAATTTCATTTGTCTTAAATTCTATACAATGCAAATTGATCTTTAGTAACAGTAAGTAGATTACAGATTATCTGGGGAAAGTGATAGGTTGGGGGATGTGGGGAGAGGCAGACAAAATGGATTAAACAGGGTTTAAGGAAGCTTTTGAGGGTGATGGATATGTTCTTTACCATTTTGATGTTGGATTCATAATTGTAAAATATAATGGATATATATAAAACGTGTGTGTGTGTGTGTGTGTGTGTGTGTGTGTGTGACAAAGACATGTTCAAGAATATTCATTTATAATGGCCCCAAACTAGATGCAACCCAAAGCTTCTGCAATTGTGTGTGGATAATAATGTTATATCTTAAAACTGCATATTATAATTCAATAGCAATGAACAGATGACTGCTACATGCACCAAAATAGAAGAACTTACATATATTAAACAAAATAAGCCAAATACAAACATATTGTATGATTCCATTACTGTAAAGTTTAAAAACAGGCAAAACTAATGCATAGTGATATAAGTCCAACTGAGAGGTAACTTTGGGAAGTGAATAGAGGGGAGGGAGACTGGGAGAAGGTACTGGCGGGGGATATTGATTGCTGATAATATCTCACTTTTGGGTCTGCATAGTAGTCATACAAATGCTGATTTTGAAATAAAATAATGAACCATACAATTTCTTCACTTTTATAAATGTATTCCCATAAAATATACTTTAAATAAATATTATTACCGATCTTCACTTCTTTGTCTCCTGTCATCACTGATATACTCTCTGCCTTACCCTTTCGTTACTTTTACCTTCTGTGAAAGGTATAGTGGTTTATGCTCTAGGAAAGAAGTCCAAACGTATAGAAGAGAGATGTGAAATCTTTTCCACTGAAAAGAACAAAGTATCCATAAAAACTCCTTCCAACTTGCCTCTGTTATTCTTCTAAAGTAGATATAAGAAACGATGGATGTAAAGGGGACAAGAGAGAAGACAAGAAGGGAGGGACCCAAGAAAGAAAGAAAATGAAGGGAATGTCAAAGAGAATAGCTGTGAACTGAGGATTAGGACAATTAATGGAACTAAGAAAGCCCAAAGGACAAAGAAAATAAGAAAGGGAAGCCAGAAAATTTTCCATTCGGTCTTTTCACTAGTATTAAATACTGTTTATAATTTTGATCATTATACACATAGCTAAAAACTATAATGACTGCTGTTTTTTCATTTTACAGGATGCCATGTAAGTAAATCTATAAGTAAATGTCTTTTTCAATTTCATAGGCCTTTGATAGGAATCCTTCCAGTGTCTCATTTTCAAGGTAAATCTCATGATACATTGTAAATTAAAATTTTCCTTTTGTTGGGATTTTTTACTTTCAAAGTTTTAATAAAATTATATGAAGACTTCTTATATCTGCATGAGTATAGACATATATCTCCTTATGTTTAAAAGCTGTGTATTTCTAAAGTTTTTTATCAGTGCATTAATAGCATCAGTTTGGGGACACCTGGGTGGCTCAATCAGTTAAGCGTCTCACTCTTTTGAGTTTGGCTCAGGTTGTGATCTCACAGCCTGTGAGATCCAGCCCCGTGTCGGGCTCTGTGCTGATAGCATGTAGCCTGCTTGGGATACTATCTCTCCCTGTCTCTCTCTGCCCTTCCCCTGTTTTCTCTCTCTCTCTTTCTCAAAATTAATAAATATTTTTTAAAAGCTTCAGTTTTGAGTATGTTTTATGAAAAGTTGATATTTCTCTAAAATTTCAAAAACACTGGCTTATATCTATATTACTAATTAAATATTTTAGGGAGAACTTTTAGGTTTTAAAATATACATGAGATTTATTGGGACACATTTGGAAATGTAAATGTATATATTCCAAAACATATTTAATACTTACTAGTAACTATACTCTCAATAACAAAAAGTACCATGACTTAGTAGAAAAAAATTTATTAAGTGAGGCAATTATATCTGTATTCTAGGATAAAACCTTTACCCAATATATGCAAAAACTTATCACATTGATTCTACGTGAATATTTCATTGATGCTGAGAAATGTATTTTTGCACATTTTAGTATTTGTTATAGTGGGATGCATCTGACAATTGTTGTCACAATTGTTATAGTCTTACAATCACTTTAAGACTGTTAGCAGTTATGACAGAGCTGTCATTACCTGCCATGTATGACCTTGGTCTGAGCTATTCATATTGTAATTACTCAATAGAATCATGTGCGTTATTGGAACTACACATGTCAAGTTTGATTACCATTTTAAATGTCTTTTAAAATGTCCAACTATGTCTCAGCATTGAAAAACAAAATGGAATTGTGTATGCAGAGGCACAGAAGCAGAACCACAGGGCATAAATAAGACATTAGTGAAGCAAATATTCATTGTTGAAGGAATGTGGCTGCAATTTCAAATTTTCTTGAAAGCAACAAGCAGATACTTTATGGGACTTGAACAAGGAAGACACTCCCAAGTAGGGAAGCTATCTTATTTTATTTCTCTGAAATATGCAAAAGAATTTTCAATCACTGGCCATGGGAAAAAAATGAAACAAGAAATTGTCAATTCCTAGAAAAATTTGGACTAAGGGAGGGAGAGACTACTGTGGGAAATTATATATTATTTAAGTTATCAATTTGTAGAACTTCCAGGTGATTTTGTGCACAGAGGCTTAAATTCCAGCAATAAGTAATTTTCTTGAGAAAAAACACAACTATGAATATGGTAAAATCAAACACACTTATGTAATATCAGCATCTAAATTTGAAAAATGGGTTTCAGTGGCTTAGAAGAAAATTCTGTAGACAATAATTCAGTACTTATCTATAAAGGCTGGATAACCATGCTCTTGAGGGCAAAGAGTAATGCATTATGTGGAAACATGAAATTGTTGACCGTGATTGCAAAATTAATATACAAGATTTAGGCTATGAATGAGAGGGAATATTTAGCAATCTCTAATGTATCTTTCATGTATGCATTTTTGTTTATATGTGCCCTAAATTGATATATATGAAAAACATCTATTTAAGGTAGCTCACTCAATGATTGTAATATTTCTGTCTAAAACAAAGTCAAAATTTTACAAAACACATCCACGAACCCTGCTAAAGAAGCATTTATTTGTGAAAATTTGCAGAAACAGGAACAGTATCAGAAACATGGGTTTCCCTTGACCCATTGTATTTTAGGCCAGAATGCAGTGATTTTGGCAAGCGGAATGTCAGAATGTAGAAGAAAAGCTCTGATTGTGGTGTTTTTAGCTGCATAAAGAAACAGACATGTTCCTGAAAGAAGCAGATATTTAGCAACAGATGACATGGCAGCAATACAGGTCCTGTTCTTTTTTCTCTTTCTTTCTAATATTTATTTTATTATTTTAAAAGTGTATTTATTTATTTTGAGAGGGGGTAAGTAGAGGGACAGAGAGAGAGGGAGAAAGAATCTCAAGCAACCACGCTGTTAGCACGCAGCCCAATGTAGGGCTTGAACTCCAGAAACGTAAGATCATAATCTGAGCTGAAATCAAGGTTCAGACGCTTAACTGACTGCCCCTGTTGTTTTAATTATATTTTACTTCAGTATAATTAACATACAGTGTTATACAAGTTTCAGGTCTACAGTATAGTAATTCGACAATTTTACATATACTCAGTACTCTTTATGATTACTGTATAGTTACCCGTCACCAATTTCACCCACCCCCCACACACCACCCCTCTGGTAATCAACAGTTTTTTTCTCTATATTTCCAGAGTCTGTTTTTGTTTCTCTCTTTTTTTCCTTTGTTCGTTTCTTTTGTTTAGATTCCACATGACTGAAATTGTATGGTATTTTTCTTTCTCTGACTTATTTTACTTAGTATTGTACGTTGTACATCCATCCATGTTGCTGCAAATGATAAAATTTCATTCTTTTTTCTATGGCTGAGTGATACTCCATTGCATATGTGTGTTTACTCATTTATCAATTAATGGGTACTTGAACTGCTTCCATAGTTTGGCTATTGTAAATATCGCTGCAATGAACATGGGGATGCAAATATCTTTTCAAATTAGTGTTTTCCTATTCTTTTGGAAAATACCCAGTAGTATAATTTCTGGATCATGTGGCAATCCTATTTTTAACTTTTTGAGGAACCTTCCTACTGTTTTCTACAGTGGTGCACAAGTTTGCAGTCCCACCAGCTGTGGGAATTTTCAAAGGTGGCTTTTCCTCCCCAGCCAATACTTCTTGCTTATTATCTTACAGATTTTAGCCATTCTGACAGGTGTTAGGTGATATTTCATTGTGCTTTTGAATTTCATTTCTGTGATGAGTAGTGATGTTGAGCATCTTTTCACGTGTCTGTTGGCCATCTGGATGTCTACTTTGGTCAAAATGTCCATGTCTTCTGCTCATTTTTAAACGGGATTGTTTTTAGTGTTGAGTTGCACAAATTCTTTGTATCTTATAGATACTAACATATAGATAACTTATAGATACTTCATCAGATATGTCATTTACAAATATTTTCTCCCATTCAGTAGGCTCTCTTTTTGCTTCCTCAATTGTGGGTTTTTGTTGTTGTTGTTGTTTGTTTGTTTGTGTTGCTGTGCAGAATCTTTTTTATTTTGATATGGTTCCAATAGTGTATTTTTGCTTTTGTTTCCCGTGCCTTAGGAAACGTATATAGAAAAATGTTGCCACAGGTGATGTCAGAGATATTACTGCATGTCTTCTCTTCTATGATTTTTATGGTTTCAGGTCTCACATTTAGGTCCTTAATCCATTTTGAGTTTATTTGTGTATGATGTAAGAAAGTGGTCTGGTTTCATTCTTTGTCTGTAGCTGTCAAGTTTTCCTCACACCATTTGTTGAAGGGACTGTCTTTTTTCCCCTTACATATTCTTGATTCCTTTGTTGGAGATTGAGGATATAGTTGTGGGTTTATTTCTGGATTTTTTTATTCTATTCTATTAATCTATATGTCTATTTTTGTGCCAGTACCAGACTGTTTAGATTATTATAGCTTTATAATATAACTTGAAGTCTAGAATTGTGATACCTCAAGTTTTGTTATTCTTTTTCAAGATTGATTTGGCTATTCAGGGTCTTTTGTGGTTCCATTCAAGTTTTAGGATTGTTTGTTCTAGTTCTGTGAAAAATCCTATTGGTATTTGGATAGGGATTGCATTAAATCTGTAGACTGCTTTGGGTAGTATGGGTATTTTAACAATATTTGTTTTTCCATCCATGAGCCTGAAATACTTTTCCATTTATTTGTGTCATCTTCAATTTCTTTCATCAATATTTTCTATTTTTTAGAGTACAGTCTTGCATCTGTTTGGTTAAATTTATCCTGAGGTGTTTTACTGCTATTGGTGCAATTGAAAATGGGATTGTTTTCTTAATTTCTTTTTCATTATTAGTGTATAGTTCATTATTAGCTTCATTATTAGTGTATAAAAAATGTAATAACTTTCTCTACATTGATTTTGTATCCTGTGACTTTACTGAATTCATTTATCAGTTCTTGTCCTTTTTTGATAGCATTGTTAGGCTTTTCTACATAGCATATCATATGCAAATAGTGAAACTTTTACTTCTTACTTAACCAATTTGGATGCCTTGTATTCCTTTTTCTTGTGTGATTGCTGTGACTGGGACTTCCAGTACTATGTTAAATAAAAGTGGTGAGGGTGGACATCCTTGTCTTGTTCCTGACCTTACGGGAAAAGCTCTCAGTTTTTCTCCATTGCGTATGTTAACTGTGGGTGTTTCATACATGGCCACTATTATGTTGAGATATGTTCCCTCTCAACCTATGTTGTTGAGGGTTTTCATCATGAATGGGTGTTGTCAAATGCTTTGCCTGCATCTATTGAAATGATCAGATGGTTTTATTCTTTCACTCGTTGATATGATATATAACACTGATTAATTTGCAAATATTGAGCCATTCTTCTAACTCAGGAATAAATCCCACTTGATTGTAGTGAATGATTTTTTAAATGTATTATTGGAATCAGGTTACTAATATTTTGTTGAGGGTTTTTGCATTTATGTTTTTTTTAGAGATATGGGCCTGTCGTTCTTTTTGGTAGTTTCTTCAATGGATTTTTTTTTTTTAATTTTTTTTTTTCAACGTTTTTTTTATTTATTTTTGGGACAGAGAGAGACAGAGCATGAATGGGGGAGGGACAGAGAGAGAGGGAGACACAGAATCGGAAACAGGCTCCAGGCTCCGAGCCATCAGCCCAGAGCCTGACGCGGGGCTCGAACTCACGGACCGCGAGATCGTGACCTGGCTGAAGTCGGACGCTTAACCGACTGCGCCACCCAGGCGCCCCTCTTCAATGGATTTTGATATCCAGGTAATGCTGGCCTCACAGGATGAATTGGAAAGTTTTCCTTTTTCTTCTGTTTGTTGAAATAAAAGGACAGCTTTGAGAAGGACAAGTATTATGTCTTCTTTAAATGTTCGGTAGAATTCACCTGTGAAGCCATCTGGTCTTGGATTTTTGTTCCTTGAGAGTTTTTTGAATACTGATTTCATTTCATTGCTGATAATCTGTTCAAATGACCTATTTCTTCCTGATTCAGCTTTGGGAGATTTTATGTTTCCAAAAATTTATCCATATATGCTAGGTTGTCCAATTTGTTGGCATTTAATTTTTTTATAATATTCTCTTAAATCCTTTGTTTTCTCTGCTATTAATGGTTATTTCTCCTCTTTCAGTTCTGAATTTTATTTGAGTCCTCTCTCTCTCTGTCTCGGTCTCATCTCTCTTTCTGTTTCTTTCTATCTCTTTTTTATGAATCTGGCTAAAGGCTTATCAATTTTGTTAATCTTTTCAAAGAACTAGTTCCTGGGGCACGTGAGTGGCTCAGTCAGTAAAGCATCTGACTTCAGCTCAGGTCATAATCTTGCAGTTTGTTAGTTCAAGTCCCACATCAGGCTCTGTGCAGACAGCTTGGAGTCTGGAACCTGATTTAGATTCTGTGTCTTCCTCTCTCTCTGCCTCTCCCCATTTGTGTGCTCTCTCTCTCTCTCTCTCTCTCTCTCTCTGTCTCTCAAAAATAAACATTAAAGTTAAAAAAAAACTAGTTCCTGTTTTCATTGATTTTTTTTCTATTGTTTAAGTTTCTATTTCACTTATTTCTGTTCTACTCTTTATTATTTACTTCTTTTTAATGGTTTGGTGGTGTTTAGTTCTTGTTTTTCCAGCTCTGGTAGGCATAAATTTAGGTTGTTTGAGATTTTTCTTGCTTCTTGAGTTAAGCCTGTATTGCTATAAACTTCCCTCTTAGGAAACCTTTTGCTGTATCCCAGACATTTTGGACAATTGTATTTTCATTTTCATTTGTTCCAGGTTTTTTTTTTCTTTTATTTCCTCTTTGATTTCTTGGTTGACCTATTCATTATATAGGAGCGTGTTATTTACTCTCCATGTATTTATGTTCTTTTCAGATTTTCTTGTGGTTGATTTCTAGTTTCATGGTATTGTGGTGGGAAAAGATGCATGGTATGACTTCCATCTTTGTGCATTTGTTGAGACTTGTTTTGTGACCTAACATGGGATCTGTTCTGGAGAATGTTCCATGTGCACTTGAAAAAGAATATGTATTCCATTGTTTGGAAATAGAATATCCTGAATATATCTGTTAGATCCATTAAGTCCATTGTGTCATTCAAAGCCACAGTTTCCTTGTTGGTTTTCTGTTTGGATTATGTATCTATTGATGTAAGTGCAGTGTTAAGGTCCTCTACTATTATTGTATTACTATTGATTACTTCCTTTATGTTTGCTAATAGCTGCTTTATGCATTTGTCTGCTCCTATGTCGTATGTATAAATATTTACAATTGTTATATATTCTTGTTGGATTATTCCCTTTAAGATATTATAGGGTCCTTTTTTGTCTCTTGTTAGAGTATTTAATGTCTATTTTATCTTATAAAAGTATTGCCACCCTACCTTTGTTTTCACTTAAATTTGCTTGGTAAATGTATTTCTAGACCTTCATTCTCAATCTGCATGTGTCTTTAGGTCTGAAATGAGTCCCTCGTAGGCAGCGTATAGATATGTCTTGCTTTCTTATCCATTCCTTTGCCCTATGCGTTTTGATTGGAAAATTTAGTCCATTTATATTCAAAGTAATTATGGGTAGATATGTACTTATTGTCATTTTTAAATTTGTTTTACAGTTGTTTTTGTACTTCTCTCTTCCTTTTTTCTCTCACTCCCTTCTTTCACATTTTTATTTGTGGTTACTATTTATATATAACATCATATGCATATAGCAGTCTATATTAAATTGATGGTCCCTTAAGTTTGAACCCATTCTAAAAAGCACTAAATTCTTACTCCCTCACCCCCCCCACCCCCACACACATTTTTTAGGTATATGGTGTCCTACTTTACTTCTTTTTATTTTGTGAATCCCTTGACTAATATTACTGTTTCTGTGCTTCCTGCTTTTCTTACTCTTACTTATGGTCTTTCCTTTCCATTCAAAGAGTCCCCTTTAACATTTCTTGTATGGCTTATTTAGTGGTGATGGATTTCTTTAACTTTTGTTTAAAGTTTATTTATTTTGAGAGAGAGACAGTGTGGATAGGAGAGGGGAAGAGAAAGAGGGAGAGAGAGAGAATCCCAAGAAGGCTCCATGTTACCAGTGCAGAAACAAATGCAGGGCTTGAACTCATAAAAATGCAAGATCATGACGTGAGATGAAATCAAGAGTCAGGTGCTTAACAGAATGAGCCACCCAGCAATGCTGGATTCCTTTAACTTTTATCTGGAAAACTGTTTATCTCTCTTTGTATTCTGAATGATAGCCTCTCTGGATAGTCTTGTCTGCAGGGTTTTTTTGTTCTTTGTTGTTTTTGTTTGTTTGTTTTATTTCAGCACTTTGAATATATCATGGCATTCTCAGCCTGCAAAGTTTCTGCAGAAAAATCAGCTAATAGTCTTACAACGTTTACCTTGCATGTAACTGTTTTCTTTTGCTTCTCTTAAAATTCTCTTTATCAGTACTTCATGCCATTTTAATTACTATATATCTTGGGGTGGACCTCCTTGGATTGATTTTGTTGGAGTATCTCTTTGCCTCCTAGACTTGGATTTCTCCCCTGCCTCTCCCAGATTTAGAAAGTTGTCAGCTATTATTTCTTCAAATAAATAATCTGTTCCCTTTTATCTCTTCTCCTTCTGCAAATGTTATTACACTTGATGGTGTCATTGAATTCCCTTAATCTATTCTCATATTTTATTATTCTTTTTTCTTTATATTGTTCATTGCTTGATTGCTTTCCATTACTCTGTCCTCCAGGTTGCTGATTAGTTCTTCTACTTCCTCTAGTCTACTATTTATTCCCTCTAGTGTATTTTTTTTTATTTTTTTAATGTTTATTTAATTTTGAAAGAGAGAGAGAAACACAGCAGGAGTGAGGCAGGGGCAGAGAGAGAGGGAGACACAGAATCTGAAGCAGGTTCCAGGTTCTGAGCTGTCAACACAGAGCCCAATGCAGGGCTTGAACCCACGAACTGTAAGATCATGACCTGAGTTGAAGTTGGTCGCTTAGCCAACTGAACCACCCAGGCGCACCCCCCCCCCCAACTAGTGTATTGTTAATTTCACTTATTGAGTTATTCGTCTCTTATTTGTTCTTTTTTATGTTCTCTATCCCTTTGTTGAGGGTCTCACTAGATCCTCCACTCTTTTCTCAAGTCTGGTGAGTATTTTTGTGAACATTACTTTAACTTTTCTATCAGGGTATTACTTGTCTGTGTTTCACCTAGTTCTCTTGCTGTGATTTTGTCCTGTTCTTTCATTTGGGACATCCTCCTGTGTCTCATACTGTCTAACTCTTTGTCTCTGTTAGGAAAGTCAGCTACTTCTCCTTCTCTTGAAAGTAGTGGCCTAATGAAGACAAGGTCCTATGGTACTCTGTAGTCCAGTGTCCCCAGTTCACCAGAACATGATGCTTCAGGGATGTCTCCTATGTGTGTTATGTGTGCCCTGTTGTTGTGGCTGAGTTTTGCTTGCCTCAGTCCAGTCATCTGCCATGGCTCTCTTTGCCTGTTGTGGGCAGGTTTTGTCTGATATTACTCAAGCTCAAGGTGGCCTTGTATTTTTAGTGAGACAGTCTGGGGCTGGTTTGGACTTGAGTTGGATCAGAGCAGGCATTTGACAGAACTATGATCACACCAAACTGCAGGATGCTTTCTCTTAGTGCCCTTTTCATTGGTTGATGGGGCCTACAGTCAGGCTTGACTATAGTCCCATTGCTGGGACTATAGTTGGGCTCTGTGTGTGGTTATCTTCCCCTCTCCTCTAGGCAGGAGTCAGTTTTCAGTGGTGCTGGGCTTTGTGATTGCTTTTTGCACAATGCCAAGCTCGTGGTGTTGCTTTGCATGGACTCCTGCCAGAGACGTGTTGTATTGAGCAACACTGCAGGAAAGCACAGGGTCAGGTCATATGATGTTAATGTTTGCAAAGGTCTGCTATTGGAGGAGACCTGGAGTTACTTTGGAGAACTCCTGAGATGGTGGGTTGTCAAGAAAATGTATGGGCAGGGGACACTATTAGCAAGCAGGATGGAGAGTATTCACACTAGTTCCAGTGTTGTATCTAGGCTGGGGGCTGGGAGAGGGAAATGGCTCTTTTGTTTTGGAGAAATCTAAAGATCCCTGCCTCTCTTGCAAATGTTCTGACATTAGCAAATAAATCTCTTTGCCATATACCCCAGGCATTTTTCAAACTGCTGTTACTATGCTGTCTCACAGTGGAGTTATTTGATATGCTATCTTTTTAAGGGTGGGTACTCAGTTTCCTATGGCCCTCTGGCTCTCCCAGAGCCAGGCCTGCTGATTTTTATATTTCTAGGTGTTAAGCCCCGCTAACTGTATGAACTCACGAAATTAGAGCCTTCTGGTTTTCAAAGCCAAATGTTATGACAATTTTTCTTTCCAGTGTGGGTCCCCCATGCCCGTGGTGCCTGATATGAAGTGTGCTCCTTTCTGTCCTCTCTGTTTGCGGTGATCCTCCCTCCTGGTTCAGTTTGGTTCCCGACGTCTCTGCCTTTCCTACTGTTTTCAATGTGGCCTCTCTATTTGGCTGTGGAGTGTCTGTTCTGCCAGTCTTTGGGTGGGTTATTTTCTGGGTTATTTATACTGATTGTGTGTTATCTAGGTGTATCTATATGTTGAGGTAAGCTTAGAATCCCTCAACTCTGCCATCTTCCCTGGAGGTAGACCCAACACCGGTCCAGTTCTATATTGAAATCTCAGTATTAATGGTTTGAGGAATATTGGTTTCTCCCCAGCATGAAAGGGAGGCATAGGCCTGATACCTACGACTTGGGATTGTAACAGGAAAGATTGTCATAAAATAACAAGATTGTCATAAGGATTCACGAGGAAAAAGAAAGAATTGGGTTATAGTTTAATTTGCATTATTCTTCTCATACATAGTAGTAAATTATTGAAAGGAGCATTATATGATTAAATGTATCTTAGAATTAATAAAATGTAGCAAATGGAACAATTATCCATTTTGTTTCTCCATTGAAAAAAAGTGATAGTCATATGGCTTTTGTTTCTAATATTGATTTATACTCACAGATATATCTGCAGTATACTAAACTTGTACCATAAAATAATAAGAGATATTAGAGAGAATATATAACACTCTTTTTCCCTTCATATATTACTGCATAAATACATTAAATGATAGAATTTGAGCAATCCTTGGGCATCTTTTTGTTATCTTGGCATGTAAACTTTTAAATAAAATATGGCATGACTGGAATCTACCACTAATAACATTAAATGTAACATTTATTAAATTATTGTATACAGTATTTATCTCATGTTTCCATCCTATGCTCTTTATGAGCTTTCTAGCAGAATGTTTTATTCCTTTCATCATTTTAAAGTAATTTTATTACATTATATTGACATCCTTAAATCTGGTAATAAAGTCCTTACAGTAATGTAATATGATTCTGTAATGTTTTCTTTCTGATAATAAATAAAGATATGTTTAATAAGGTATGCCTAAGTAAAATCATATATATTACATTACATTTTTATCAGTGAAACAGTGTCACTTTAGGAGCCAGGATCAAAGATGTGCTGGAAATATAAGTGATGTAATTTCTGGGTTTTCACCTAAGCTGAAATACTGCATGAAAGAATATATTCTCTTTGAAATTACCATTATTGCTTCAAATAAATGGTAACTGAGAATGTCTGAATACTTTTCTCAAAATTATGGCTTTAGCTATGGTATGATACACTGTTGGTCAGATGAGAGGGCTATAGAACTTTTTAAGCATCCAGTAGTCTATTGAATTTGGATATAATATAATTCCTTTAAAGTTTAGTACATTCTTTTAAATTTAAACAGAGGAAGTCTTTCCATACTATCCAGCCATATGCAGTATTAATATTTTGGTGCTCTTTCTTGCTAACTTACCAGATCCAATTTGATTATTCATTATTGTCGAGTTCTTTTGGTAGATATCAATAATATAAATAATCTCACATAATTAAAGGTAGGTTAGGACATAGTTCCTTTTCCTCACAACTGAGACACCAGGTGTTTTATTACAGTAAAAACAAATCTCATATTAAATTCTTCCACGAAAGCAGGTATTGACAATTTGACACAAAAAATAACCATGTAACTTTATCTTGGAGGTTTGATAGAAACACAGCTATCTACTCTGACAAGTATTTTTAGAGTTGACTGTAGGCAGATATGATAATACTGTATTTTAGGATTCAAGTAATATTCTAGTCTGGCCATTGATAGAATTATCTCCTCTGTTCATGATAAAACGTGGACTTCTTCAGAGTTCTAGGACTGTGACACAACCCCAAAGGGTGAGAATAGTTCAGTATTACATATTTTCTACCATGCTCAGTTTTTAAAACTTTGCAACTTACACCAACTGTTTGAAAGAGGACTTCACATGGATATCAGTGATCAGTTTCATAATTTCACAAAGTTATGATCTTTGTCAAGCCCTAATCACACCATCAACAGGTTTATACTGGGAAAATCTGAATGTCAATCTAAGTTTATTTGATGAAATATTGCTGAAAACCTTCTTCAATAACATGTTTATCCACGTTAGATTAGACCAGCACTTGCAGTATGCTAGGTTAGGAAAACTGACTCCACTGGGTACAAAAGGACTTGGGTTACGGTATCAATGTGGCCTTGATTTAAATAGGTAAGTTCCTAGGAAGCCCCAAAAGACAAATTAATAAAAAAATAAGAAGGAAGAGATGGGGGAGAAGGGGGGCCTGTCTGATTAAGGGGCACTGAACCAAGAAGCAGTGGAGTTTGAGAAGCCAGCAGCTCCAGGTTCCACATCAATGGCCCCATTGACCAAAGTTGGGAAGAGGGGTCCTGGTCTTCGGCTTCTACCCTGGGTCCTGTTTTGACAACAAACATGTCTCAGCCTGTCAGAAATAGAAAGGTCATTGATTGTTCAGTTTCAGGAATCTGATGATGCTGATGAAGATTATGGAAGAGATTTAGACACTCCAGCTAAGAAAATTCAATCATCTTCCTGAGAAGTTAAAATTAAGAGGCGATCTTGAATGAATTCTTAAGAAGACGGTGAGAACTCAGAAGAAAAAGATGTGGAGACCAAGAAGGATGATTCTCACTCAGCAGAGGACAGTGTGAAGAGGCAAAAGAAGGTCACAAAAGTGTGTTCCAGCAATGGCAGGCGGGCTCTAAAGTAGCTTCCAAACACAGAGAGAGGCTCATAGAAGATGTGGGCAGTGGAGAAGAACAAGAAGTGGAGGATGAGGCACCATTCCATGAGAAAGATTCTGGCTGAGATGATTTCCTAATAGAAGACAATAATGAAAGTGACTATGGCAGTTCAAAAAATAAAAACAGGGGTGCCTGGGTGGATCAGTTGGTTATGGGCCTGAATCTTGATTTTGACTCAGGTCATGATCTCACAGTTGGTTGGATTGAGCCCTGTGTTGAACTCTGTGCTGGCAGCATGGAGGAGTCTGCTCGGGATTCTCTCCCTCCCTCTCTCTCTCTGCCCCTCCCTTGCTCGTGTTCTCTCTCTCTCTCTCTCTCAAAATGAATAAATAGACTTTAAAGTTATTTAAAAATAGAAAAGAAAAAAAAAAGATGACTAAAAAGTCCAAACCTGAGAGAAAAGTAAAGCAAATTCCCAAACTCAGGCTAAAGGCTGCAGTGACACCAATCCCCGTGAAAGAAAGGCAAAGGGAAGAAGGCTCTCTCCAACAGCTTCCAGGGCATCAAAGGAAAAGACTCCTTCTCCCAAAGAGGAGGAACCAGAAAGCTCTCCAGAAAAGAAACCTTCTGCAAGCCCTCCACCTGAGAAACTTGGAGATGAAGGATATGAAGATGAAGCACAGTGTGGGCAGCATTAAAAAAGTGATGATGGTTTGGGGAGAGATTTTATCTGAAAAAAAAGAGAAAAAAGAGAAAAAAGAAAAAGGGGGAAAAAACAAAACCTACTTAAGATAGAACATGGTTTTGGTTATAGCTTGACACATGGGCTTTCAATGTTTTTCCTTTTTCTTGAAACTAACATTTTCTTTTTCTTTCTTTTCTTTAAAGAAAACTCTTGTATGTTTAACTTACCTTTTATCTATTGGTCCTCTCTTTGCCATCACGTCCTTCCCATCTCTTCCCAATGGAAGCCATGTCTAAGGAATCACTGGATTGACTGCTTCATATTTTTATTTTTAGTGGAAGGTATACCACAGTTGTAAAGCAGTAAGATTTGAAATGAACACTATGGAAATTTTGCTTTTTTTCTAAATGGTAGCAAGTTGAACAATAATCAAAAAATGTAGAAGTGTTTTAGTTAAAAATGATTGCTTCTTTCTCTACCTGGACTTAAAAATAACACTTGTCATCTAATACATGTTTATACCTATATACACAGTATAAATGTCTAAAAAAAAACAAAAAACAAAAAACTTCCACTGATGAAGCAGGTAGGAGATAAAGATGAATTCTGAATTATTACTAAAAGTATTCATATTTTTTTATCTTGGGGGCAGGGCAGGGAATGGTGTTATCTGACCTGTTTGAGAGTGTTTTTGTTTTGCTTTGTTTTTAATTTCATCACTTGTTAGCCCCAAGAGACCCAGAACCAGAGCTGCCCAAAACCATCCTTTTATCTTGATACAGTCTTTAAGGAAATTAAAAAAAAAAATAGTCAAGGGCCACCAAAACTTAAATCACTCTTAGTTTCCTATTTCATTGTCTAATGGTTCCTGTTTTTACTTTTTTTTTTATTTATTTTTTTAATTTCTGAGAGACTGAGGAGACAGAGCACGAGCAGGGAAGGGCAGAAAGAGAAAGGGAGACACAGAATCCAAAGCAGGCTCCAGGCTCTGAGCTGTCAGCACAAAGCCCAATGCGGGGCTCAAACCCATGAACCATGAGATCATGACCTGATCCAAAGTTGGATGCTTAACTGACTGTACCACCCAGGCAAGCCTCTGTTTTTAAATATATGTGTGTGTGTGTGTGTGTGTGTGTGTATACACACATATATATGTGTGTGTGTGTGTGTGTGTGTGTGTGTGTGTGTGTATTCTGCTTCTTGGATAAAATTTTACCAAGTATCAAAAATAAATAAATACATACATAAAAAAACCCAAAAAACAAAAAGCAAACCTAGAATTTAAATGGCAAGATCTAGACACCAGAGTGGATTTCTTTTCAACTGACAATGTTTAGGTTTTAAGCAAATAAAGTACCAATCAATGTGAAACTTAACAGCAAAAACATATTGATAAAACTAAATGATTTTATATACAAGACAGTCTTATGACATAATACCCTAAAGGTTTCTGAAGATGATTGCTAGGAATGAGGACTATTTTTTTTTTTTATGTAAAGAATTCCTCAATCCAATTAAAAGAGCATTACTGTAATCACTGTAGATGGAGAAAAGTTGCCTTGTTGTGGAAGGATGAAAAACAAGAGAATATCAGGGTTATAGTATGACCAATTCACCTACAACAATTCATCCATTGAAAAATTGCAAAAAGAAAAAAAATGTTCCTAGTCAAGAATGGTAGATCTGGATGAATTGAATTTCGTCAATTCATATGATGATAGATTTGGTAAGGGCTATGACTAGGTTATTTTCAGATATTGAAGAGAGTTTAAATAGCAATCTGAAACAAAGAAAAGAAACAATTCATATTGTCATTCCCAAGTAGCTACAGTGATATGTTAAATCACTTTAATAAAATAATTATTTTTTTATTCTTTACATTTTTATTTTTTAGAGTACAGTTGACACATGATGTTACATTAGTTCCAGGTGTACAATATAGCAATCTGGCAAGTTTGTATATTATGCTGTGTTTATTTTTATTTTTTTGATGTTTATTTGCTTTTGAGAGAGACAGAGTGTGAGTGGGGGAGGGGCAGAGAGAGAGGGAGACAGAATCCCAAGCAGCCTCCAGGCTCTGAACTGCCAGCACGGAGCCTGATGCAGCGCTCAAACCCACGAACCGTGAGATCATGACCTGAGCTGAAAGTCAGACCCTCAGCCAACTGAGACACCCAGGTGCCCCCATTATGCTGTGTTTATAAGTGTAGCTTCCATCTGTCTTGATACATTGCTATTAATATCATTGCTTGTATTCCTTCTGTTGTGCCTTTTATTCTCATGATTTATTCATTCCATAACTGGAAGCTTGTATCACCCACTCCCATTCACCCATTTTGCTGAACTCTCCAACTCCCTTCCCCTCTGGCAATCATCAGTTCTCTGTGTTTTTTTTTTTTTTTAATGTTTATTTACTTTTAACAGAGAGAGCGAGTGGGGGAGGGACCAGAGAGAGGGAGACACAGAATTGGAAGCAGGCTCCAGGCTCTGAGCTGTCAGCACAGAGCCTGACCCGGGGCTCGAACTCACGAACTGTGAGATTGTGACCTGTGCTGAAGTCGGACACTCAACTGACTGACCCACCCAGGTGTCCCTGTTCTCTGTGTTTTGAAGTCTGATTCTGTTTTGTTTTGTTTTGGTTCAGCTTACGAGTGAAATAATATGGGATTTGTCTTTTTGCACCTAAATTATTTCACTTAGCATAATACCATCTAGGTCCATTCATGTTGTCTCATATGTCATGATCTCATACTTTTTATGGCTGCATAATATTCTAAATATGTATATTTACACTTGTACATTATATATTTTGCTATATATGTATATTTATTTATACACACATACATACATACATATGTACACCACATCTTCTTTATCCATTCATCTGTTGATGGACACTTAAGTTGTTTCCAGTCTTGGCTACCATAAATAATGCTGCAATAAACATAGGGGTGCATATATACTTTTGAATTAGTGTTTTTTATTCTTTTTAAATGTATTTATTTTTGAGAGAGAGAGAGAGAACACAAGGAGGAAAGGACAGAAAGAAAGAGAGAGAATCCCAAGCATGCTTTTTACTGTGAATGCAGAGCCCCATACAGGGCTCAGACCCATGAACTGTAAGATCATGACCTGAGCTGAAACCAAGGTCAGATGCTTAAACAAGTGAGTCCCCAGGTGCTCCTAGTGTTTTTGTATTCTTTGGGCATATATCCAGTAGTGCACTTACTGGATCATGTATGTGGTAGTTCTATTTTTAATTTTTTCAAGAAACTCCATACTGTTTTCCATAGAGCTATATCCATCAAAGTGTACAAGGGTTCATCTCTGCACATCCTCCCCAGTATTTGTTATATATTATCTTCTGACTTTAGCCATCCTAACAGGTATAAGGTGATGTTTCACTATGCTTTTGATTTTCATTTCCCTGATAATTAATGATGTTGACCATCTTTTCATGTGTCTTGTCTATCTGTATGGTTTCAATGGAAAAAATGTCTACTCAGGTCATCTGCCCATTTTTTAATCAGATTGTTTTTTTGGTATTGGGTCATATAAGTTCTGTTTATATTTTGAATATAACCCCTTATAAGATTTATCATCCACAGATATCTTCTCCTATTCAGTAGGTTGCCTTTTTCTTTTTCTGGTGGTTTTCTTGTTGCACAAAAGCTTTTTATTTTGATGCAGTCCCAATAGTTTATTTTTGCTTTTGTTTCCCTTACCTTAGGAGACATATCTAGAAAAATGTTACTGTGGCTGATGTCAGAGAAATTACTTTGTGTTCTCTCCTAGGATTTTTATGGTTTCAGGTCTCACATTTAGAGCTTATTTTTGTGTATGGTGTTGAAAGGTGGACCAGTTTCATTCTTTTACTTGTCCAGTTTTCCCAGCACCATATATTGAATATGCTTTTTCTTCATTGTATATTCTTGCCCCTTTTTCATAAATTTATCTTATAATCATGGATTTATTTCTGAGCTCTCTATTCTGTTATTCTGATCTATGTATCTATTTTTGTGCCAGTACCATACTGTTTTGATTACTATAGCTTTGTGGTATATATTGAAATCTGGAATTGTGATAGCTCCAGTTTTGTTCTTCTTTCTCTACATTGCTTTGGTTATTTGGGATCTTTAGTGGTTCCATGCAAATTCTAGGATTATTTTTTCTAGTTTTGTGAAAAATGCAATTGGTGTTTTGATAGGGATTGCATTGAATCTGTAGATTTTGGGGGTTAATATGGACATTTGAACAATGAAAATAATTTTATAATTCTATAAGTCGTCTATCACAAAGCAGAAACAAGGAAAATTATGTTGAAAAATTATGATTTCTAGGTAAGAGTTTTAGAGGAAACCTAAGTAAAGAACTGATCATTATCATTCCTATGGAGTACAAAGTGCATCCCATAGAGATGAATAGCCCTGCACAATCAGCAGAAGTTCTACTTTAGAGATGAAAGCTAATGAATGTAGATGAAATTATAAATCTCTTAAAAATCACTACATCTCAATTTCTAATGTGATCATTAACTTAGATAAGAGTCATCAAGTGGCATTGGCAATTGTTGGATGGGAAAAGGGAGAGATGTTAGATATTCATGTGATGCTAAGTTATGTTTTATTAACAAAAGGAAAAACAGTACATGAGGAAGGAATCAAACTGTCACCATTTAATAAATTGGCCAATCTCACCATTATTCATATTGGGGTGACCAAATATAACTTAACATTTAATGCAAAATTAAGCATTAATTATCATATACAATTAAATAATATAATTTTAAGAAAGTTTAACTTTGAATCTAATAAATCCCTTGTTTTTACTTCCCAATTTACAAGAATTATAGGGAATTGGGGTAATTCAATCTTCACCAAAATAGAACAGTCAGTCACATCTGCTTCCTTCAACAACTAAGAATATTGTTAACAAAAAGCACTGTTAAAAATGTAGAGTCTGGAAGCATTGAACAATCAAATGTGATTAGTCCTAAATTAGATCTTGATACCGAAAATGAGCTGTAAAGATAATTTGGGGGGAAAGTGTTAGGCTAGAATATTTAATGAATTATTATTAAATCAGAAAGCTTGTGAGAATGTATTTCTCACCATATAAAGGGATGTTTACATTTTCTACAGAATCATACTGAAATATTTAGGGGGGTAAAACTATATTTCTAATTTTCTCTTCTGAAATGTTAAAATTAACTATAGATACATGTGGAAGTAAATTAGTTTCAGTGTACGAATTAGAGTTATATAGTTCATATTTGAAGTAAACTTAAGAGAAGATATATACTCAAGGCATTTTTAGTTAGCATTGAAAGACTTGAATCAGTGATATTTCAACTATCTTTATCTCTGACCAGCAGTATAGAATTTCTTAATTAACATAATTCACATTATACATTTTTTCCCAATTTAAATGGTGTTCAAGACATGTGGTTTGAAGGAAAATATTGCTCAAGCACCCTTATCTTCCATGGATAATATTTAAAAGCTCTAAGAATCAGAAGCTGGCCCTTCAGAATGATGCCCTGGGCCTAGACCCCCATCCAGTCCTAAATGTTTAGCTTACATTTTAATCTTACTGCATGAAAATCTTCTTACTGGCTACAGTCTGCCTGCAGGATATTGTCATAATAATCTCAAATAAACCTTCCATACAAGGTTCTTTTCAGTGTGATACAGTGGCAGAGTTGTGGCTTTATCAAATTAAAGGTTGTATGGTAGTTTTGTTTGTTCATTTTTGCCTTCTTGCTAAATCCATATTGTTCTGTGTCAAAACCTCACTCTATATTTGCTTCCAGTTGATAGCAGATTTAAGTAGGGGGAGAGAAAATATTTTTACCCTTCACTTGTCTTTATTTAATTTTATTGATATCTGACCAAAGAAAGTAATAAATGTAATTATCAAAATTGGCTTAACTCAGTTTGCATTAGTCTCAGACCATAAATGTGATTTATTTCCTTGTTATTCCCTTCATATTTTAGTGCTGTAAAGTTTCCAGGTCTTTGTTAGTCAAATCTCCTACAGTCTTGTCTTACTATTATAACAATATATTTTTGTTAGAGAAGCTTTCTTTAGATGATCCAGTTACAGCTTATTAGTTTTTTTTCTAAAATAACAAAGACTTGCTTCCCTCATTTGTTTCAGAGCTATATACTCTGAAATAAAATCTAAAAGTAAACACTGGTAAAAATACTAATTCTATGTGTTATCTACGCAGCACAAGGTAGGGCTATATTATTTATTAAATTCAATGAAAGACATGGAAGGTAGGCTTCTTAATTACTTGTGACTATGACAGTGATTAAAGTATATTAGATGGAAAGTCTGTGGATGAAAAAATATGAAAGATATCTATGAAATATGTATTTGTAAACTCTAGCCTATTAATTTTTAAAGTAGAAAAAAGTATTCAACCTTAACGAGAGTCAGGTATATATCAGTATTGTCTTTTGGAAAAAGATTATTCCATCTGTTAACTTAAATATGAAGGATGTGAGTAATTAGTTCCAATGTTAGTTCAGATTCTGTGCTTTAAGAGAAAGGGGTGTTAGCCGATGTCAAGACTGCATTTGCAATGTCTAGCCAGTGCCATAGAGTCAGCTCAGTCAGTTGAAGCCTAATCTTGATAGTAATTCCTTCATTCCCAGGAAAATAAATCATACTTCTGGGAATCACACCTCATTTTCAGCCAATGTTGAGTGACTATTAGGGTTGTGTATCATTTTTTTTCAGACTGAATACAATTTTTCTTCCTAATTAATCATCTAAATGAATGCCCAGGTTTCTTCACCTTCGGTTCTGAATATGAATCAATTTCAAATAGAAGCATAATGAGAAAGAGGGCAAACAAAGTTTTGTCTTGGAAAAAAAGTGACGTACAAAGGGTCAAAATCATCAACACTGTCCTCATTAGGAGCATTTGCATAAATGAAGACTAAATACTTTTTAGACTAAAATGAGAAGTTTGCTATTCCTTCCCTTAGCCTGTTTTGCTCCGTGAATTCTAATTATTAAAAAAAATATTAAATCATCACTTATTCATATGCAGAGATAACTATTGCTAGTCTTCTAGATTACTTTCTGATTTGTGACAATTGCAAGAGTACTAATATTTGTGGTATAATTTATGGTCACCTTTCTATTTGTCTAAAAGAAATCCAAAATTAGCAACATTTACGCCCTAATCAGACTTATCATTCACAGGATTTGATCCTGAGAAATGTCTAGTGATCTTTCCCATTTCCATCCAAAAAACTAGGACTATTAAAAAGAATTAACATTCCAAATAGTGTTACCTTGATATTGGATTTCAGTTCATATTTTTATTAGTATATTTTTTTCTACCATTCTTGGAAGTAAGGAAGGAAGTTTCTACTTAACATTAATGAAGATTTTGATGAAGATGAGGTTCAGACTGGTTACATCTTTGTTAGTGGCAATTATAAGACCTCAACTTAGAATTTTTGTTTCCTACCTAGTATATTTTTAATTAGAATATAATGTCTTAAACTTGATGTATTTTGGCCTAATAATTAACCTGAATCCAAATCTAAGAGAACTTATAAAAAACTGTCATTATTGAACATCCATTAAGGCCAAACACTCTTTACGAATTATACTTCATCCTATTGATAATTGATCAAATTGTTACTGCTAACTGCATTTTGCAATAAGCATATATATTTATTCTTCCAGAGATTACTCAAATATTTTTCCTTAAACTTAAAAATATCAGTTTCAATGTGAAAATGGAAAAACTAAAGCTTAGAAAAGTTGTGACTCACCCAAGTTTACATGGCTGGGAGGTTGTAGCATTACAACATGAGTGGTGTTCCAGATTTGAGAACTTATGTATATAATGAAAACAACAATGGTGATGCTATGGTAGTTTAATGAATCCAGGGACTATGAGACAATGATACCAGTGACATTAAAAAAAATGTTGCCTATTTGGAGGATGTTGATGAACAAACAAATTAGGTGATATTAGAAGGGATGATGCTTGCTCAGATATATTTTGGGTTTGGTGGTCACTTTGTCTACATTGAAACATGAGCTTGGCCACCTGTCTCCTTTCTGACCATGAAGAAATTACTGAAGCCTTAATTTTCTTAGTTTAAAAATGGGTAAAGTAACAATAGCTCATGGGATGTTGCTGTCAGGGTTTGCATAGGTTAACTCATGTAATCTTACCACTACCCAATGAGGCAATTTTACAAGTGGTTAGAAAAGGAAATCTTGAGAAATTTAGTTAATAAATTTGGTCATTCCGCCACAGCAAGTCTGTGAACAAATTTGGATTTATACCTGACACAAAGTTCATGTTCTTTCCACTGGGCCACATGGTTTTCCTAACAGCATATTTAATAAAACACAATATCTCTAATGATACATTTGTAGAATCTTTGAATGAAATTTCAATGCTGATCATTTTTAGCCCACTATATAAAAACAGAAATTACTCTGCCAGAAAGCAATGTGTAACCAATTCAAGTGATACTGATGGTTTTTAGAAATTGTGCACAAAAGCCTTTTCACAAAATGGTTGATTTTCCCCAATACACACATCTGGCTATCTCACAGCCTTTTTAAATAAAGAAACATAATTTTCAGAAATGTAGGTTTACAAAGCATGGTGGTCATGAACTCTTCTCTGTATTTCAAAACTGGGCAGCTAGACACAGAGCTTCTTTGGGCGATTGGCCCAGTAAATCATGTCACAAATATAGAACTGGCCGAGAGTACTGAGTGCCAAACTAAACTCCTAATGTTCTATTTCAATCCAGCAGATTCTATTGTGGCTGATTTTGGAAGAAGGATAGTTTGGCTTACTGCCATATTTCTCACTCAACCCTGCATTGGAGGCAAAGAGCCAGACTTTGAGAGAAATCTGTGAGCATTTTTATTCCTTTCTCCTATATAATTACATATATTAATTGAACCCCACTGGTAGTTGGGAAAACAATTCAACAATGGGATCCTACTGTCTTTTGACTATGTGAGGTCAAGATGGAAACTGGTTCACATTTTGAATAATTTATGGCCAATTGATTTTAATAATCTATGGGGAATATGAGGAGGCAACTGGTTCCCTAAATTTAAGTGGGAAGCAACACAACTAAAAAGGCAATAGTAGCAAATTGTCCTCAAAATAGTGTACAACAGGACCAGAAATTCCAAAAGTAACTAAAAGTTTATCTACATATAGCCCTTAGGTCTAAATGTAAGAGTAGAGCCTAAACTGAAGTAGATGCATTGGTAGTTGGTGGCATAGTCTAACAGAAATGTGATGCGAAAACACAGATACCTGCACTGTCAGCATAGATGTAATAATTCATTTTGAGTACGTGTATAGAATCATGTACAGATATAGTTTGCTTAGGTCACCTCTCTAATTTACCATTGTCTCTAAATTTAATAATTACAGCACACCACAATAAAGTAGAACCAACGCATAAGCAAAACTTTAATTATTCTAATGTCTTATCACCCACTTTTTAATCGTTCTCAATTTGTGTTTCAAAATACATAACTGAAAAGTATCTTTCAGCTTTTACAAATGGAATCATGTTATAAAGAGTGATATTTTTCTTATTACCAAAGCTCTGTTTTGCTGAATTTTAGATTATTTCAAAGGTGATGAAGGATTGGGGAACTGGAAAAGTAATATCATCAGACAACTATAGGACTGAAGGGGATGACATTATTAGGATGATCCTATATTGTTCATAAAAGCCAAGGATATCCTCAGAAATTTCCAGAAATATACATGAATCTAGAAATAAGTACCATCATCTTTAGATTGTTTGATGTATTTAATAATTTCAAATTATGATAAAATATAGTTGTATCAAAGGGATTTGAATTTAGTTCAATTTTTTTATCAAATAAATGATATTAGCATCCATTGCAAACAATATGCCCATTTAAAGATAATATTTAAAATATAGGTCCTATTACTTGTGGCCAATAAGGGATAGCTTTCCCAAACCTAGTCTATTGTATAAGTTTGTGTATGTAGTTGCTGACTTTTTTGCTGTTAAGTTTAACTAAGGTGGCTTAATTTAAATTAAAAATTTAAATCTCAAGCACTTCTTTTATAGCTACCTACATACTTATTTATTTATCATTTTCTATTCATAAGGTTAGTTTTCAACTTCAGCCAGACTCCTAAAACTCAGGTAATTTTTTTTTCCTGAAAATTCTTCTTTTTATTATTTTGAATTAAAAAAAAATCAGGACTTCTCTATTCATTTAAGCCTCATGTGTTATGTAAGGCTGCTTTACTTACTTACATATTTTGTGATGATTTTATCCAGGCTTGATAACTGACAAGAAAAAGAGAAATCAAGGTATTCCAAAAATCTAAGTGGGTTCAGGACTGATATACAGCAGAGGTTGACAGTGAAGGTTTTTTGTTGTTGTTGTTGAGCAATGAGAATATGCTAACACTGATTTTTTAAAAAAAGTAATCAAGGGTATTGAAATATAGTTTACTTCCTTAATGTGAGTCACCCTGAAAGGGAAAAAGAATATTCTATTTGGAATAAGGGGTTTTGGATATGGTGGCATCCGAAGTATTCTGGCATTTAGCTGGAATTAACAAGTAGAAGGAGATTAACAGCAAAAGTATGAGTTTCCAGAAGAACTTATTGAGGAAACAGGGTCATTTCCAAAAGATACTTTGGGGGAGACTAAGCAAGTCTATGGAAATAATACGTATATTCAGGAAGCCTTAATTTTAGCAGCAAAGGGATCAAAGTTCTTAAAAGCCAATCGGGGAGTAATAGAAAAATTTACTATTTATGGACAAGAGGTTTTGAGTATTGAGGGAGTTATGATTTATGTTGAAGAAAAACAGTTGTGACAAATGACTAGAAATGATACATCATCAGATAAATTGTTCCTTTAAACATCACTATTAGGTGATGTGTGATTATGATTCTACTTTTACATTATGATATACCAGATGAAGTATGACAAATATATCCTTTTTTTATCAACCTTCACCTAATATTAATGAGCTACAATTTTATAAATATCCAGCTCCAGCTTGCTATTGTAAGAAAAAAAATAGAGTTGCAAAGGTTAAAGATGTGTTTAAAATATGAATAAGGAGAATTTCCTACTAGCAAATATATTTTATAGTAATTTCTTCAAGAAATAATAAAAACATTATATAAAAATTTTCAAAGTAATGGCCAGCACACTGAACAAAGTACAGAACTGGTGAAGAAAAGAGGGACAATATAATAATCTTTAATTTCATTGTTCATTTTACTTTGTTTGTAAGGATTCAATAACTCACACATTTAAATGCTAACATGTTATAAAACAGACCTAATATTTTTAAAGCTTTCCCTTAAAAGAATTATCCCACCTTTAAATTATAAAGGATGAGAGGAGATTCTACATTCATTTAAAATTATACATCTGAAACATCACACGATATTGCATTTATTTTCATCCATGTCATCATTATTCTCTCTTGGAGTCTTTCATTTTCTATATATTTTGGTTTGGTTAATTGGCAGTTTACCAACTGTCTGCATTCTACGCTTTCACCAGCTCTATAAACACCCCTATTTGGAGATAGCATCATATAATGTTCACTTACAAATGTCATAAAATAAATGGCTACATTGTGCATTGCAAGGAGCATACATGGGGTTTAGTGGTTTTAAAGCCAAAGTTATTTGTGCTCCCCATGCTGTGCAAAGGGATGTTTCAAAATCTGAGAAAAGAGCTTACTTTAAAAAAAAAGATAAAATTCTTAAATGATGGTACTGGTTTTTATGGATTCTTGAAAAGAATGGTATGACATGCTTGTAAATGTTTCTGAGGCAAATATGAGGAGGTCTGTACCTAAAGTATAAAATTGAGGAATAAGCTTTTTCTAGCCTATCAAACCCAAGATTCTACAGAATATATAAATCTCATGTGCAATATATAACTTGTTTTTCATCCAAGCAAAGTAAGCCCCTGATTCTAGTTCAGATGCCATTTATATCTACTAAACAAATAGTTGGGAGGGAGGGGTATGGAAGAGAATCTTAAGGCTCAGAATACGGACAAAATGGATTGCGTTATATATTCTGATGACAAAAGTGTTGTCTCTTGCATGTTTATTTCTCTATAAAATTGTTTTTAATAGTATATTCTTGTCTTGTAACCATCTTAGGTGATTATCAGTGTCAAATACGTTGCTTTTGAATTTTATTGAACTAGCTGTAAGTCAGAAAAACAAAAGAGCTTATTATGCTTTTCTATTATAAATACACAATCTATAATAGACTAACGGGTAAAAATGAGCTATCATTTTATATTTTACAGCATCTCAGTCTTGGTGTAGTTTGAGTATTCTCTTCATACTTTCTGGATTAGTGGCTTTATTTTGCATACTGTAGAGACAGTTAAAATACCAACTACCTTTATCTTTTTTCTATCAGCACATCACTGACATAATTTACCTGTACCTATTACTATTTTCTTACTCTCATCCCTAAGGCACAGAATGGGGAGAAAAAGTACAGGAAAAATTTTTATTTCTGTAATCTGTGTGTATATTTTAACATATGAAGTATACGTGATTGTTCAGTAGTATCAGGGACTGAAATTTCACTTTTTTTTTCCTTTTCTTGCTCAGAAAATACTTGTTATTTGGGACAGGTGTCTATTATGGCCCAAACTCTTTGTATAATAAAACTGGTAGCAAAATATTATTTCATATATGGAGATAATATACATGTCCATGCCAACATTTTTGTATGTGCATGATGTAGTTAGCATATGTTTGTGTTCATTTTTTCTTCAAGTTTATAGTATCACACACACAAACAAAATCCCGGTTTAACAGGAAAGACAAATGCAAACATACAGTCATACCTTGTATTACTAAGTTTGGCTTTATTGTGCTTCACAGATACTGCATTTTTTACAAATTGAATGTTAGTGACAACCCTGCACTGAACAAGTCTATCAGCGCCATTTTTCCAACAGCATTTGCTCATTTAATTTTGTGTGTCACAATTTGGTAATTATCACAATATTTCAAACTTTTCATTATTATTATATTTGTTATGTTGATCTGTGATTATGACTCACTGAAAGATCAGAGAACGATTAACATTTTTTAGCAAAGAGTATTTTTAAATTGAGGTATGTAAATATTTTGACAATACTATTGAACACTTAATAGACTGCAGTAGGGTATAAACATAACTTTCTAAACACTGGAAAACCAAAAAAATTATTTGACCCATTTTACTGCAGCAGTCTGGAACTAAGCCCACACTATCTCTAAGGTATGCCTGTAATATGTAGTGAATGCAATACTGATTTTAGAGAAGCTTGTAAATTTCCTAGAGTAGTCAGGAAAGAAAAGGAAGGAAAAATTGATCAATTGTTGAGAATCTACAGAATATGTTGTTTTATAATGTCCAATTACTATTATCAGTATTATACAAGTGAAAGTGACAAAAGAGAATGATATTGATTCATTTATCATTTCATTTTTAAAAACACTTTATTAAAAAAAAAAATATCCTTTTTAGGAGAATTCTGGGGAAGATGGCAGAGTAGAAGGATCTTAAGTTTATCATATCCCATGGATACACCAAGGTCTCACCCATATCAGTGTAAATAACCCAGAAAATGACCCACCCAAGACTGACAGAACTGACTCCTACAGTTAATGTAGAGAAGTGGCCACATAGAAAAGGGTAGGAAGGTTGGAAACGTGGTCAGGAGCCAACGGACCTGTGAGTCTGTCTGTGGGAAGAAGGGAGAGGGAGGGACACGGAAAGCACAGAGAAGGGAGAAGAGCAGAGCTCATATCAGACATTCTAGGCATCAGGAATCCACACCAGGAAGACAAATCCCTATAACATTTGGCTTTGAAAAACAGAGGGGCTTAACTTTGTGGGTTGTTACAATCATTGGACTTAACACCTGAAACTTTAAAAATCAGTGGACTAGGCTTGGAAAGAGTCAAAGGGTGATAGGAAATTGAGTCCCTGCCCCTACACAGACAGCAAAACAAATGACCCTAGATTCAGCCTAGAAGCAGTGTGGGTGATAAGCTTAGGAATCCCTCCAGCTTACACCAATAGGTTAACAAGGCATAAAGAAATACAAAGCCATAAAATGCTCACACCTCAGTTTGGGTAAACCAGATTGGCACCCTGAGAATAGGGAGATGTAAAGGCCCCCAGAATAGAGAGAGGCAAAGACCTAAAATAGGAACGGCACAAAGGTGCCCAATACATAGGTATATGAAATGAATAAGATTAGATATTCAGGGTGGAAGCACCCCCAATTTAGTATTATAGCAGTAAAGCTGCTTTCACAGGAGGATAGGGCCAAGTTAGGTAAATTGGGGAATTGGACTATGGACCACTGTACTGCAGGCAAGCAGCCAAGAGCAGAGACAGTTAACAAAAGAAAAGGTGGCCTATTAACCCTGAGGTTATTTCCCCTGTCTCATCCCCTAGGTTAGCTAAGTTAAACAGTCAAGGCGCCTCCTGTCTGCCGTTAACAAACATCTACCCATCTGCCAGGCACCAAGATTTTGTTTTATATTCACCCAAACCCCAACTATCTTCAAAACTCCCCTTTTCCCTCATGTCACCAAGTTAATGTTCACAGTTTGTCTCTTTGTGCACACCCATCACGTTTGTAAGCCTTCTGATCTGAACAAATACAGGGCAAGGATGCTTATTGGGGCTCTTGTCTTTTCCAGGACATGACCCATCTCTCACTTTCAGTCCTGCGTCCTGCTCTTTTGCTAGACAAGAGAGAACTTTAGACCCAGAGTCTACCACAAAGCAGTAATTTGAAAAATGCCTGAGGCATATGGGAAAGAGATTTACTTACTAATGGCAGAACTAATGCTGCAAAGGCAGGGATCTTCAAGAGACTTCTCCAAGAGAAGAAGAGTGGATGAGTGACATTTCCCTCCCTGATTCCCCAGCCTTGATATGTGGACACCTGTGGGAACCAGTATAAAGAATGTCCACTTGGCTGGCTAACAGTGTGCCCTGTCCATGTGCTCTTCTGCAGACCCTCCCTCTCTAAACTGCCCCTCAGCAGGAGTTCCTCCCACAAGCAGAACAGCACAAACCTCGCTAACACTATGTACCTAAACCTGCCCTCTCTTGCTGACTGCCCCTGACATCCTGCTTTTGGCAGTAGTCCATTCAAAGTGATGCCATAAGCATGGCAGTGTGCAAGCAGCCCTAATATGGGCCAGCACCACTTTGAAGTGACTCCATTGCCCTGGGAAGAAAAGAAAATAACCACACACAACAGCTGACTATGGCTCAGGAATAGGCTGGGGGCAGGCATCTATATGACTGCAGGCCCCACCCCCTAATGGAAGATTCTCAGGGAACAACACAGGGAGAGTACCTTGCAGTTCTATGTGACCACAACTATAGTGATTATCTGATCTGTCCCACTTCAAGCCCAACGTGGCCCAGACTAGCCCATTAATAATACAGGGACAAAACCCTGCCCACAACAGGCAGAAAGTTATTGGACATGAGTGGACCAAAGACAAACAGAGGTTAGCCCCAACTGTAGGGGACACACAACATACCTCAGAGACATCCCTCAAGTGCCAGGTTCTGTTGAATAGGGGACATTGCACTGCAGAGCAAAAGGACCTCTTCTGCATAAGGCCACTACTTCCAAGAACAAAAGATATAGTTGAGTTTCCTAACACATAGACACAAAGAGTAAGACAAAATGAGGAGACATAGGAATAAATGCCAAATGAAAGAACAGGACAAAATCACAACAAGAGAAGTGAACAGAATGGAAATGAGTAATATGCCTGATAGAGAATTTAAAGTAATGGTCATAAAGATACTCACTGGACTTGGAAGAAGAGTGGAGGAGCTAAGTGAGACCCTCAACAAAGAGATAAAGAACCAAGCATAGGTAAAGAACTCAACAACTAAAATTAAAAATATACTGGAGGGAAATAAATAATTGACTAGAGGAAGCAGAAGAATGGATCAATGACCTGGAGGACAGAGTAAGAGAAAGAAATCAAGCTGAACAGGAAAAAGGAAAAAAAAATGAATAAAATATGAGAATAGATTAAGGGAAGTCATGGACACACTAAAGCATAATAACATTCACATTATAAGGATCCCAGAAGAAGAGAGCAAAAAGGAAGAAGAAAATCAATTTGAAGAAATAATGGCTCAAAGTTTCCCAAATCTGGAAAAGGAAACAGAAATTCAGATTCAGGAAGCATAGCCCCCAATAAAATTAACCCAATTAAGTCCACATCAAGACACATAGTAGTTAAAATGGCATGATAATGAGATGAAGAGAAAAATTGAAAACCAGCAAGAAAAATGAGATAGTCTTACAGGGTTTCCCTTGTATATAACTATCAGCTGATTTCTCAGCAGAAACTTTTTAGGTCAGAGTGACAGGATATATTAAAAGTGCTGAAAGAAAAAAATCTTCAGCCTAGAATACTCTATTCAGCAAGGCTATAATTGAGAATAGAAAGAGAGAGAAAGAGTTTCCCAAACAAAAATTAGAGGAATTCATGACCACTAACCCAGCTTTACAAGAAACATTAAAGGGGACTCTTTGAACAGAAAGGAAAGACCATAAACAAGAGTAAGAAAAGTAGGAAGCACAAAAACAGTAACATTACATATATCTACAAAACTCAAAGGAGTCACAAAATAAAAGGATGTAAGGTATGACCCCATATACGTAACATGTGGGTAGAAGAAGAGTAATACTATAGTGCTTTTATTTTTTTTTTAATTTTTTTTAACGTTTATTTATTTTTGAGACAGAGAGAGATAGAACATGAATGGGGGAGGGTCAGAGAGAGAGGGAGACACAGAATCCGAAACAGGCTCCAGGTTCTGAGCTGTCAGCACAGAGCCCGACGCGGGGCTCGAACCCACGAACTGCGAGATCGTGACCTGAGCTGAAGTCGGACGCTTAGCCGACTGAGCCACCCAGGCGCCTCACTTTAGTGCTGTTAGAATGGGTTCAAACTTAAGCAACCATCAACTTAATACACACTGTTATATGCATGTGTTAAATATAAAAATAGTAATGACATATCAAAAACAAGTAATAGATATACTTGGATTTCTTTCTCTTGTGCATATCACTAAAGAAAGCCAGCAAACTGTGACAGGAGAGAAAAAAAAGAAAGGAACAAAGAACAAGTACAAAAAACAACTGTAAAACAAGTAAGAAAATGGCAGTAAGTCCATATCTATTCATAATTACTTTGAATGTAAATGGACTAAGGCTTCAGTTAAAAGACAAAGGGTGATAGAATGGATAAAAAAGGAAAACCAATCTCTACGCTGCCAACGAGAAACTCATTTCAGACCTAACAACACATGAAGGTTGAAAGTGAAGGCACAGAGAAAGATTTACCATGCAAATGGAAGTGCAGATAAAGCTGTGGTAGCAATATACATATCAGACAAAATAGACTTTAAAACAAAGACTGTAACAAGAGGACACTACAAAATCATGAGTGGAATAATCCAGCAAGATGTAATAATTGTAAACATTTATGAACCAAGCATGGAGGCACCCAAATACACAAGACAACTATTAACAAACATAAAGGGAGTAATCGATAGTAATACAGTAATAGCAGGGGACTTAAACATCCTACTTGCATCAATGCATAGATCATTCAAAAAGAAAATAAACCAGGAAAGAATGGCTTTAAATGACCCATTAGACAAAATGGATCTAACAAGTATATTGAGAATATCCCATCCTAAAACAGCATAATAATACATTCATTTCAAGTGCACATTCAAGTGTACATGGGACATTCTCCAGAACAGATCACGTTAGGCCACAAAACAATTCTCAACAAATTCAAAAAGATGGAAGTTGTACCATACATCTTTTCTGACCCCAACACTATGAAACCAGAAATCAACTGCAAGAAGAAATCTAAAAATAACACAAATACATGGAGGTTAAATAACATGTTACTAAACAATAAATGGGCCAACCAGGAAATCAAAGAAGAAAGAAAAAAAAAATAACAGAAAAAAATGAAAACACAACAGTCCAAAATCTCTGGAGTGTAGTAGAAGTGGTTCTAAAAGTGTGGATTATAGCAATATAGGTCTGCCTCAAGAAGCAAAAAAATGAAACAACAAAACAAAAACAACCTAACCTTACAGCTAAATTAGCTAAAGGAAAAAGAACAAACAAAACCCCAAACCAGTGAAGGGAGGAAATAATAAAGGTTAGAGAAATAGAAACTAAAAAAAATAGAGCAGATAAATGAAACCAGAAACTAGTTCTTTGAAAAGCTCAACAATATTGATAAACCTATAGCCAGACACACAAAGAGACAGAGGGTGGTGGAGGGCGAGGGAGGACTTGAATACATAAAATCAGAAATGAAAGAAGAGAAATAACAATTGACACCACAGAAATACAAAGGACTGTAAGAGAATACTATGAAAAATTTTATGCCAAAAAATGGACAACCTAGAAGAAATGGATAAATTCCGAGAAACACATTATCTACCAAAACTGAAGAAAGAAGATATAGACAAGTTGAACAGACTTATGACCATCAGTGAAATTGAATCAGTAATCAAAAAAACTCCCAATAAACACAATTCCAGGACCAGATGCTTTCACAGATGAATTATATCAAATATTTAAAGAAGACTTAATACCCATTCTTCTCAAATTATTCCAAAATTAGAAGAGGAAGGGAAACTTCCCAATTCATTCTATGAGGCCACCATTACCCTGCTACCAAAACCAAATAAAGATGCACAGGAAAGAAAACTACATGCCAATATCTCTGATGAACACAAATGCACAAATCCTCACCAAAATATTAACAAATTGAACCCGACAATTAAAAAAAAATCATTCACCACAATCAAGTGGGATTTATTCCTGGGCTGCAAGAGTGGTTCATTATTCTCAAATCAATCAACATAATACATTGTATCAATAATAGGTTGGAAACCATACAATCATTTCAATAGATGCAGAATGAATATTTGACAAAATACAACATCCATTCATGATAAAAATTCTCAACAAAGTAGAGTTAGAGGGAACCTACCTTACCATCATGATGAAGGCCATCATGAAAAACCCACAGTTAACATCATACTCAATGGGAAAAAACTGAGAGCTTTTTACCTAAGGTCAGGAATAAGACATGGATGTCCTCTCTCACCACTTTTATTCAACATAGTACCATATGTCCTAGCCACAGGAATTAGACAAGAAAAAGTCATAAAAGGCATCAACATTAGTAAGGAAGAAGTAAAACTGTCATTATCTGCAGATGATATGGTACAATATAAAGAAAACCCTAAAGACTCCACCAAACAACTGCTAGAACTGATAAATTAAATCAGTAGGTCACAGGATACAAAATCAATGTACAGTGTATTTCTATACACTAATAATGAAGCAGCAGAAAGAGAAATTAAGAAAAATATTCCACTTAAAATTATACCAAAAATCATAAAATATCTAGAAATAAACTTAATGAAGTAGGTAAAAGACCTGTACTCTAGAAAAGTATAAAACATCAACAAAAGAAATTGAAGACAGTACAAATGGAAAGATATTCCATGCTCATAGATTGGAAGAAGAAATATTGGTGCAATGTCCACACTACTGAATGCAGTCTACAGATTAGATGTAATGACTATCAAAAATACCAAAATTATTTTTCACAGAACTAAAACAAATATTCCTAAAACTTATATTGAACCAGAAAAGACTCTGAATAGTCAAAGCAGTCTTGGAAAGGAAAAACAAAATTGGTGATGTCACAATTCTAGACATCTACATCTAGACTACTACAAAGCTGTAGTAATCTAAACAATATATTACTGGAACAAAAATAGACACAGGTCAGTGGAACAGAATAGAAAGCCTAGAAATAATCCACAAGGTTATGGTCATTTAATCTTCAACAAAGGAGGAAAGAATATGCAATGGAAATTATAGTGTCTTCAACAAAACTGGACAGCTACATGCAAAGGAATGAAAGTGGAACACTTTGTTATACCATACACAAATATAAACTCAAAATAGATTAATGACCTAAATGTGTGACCTGAAACCAGAAAAATGCTGAAAGAGAACACAGGCAGTAATTTCTTTGACATCAGCCACAGCAATATCTTTCTAGATATGTCTCCTAAAGCAAGGAAAGCAAAAGCAAACATAAACTGTTAGGATAACATCAAAATAAAAAGTTTCTACATGGCAAAGGAAACAATCAAGAAAACTAAAGGAAGACCTATGGAATAGAAGAAAATATTTTCAAATGGCATATCTGATAAAGGCTTAGTATCCAAAATATATAAAGATCTTACACAACTCAACACCTAAAAAAAATAAATTATCCAATTTAAAAATGGGCAGAAGACATGAACAGACATTTTTTGAAAGAAGACATACAGATGGAAAACAGACACATGAAAAGATGCTCAACATCACTCATCATCAGGGAAATGTAAATCAATACCCCAATCAGATATCACCTCACCTGTCAGAATGACTAAAATCGAAAACTGACAAAACAAGTGTTGGTAAGAATGTAGAGAAAAGAACCTTTGTGCAGTGATGGTGGGAATGCAAACTGGTGCAGCCACTGTGGAAGACGGTAGGGAGGTCCTCAAAATATTAAAAATAAAACTACCATATGAGCTAGTACTCTCACTTTTGGGTATTTGCCCAAGGAATACAAAAACCCTAATTCAAAGGAATATATGCACCCCTATGTTTATTGAAGCATTATTGACAATAGTCAAATTATGGAAGCAGCCTGAGTGTTCATCAATAGCTAAATAAAGAAATGTATATTTATATAATGGAATACTATTCAGCCATAAAAAAGAATAAAATCTTTCCATTTGCAAGATGGATATAGAATACAATGGTAAGCAAAATAAGCCAATCAGAGAAAGACAAATATTATATGGTTTCACTCAAATGTGTAATTTAAGAAACAAAGGAAAAAAAGAAAAATATAAAAACCAAGAAACAGACTCTTGACTATAGAGAACAGATGGTTACCAATGGCAGTATGGGTAAAATAGGTGAAGGGGATTAATAGTACACTTATCTCGATGAGCACTTGATGCAATTGATGAATCACTATATCATACACCTGTGACCACTATAACACTGTTTGTTAACTACACTGGAATTAAGATAAAATTTTTTTTTAAATAACAACAAAATAAAAACAAGTAAAAATAAAAATTATATCCAGAACTATCTTATTTAAATAACAAAAATACATTCATATTTAAATTGTCTTATAATGCAGTTTTATTCCAGTGATCTGCACAAATGGCAAAAAAAATCAGGCTTTTTGAATGTTGAAACAATTTGTTAAAAATTCTTTCACGGGGACGCCTGGGTGACTCAGTTAAGCGTCCGACTTTGGCTCAGATCATGATATCATGGTTTATGAGTTCAAGCCCCACATCAGGCTCTATGCTGACAGCTCAGAGCCTGGAGCCTGCTTCAGATTCTGTGTCTCCCTCTCTGTCTGCCCACTCCCTGGCTCGTGCTCTGTCTTTCTCAAAAATAAACCAATATTTAAAAAATTTTTTTAATAAATAAAAATTCTTTTACATATACACTTTATAGGGACAATGAAACTTTAGCAATTTCTAGATAGGAGATATGAATTAGCCATTTTATATTGTGAGTCTGATTATAATTTGGGGAGATATCATAAGCTCATGTTTATAATTAAATTAATAAATGCCACAGGTCCACTTTTTTGTTTGCTTCTAAATTAGTCTCTCCTTAATATGTATACACAAAATATAACAAGGCTTGCACATGTGTTATTAGGGGATCTTTCTTTCACTCATTGATAGTTTGGCTCTTCACAGAAAGATTGAAAGACAGAGACAGCACTCCAGTGTGAGCACATAGTACCTTCTAGTTGATGGGGTTTTATGCAATTAAATATTTAGTTTTATGCTTCATATCTAGTTTTAAGCATGATCATAGCATATTTACCTTTAAAATGCCTACTTGTTTTAAATTATTATGAAACCAGAGAGATCTTTGCTCATGCAGATTGTTTTGCAGGGCAAATAACTATAGCCCACTGGAATGATTGGTTAGAAAGTCATCTAGTGATTTTAACAATGTTAACACACAAAAAAAAGACATTAAAAATTCAATGGGCATTTAGAAAAAATTTGCTTTGGGCACATTTGGCAACAGTTGTCCAGTATATCAAAGCAATGCCAGTCAAAAGGCAATTTATAAAGAGAGAGAAGAAAAAACAAAACAAAACAAAAAACAATGACAATTTATCAAAGAAAAAAAAATCAGTAAATGAGGTATACTATTCTTTGTTCTCTCTTACTTCTATTTCAGCTTGTAGTCCTGTGAAACAAGTTTATTTAAAAGCCATTCACTTTCAGTGAATTGAATTCACTCTGCTATTCATGAGAAAAGTGGACATAGATTCAAATACACTTTGTGTTGAATTTTCTCTGCATGGAGTCAGTGGAATTTTTTTTCCTACAATTAAGTTAACATGTTCTCTGATGCCAAATACACTTTTATATTCACTTTTGTAAATAGCTTAAAGAACATTTGGATACTACATATTTCTATAATATCATAATAATTAGATTTAATGTATTATCAGAGTGCGAGTATTTGAAGTTAATGGCATTTTAATGTTCTTTATATTCTCAGTGTGAATCTCAATTACAACAATTTTTACCTCCTGGGACCACTAAGAATCCCTAATTTCAATCTTTGCTCCTCTGAACTCTGGCAACAAGATGTAGAGCTTCTAGAAATTGCACCCCTAAAAATGTCTACTCTTATCACATGGAGAGAACATTATTGTGTCCACCAATTTTGAATATATGGTCTTATATTGTTTGGAAAAATACGAAATTGTCCCAGAGCATCAGACTCTGGTTGCTTTCTCTTTCCTTTATGTTCAGTATCAAAAGATAAGTAGAAATAGTAATAACAATAAAAGAATTAGGCAGAGATTGACCTTGTGGCTGATTTATGTAAGTACTTCACCTTTCAATTTAACTTACAAATATCTCCTGTTCAAATGTATTTCAAAAAATGCTATCAAAAGAAAGGGTTTTAGGGTAGTTAATGGTCATTCTTGTTTTCAAATATCTCTTACTCTAATGGTAAAAGGAAATTAAAAACAAAAGTATGATAGATGATATTATTATTCCAATGCGTTCCTTCTCTGTTCACAGATCAAGCATCTCCTCCCATTGTCATGTGCAGGCAGAAAATATTTCCTCACCTCAGTTTCAGGCCTGGTCTTATGACTTTCATGGATCAATATGAGAAGTGACAATGTACCAATTTTGAGCTGAGGCTTTAAAAAGAACCCATGTTTCTTACTTCATGTTCTTTTCACATGCCATCAAGAACGTTTTCCACAAAAAGGGCTTAGTCTTCAGAGTCAGTATCAGAAGGAGAAGAAAATATGGAACAATTTCAATTCATTTTCAACTACTAATAAGTAATGTAATCTGGAAATAAATGTTCTTTTGCGATACACTGAGATTTTGTTTTGTTAATGAAATAAAGCTGAGTAATACAATATTGTTATTGTTACAATAAAATGTTCACGTCTGTTCTTATTGGAACATTCTGAAAGACAGAATGCCTGTGTTTTTTTCTTTCTTTCTTTCTTTCTTTCTTTCTTTCTTTCTTTCTTTCTTTCTTTCTTTCTCTTTCTTTCTTTTTGTATTTTGAAGTAACTTAAAATGGCATTAATAGATGTCTGGAAACAAAATAACTGAATCTTTAGTCATCAAATATTCAGAAAACAGAAACAATCCATATAATTGTATCTCATAGGATTGTCAATAATTTTTTATGCTGGATCATAATTTGTTCTCTGCTATACAAAATGAAGGAGAGTTTAAGTTACATATTTATCTCATTAATTTATATATATTATTATTTATTTTAAAATTGGATTCTGATAAATTTGGTATTGACCTTCCTTTTTTGACAATTTGTGATATTGAGTATCATAATTTCTTTAATATAAAGCACATCATATATTTGAAAATATCAATGGACAGTAATATTATCAACAGAAGAGCACACTAAATATTATGTCATGTTTCCTAAAAACAATTTTAGTCACATAATTAAAATCTTCTAATTGTGATTTAAGAAGAAATGCAGTTGCCTGTGTTTTTGGTGTCACTGTTGAGAAATCAATGCCAAAGCCAATGTTATGAAGATTTTCACTGTGTTTTCTTCTAGGATATTTATAGTTTCAAGTCTTACATTTAAGTATTTAATCCATTTTGAGTTGAGTCTTGCGCATGGTGTAAAAAAGGCCCAAATTCATTCTTTAATATATGAATATCTAGTGTTCACACCACTAAAGAGAGTTTCTTTCCCCCCAGTGTGTATTTTTTTTGAGACCAGTTTCAAATATCAGTTGACTATGTATGTGAGGCTTTATTTCTGGAGGCTCTACTCTGTTCCATTAGTCTATATACTATCTTCATGCCCAGTAGCATACTATTTAAATTACTGGAGCTTTGTAATATATTTTGCAATTAGGAAGTGTGGTGCTTTAGCTTTTTCTGTCTTATTTTTCAACTATTTGGGGTGTCCTCTGAGATTCCATATAAATTTTAGGATTTTTTTTCTATTTCTTTAAAGAATGCCATTAGGATTTTGATAGCAATTGCATTGAACTTGTAGATTGCAAAAACAAAAATAAGCAATTGAGACTATAATATCAAACTAAAAATCTTACACACAGAAAGAAATAACAGAATAAAAAGGCCACCTTCAGATTGGGAGAATATATTTGTCATCCTTGTATCTGATGGATTAGTATCTAAAATATATAAGGAATTCCTACATTTCAGTATCAAAATAACAACCTGATTAAAAATGGACAAAGGACTTGGAAAATCATTTCAAATCGCCAGCAGATACATGAGAAAACATTTCATATCACTAATCATCCAAAAAATGCAAATCAAAAGCACAATATCACCTCATACCTGTCAGGATGGACATTACCAAAGTAGGCAAATATAGCAAGTGTTCCTAAGGATGTGGAGAAAGCAGCAATTCTATACACTATTGGTAAGAGTGTAGAATGGCATAGCCACTAGAGACAACAGTACAGAGTTTCTTCAAAATTTAAAAATAGAACTACATTATAATCCAACAATCCCACTTCTGGGTATTTTTCCAAAAAAATTAAAATCAGGATCTTCACTCCCATGTACACTGCAGCATTTTCCCCAAAAACCAGCTGGTGGAAACAGGTTCCACCAATTCAAGGCTATCCATTCAATGTCCATCAACAGAAGGATAGATGAAAAAAATGTGGCACATATATAAGAGAGAATATGATGCAGCCTTAAAAAAGAAATTCTGCAATATGCAATAACATGGATGAATCTGGAGCACATTATGATATGTGAAATAAGCCAGTCACAGAATGACAAATACTATACTACTCCACTTATATAGGGTATCTAAAGTAATATCACTCATAGAAGCAGAGAATAGAATGGTAATTACCAGGGGCTGGGATAGGGAGAATGAGGAGTTACTATTCATTGAATATAAAGTACCAGTTATGCAGCACCAATAAATTCTGGAGATCTGCTGTACAACATTAGGCCTATAGTTAATAATATTATATTGTATATTTAAAATTTTGTTAAGATAAATCTCATGTTAATTTTTCTTACTACAATAAATAAAATTAAAAAAAAGAAATGCAATAAGTGTTAATTTATTATTTAAAGTTTCACTCCCTTGTGGCATAATTGAGAGTATCACCACTATAGAGTTTCTCTTAACTGTCAAGCTGAATTCCTGGAGCACCATGTTTTGGACAGGTTAAAGAACAATTTGTTAAGTTTTGTTTGTTTGGGATTTGTTTTTGTTTTTGTTTTTTTGTGTTTACTGACTGAACTACCCAGGCTCCTCTGGTTAGTTGCATTTTTAAATTTTGCAAACAAGTTACAATCATTTAAATGCATTTAAATTAGTATAGCTATTGTGTAACTGGCTCAAGCAATTATATAACAATAAAATGTCTGTAATTATATTTATTCATTTATTTTATGTCTTATATTTTCAAACAATTACATACATTTTACTTTATAATTTTTCTATTCTGATAAGGTTTTATTTGCTGCAAATTAATGCTTTCCTAAGTAGAGTATTATTTCCAAATTATAAACATAATGTGAATTAGAATAGTACCTGTTTCGCTTAATACTATACCCCTAGTACCTAAACAGTGCCCAGCTGTCATCAAATGGACACTAGTGGAAGAAAGAAAAGAAGGATGGAAGGAATGTAAGGAAGAGCCAAGGTGATTTCACTCATATGTGGAATTTAAAAAATAAAACAGATGAACATATGGGAAGGAAGGAAAAAAGAGAGAGAGGAAAGCAAACCATAAGAGACTCTTAACAGAGACTCTTAACTAAGAGTCTTAAACTGAGGATGGATGGAGGGATGTGGGTGGGGGATGGGCTAAATGGGGGATGGGTATTAGGAGAACATTTGTTATAATGAGCACTGGGTGTTATATGTAAGTGATGAATCACTAAATTCTACTCCTGAAACCAATATTACACTACATGTTAACCAACTAGAATTTAAATAAAGTTTTGAAACAAAGAGCCAAGGTAGACATTGGATTGTTAGACACTAAACTCAATAGATATACTTCTAATTATTTACTCAAAATACAACTAAGAATAGAGACAATTTATAGTCCTCAACATTAGTTTCCATTGCTAGGTTTCTCCATGACCTGCATAAAATTAGGAACTTTTTATTTACATTATAGATCCTAATTCAGGGGAAATATATAGATTAGCAGTCAAACACAAAATACAATAAGTCTTCCATTTCTTCCTTAGCTCCCCTACCCATCTCATTAATTCCCTACCTCCCACTTCTATGTTCTACGTGTTTGCCTCCTTTACATAAAGAACTGACTATGGAGGGGGATTTACAGAATAACAGATCACCTCAAGTAAGGAAGCAGTGGATCTTTCATGAGAAGCACTTCTTGGCAGTGGTGCAAGGGATAGCAGGATTATGGGAGGGATGGAGTAGGAGGGGGGGATATATTATAATTGACATCATTTATAATTGTCAGCATATGGTAATAATTGAAAGCATATGAATTTTAGATTCTCTACTGCTCCCATACTCTTTTGCTACACATGTTAAGATAGTCTACTTTATCACAGAGGGACAAGTTTTCCTTTAGTTAAGAAAGATTACATATTCTATTCTCTTTCATAATCATATATAGATACCTGCTTATACCATCCTCCACTAACTACTTATCTAGGGAAGATATTAAAGAACATCAGGTCATGTTCAAGCACTACCATCACAATGGTCCCACGTACTTTGTTCAGTGGGTCTAGTAGGGATCTCATGCTTTCTATACTAGCTATTGGCTCTCTAAAATAATGGGCATTTTTAGAAGTTTGTATAGCAAATCCTTGTATTTTTATCTCTGGTATATTTATTATTCACCTCTAGACTAAAAGAAAAATGGAAAAATCAATTCTGAGACTCAGAATTAATCTATATCTAAATTGTTTTGTGTCCTAATACTTTGTTACCAAGACAACATCATGTGCATTGTGATTTAACAGGAACACCTCTGTGCTGCTTTGACAAGGAGAGGGGTTTAGAGGTGTTACACAGGACATGTATGACGATCAAGCTGCTGCCAATGGATAGAACATTTTGTATTTGGATCTCTAAAAACAACAATAACAACAACAACACAACCTGATATATAGATCAATACTATAAAGAGCCCAGAAGTAAATCTACGCATATTTGGTCAACTGACCTTCAACAAGGGTGCCAAAAATGCACAAAGCAGAAAAATAAAAATCAATTCTAAGTGGACTAAATATTTAAACATAAGACCAGATACAATAAAGACCAGAAGAAAATGTAGGGAAAAATCTTGACACTGGTCTTAGCAATGATTTCATGGATATGACATTGAAAATACAGGTAGCAAATGCAAAAGTAAACAAATCAGATTGCATCAATTAAAAAGCTCTGCATAACAAAGGAAGCAATCAACAAAATAAAAAAGCAGCCTATGAAATGGGAAAAAATGTGTGCAAATCATGTCTCTGATAAGAGGTTAATATCGAAAATATATAAAGAACTCCTATAATGCCTTAGAAAAATAACAACCTGATTAAAAAGTGGGCAAAGGACCTGATTAAATGTATCTCCAAGAAGACATGAAAATGGCCAGTAAGTATATTAGAGATATCGGAGATATATATATATATATATATATATATATATATATATATATATACACACACACACACACACACACACACAAATCACCACTATAATAAGATATCACCTCATACCCATTTGAATGCTATTACCAAAGAGACAATAGATAACAAGTGTTGGTGAGGATGTGGAGAAAAGGAACACTTGTACACTACTGGTGGGAATATAAATTGGTACAGCCATTATGGGAAATAGTATGGCAGCTCCTCAAAATGTTAAAAATACAACTACCTTATGTTTTAGGAATTTCACATCCAGGTATATATCCAAGGGGAATGAAATCAGTTTCTCAAAGAGATATCTGCACTCTCATGTTTATTTCAGTATTATTCACAATAACCAAAAGATAGAAACAACCTAAGTGTCTACTGACAGATGAACAGATAAAGAAAATGTGGTATACTCACACAAAAACAGACATCTAGATCAATGGAACAGAATAGAAAACCCAGAAATAAACCCATTACTATATTTCAACAAAGCAGGAAAGAATATCCAATGGAAAAAAGACAGTCTCTTCAGCAAATGGTGTTGGGAAAACTGGACGACTTTCCTATACCATACACAAAAATAAATTCAGATGGATGAAAGACCTAAATGTAGACAGGAAACCATCAAAATCCTAGAAGAGAACATGGCAAGTAACGTCTTTGACCTCAGCCATAGCATCTTCTTACTAGATAGGTCTCCTAAGGCAAGGGAAACCAAAGCAAAAGTAAACTATTGGGATTAAATCAAAATAAAAACCTGCACAATGAAGGAAACAATCAACAAAACTAAAAACAAACAACTGAATGGGAGAAAATATTTGCAAATTACCTATCTGATAAAGGGTTAGTATCCAGAATAAATAAATAATTTATAAAACTGAACACCCCAAAAACAAATAATCCAGTTAAAAAAATGAGCAGAAGACACGAATGGACATTTTTCCAAGGAAGACTTCCAGATGGCTTACACACATGAAAAGGTCCTCAACATCACTTACCATAGGGAAATTTAAATCAAAACTACAATTAGATACCACCTTACACCAGTCAGAATGGCTAAAATTAACACAGGAAACAGCAGGGTTGGTGAAGATATAAAGAAAGTGGAACCCTTATGCACTATTGATAAAAATGCAATTTGGCACAGCCACTCTGGAAAATAGTATAGAGGCTCCTCAAAAAGTTAAAAATAGAACTATCTTATGATCCAGTAATTGCATTACTAGGTATTTACCCAAAGGATACAAAAATGCTGATTTGAAGGGATCCATGAATTCTGATGTTTATAGCAGCATTGTCAATAGCCAAGTTATGGAAAGATCCCAAATGTCCATCAGTTGCTGAATGGCTAACACACACACACACACACACACACACACACACACACACACACACAAACACACACACACACACAGGAATATTACTCAGCCATAGAAAGAATGGAATCTTGCATTTAAAATGACATAGATGGAGCTAAAGTATTATTCTGGGGCACCTGGGTAGATCAGTTGGTTGAGCGACTGACTCTTAATTTCAACTCATGTCATGATCTCATGGTTGTGAGATCAAGCTCTGTGTCAGGCTCCATGCTGGGTGTGGAGCCTGTTTAACATTCTCTCTCTCTCTCTTCTTCTGCCCCTCCCCTGCTCACGCTCTTTCAAAAAATAAAAAAAGACTATTAGGCTAACTGAAATAAGTGAGTCAGAGAAAGACAAACACTATATGATTTCACTCATATGGGGAATTTAAAAAATAAAACAAATGAACATAGTGAGGAAGAAAGAAGCAAACTAGGTAACAGTCTCTTAACTATAGAGAACAAACTTAGGGTTGCTGGAGGGGGAGTTGGGCAGGGGCATGGGTTATATATGTAATGGGTATTAAGGAAGGCACTTGTTATGATGAGCACTGGGGCACTGGGTGTTGTATATGTGATGAATCACTAAATTCCACACATGAAATTAATATTACACTGTATGTTAACTAACTGGAATTTAAATAAAAACTTGAAAAAAAGGAGAAAACAAAAAAGAAAATGTGGTATACACACACACACACACACACACACACACACACACACAATGGAATATTATTCAGCCATGCATGAAAAATCAGGAAATCCTGTCATTTGTAGCAACACGGGTAAATCTGGTAGACATTATGTTAAATAAAATAAGCACAGATAGACACGGGTAAATCTGGTAGACATTATGTTAAATAAAATAAGCACAGATAGACAAATAATGTATAACCTCATTTGTAAGTGAAATCTAAAATGTTCAAACTCTTAGAAAGTGTACAATAGTGGTTGCCGGAAGTTGGAGGAAGTGGGAAATAGGGAGATACTGGTCAAGGGGTACAAAGTATGAGTTAGGAAAGATTCATAAATTCTGGAGATTTAATATATAACAGTGTGACTATAGTTAATTATAGTTAACAATACAGTACTATATACTTGAAATTTGTTTAGAGGGTAGATCTGAAGTGTTCTTACCTGAAAAGAGAGAAAGAGAGAGAGAGAGAGAAAAGAAAGCAAAGGTGGTGATGCATGTATTAATTAGCTTGATTGTCATGATTATTTCATGTTTACATATATCAAATGATCAAAGTTGTACTTCTTAAATACATAATTTTAATTATGAATTACCCCTCCAAAAAGTTAGGCTATACTTCTTATGTATTTAGTTATATAAACTTTTAATACAGTACACATATGTATGTATGTGTACGTAATCAAGATTCAAGTAATTTAGTAAAAACTAGTGCTGTAAGTTAACACACATTGAACAGGTTTTGAAAACTCACTGGTAAATCTAAATTGCTTGGTAAGTGATTTCTTATGAAATTTTATTGCATAATGACATGTGCAGTCCAAAAGAGGAAAAATGACTTAAGTTTAAATGAATAATGAAAGGTGTAAGAGAATACAGAAGATGTTGAATAGAAGATAAGAAACTTTACAAATGTTTACTCAAAGATTAGCAGGAAAAATCAAGGCTCTAGGAAGACATAAAACAAACCAACAAATCTTAATGAGGCACCATTTTCAAATATTGAATTTTTAAATAAGTGGCATTTAAAAATTACAAAGAAGTTTGAGGAAAGGAGAAATGGTTAAATGAGATCTTGTATAATGTGGATGATACAACCAGTTCACAACTTCAACTTCAAAACAGAACAAAGACAAACTGATGCCTTTCATTTTTGATTTCCTTTAGGACATAATGGGCAGTAATGTGCTCCTGAGGTAGCTATGCAAAAATTAATGTTCTGTAGAAAGTCAAAGGATAAAATATGAATAGAGATCAATTTTACATTCCAAAATATATATAAAAAACTTTCATCTGTGCTAGATTTTCATTACCTTCAAATCCTGGGGTCAAGGGGGATGTCCCTTTTAAACTTGATAAATATTTTTCTAGGATGATCTTCCTTAATTCAGAATGTTCATTCACAGAATGACTAACTGTATTAAATATATTCTATTGGATGACTGAACCAAATTCCAAATTCATTTAGAATTACATGTAGAGTTTGTCTGTTGAGAGTACAATCATATATACCATTATTTAGAGGATTTACTCATAATAGAGAAAGAGACATATGTCAGCAAAAGACTAACAAAGTCTTTATAATACAGTATCTTGTGTGAATATAGTTTATATAGATTACAATTTCCTATTCATAAATATGGAATATGAAAATAAATTACAAACCACAAATATAACAAAATAAGCATTGCAAGAAAGAAAGCAAATATAAATGTTTGATTTGTGCATACTACAGATTTTATACAATTTCATTATCATATAAATAGCTCACATATATAATCTTTCATGCATTAATTCTGATAAATGCAACAGTAAAAATTAAGATTAATAGAGTCTGCTTTGAAAGGTTTGCTACGAGTTATATCTACAGCCTCTTTCAGCATGGTTACATTGTGCTCTGAGAAAGTTTGTGTATTCTATTAGTGATTTACAATAACTGCTAACTTGTGTTTTTATAGACGGTTAAACTATGTAAAATTGCTTTTGTTATTCTTAACTTTTAATGCCTAGATTTTTGTAAGTTATGAGTCTTTACAAATGTGTTGAGCATAGGAAAATAAATTAAAAAGTGGTTTGAATATTTAAAAGTAATAATTAAAAAACACATAATTATTCATAAACACTAGACTGAAATCTGTAGCTGGCCAGTCATATTTTCTTTGTTATTATAAACATTAGTCATTATTTTGATCTTATTAAATAAGTCATTTATTAATTTGATGAACATTTATCAAGTATCTGTCACACACTAGTCAGTCATTGAACTACACAGAGGAATACAAGAAAACTATAATATATTCACCAAACTCAGGAGATTTACTGCCTACTTGGAAAAACATGTATTAGGAAAAATTGCAATAGATTATTATAAATGCTGTGGTGAAAGCAAGTTGGTGGTGATATGGGAACTTACTAACATAACCTGGAAGTCAGGAAAGACCTCAAATAAAAACAACCTTCGATTTGATCCTTGACATTGAGTTAAAGTCAGGTTGACTTGGATGTGGACAGGGATTCTGAGAATTGGGAACCCACACGTATGAGTATGGGTGTTGCAAGAGAACATGGTATATATCTGGAACTTGAGACACTTAGGTATGCTCATATATTGAATGCTTGAGAGGATACAACAAAAAATATGACTTAGACACCAATGAAGATAATCTAAAGGTTTAAGTCAGGCTAAAAGAATGGTACTTAATATTGAAAGCAAAGAGAGACATTTAAGTTTTAAGTAGAGAACAAAGTTTTATTATATATACAATCAGAAAATCAATCTGAGGAAATGTACTGGCTATTATTTCTTCAAATGTTTTCTCTACCCCTTTCCCTTGGTCTTTTCCTCTAGGATTGAAATTATACATATATTAGACACTTGATATTGTATTAGAGCTCTTGAATATGTGTGTGTGTGTGTGCTTACACTCCACCCCCCACCCCTCCTCCCTCTCATTCTCTCTTTCTCTGTGTTTTACTTTGGGTAATTTCTAACTACCCAACTTTAAGCTCAATGGTTTTATCTTCATTCTCTCAAGTCTATTGATGTTCCTATTGAAGTTATTCTCTCATATCTAACAATTTGTCATTATTTCTGACATTTCCATTGAACTATTTCATCTCTGCTGAAATTTCCTGTAATGGTTAATTTTAAGTGTCAAATTGACTGGGTGCCCAGCTATTTGGTTCAACATTATTCTGAATGTGTCTGTGAGGGAGTTTCTGGATGAGATTAGCATTTGCATTAACTGAGTAAATCAGATGGCCCTACCCAGGAGGTATGGCTTACTCTAACCTAGAGGAGGCTTGAGTAGAACAAAAATCTCTGAGTAAGAAAGAATGCATTCTCTCTGTCTGATTGTTTTGGAGCTGAGACATCTATCTTCTCTTGCTTTAAACACTGGAACCTACACCATTGGCTCTCCTGGGTCTCCAGTAAACCAAATGCAAATCTTGGGACGTTTCAGCCTCCCTAATCACATGAGCCAATTCTTTATAATAAATCTCTTTATATAAAATGTTTTATATAAAACATTAGTATATACTTACATATAAAAGGATGTATTATAACTGATATACCTATTGGTTCTGTTTCTCTAGAAAACCTGGACTAAAATCCACTATATTCATACCTGTTGCACATCTTTCTCACAACACGCTTGAATATTTTTATCACAGTTATTTTAAAGTGTCCCATATGATACTTTCAATATCTAAGTCATTTACAAATCTGGTTCTGTTTATTGCTTTGTCTCTTTATAATAGGTTTGGGTCCTTTTGCTTGTGTGTGTATTCTTAAATTTTTAATAGAATGTTAGTTGTTTTGTGTAGTCAAGCAGTAAAGACTGAGGTATACAGTAATCTCAGCTATTTCAGACTGACACTAGGCCACTTGACTTTCAGCATTCTTTGTGATTCACCTGATTAATTGTTTTGAGAACACACAGATACTTTTCCTATCCTCCATCACAGTTGAGGCAATTCTTACCTTCCATCTTTCTCAGATTCATCTTTCTTAAATTTTAGGTTATATATTTGTTTGGGGATCTCAGTTTTCTGGTAGACTCAAAGAAAGCTATGATATTTTAGCTTAATCAGTGTTTACTCATTTTTTGGTGTGATAAAGATATTATTTGCAGTTCTATACAACCTAAGGGAAACGGGGAGTTTTCACAACTTAAAAAAAATCCCCAATATCACAGATTTACTCCACAAATTCAGTTTTCTTGCTTTGTGGTAAATTAAGGTTCCCAATACACCTGTGAGGTTGACCTCCTGGTCTCAATGTTCCAATTTTGCAGCCAAGTTTTATCTATTGGTACAGACCTACTTACAGAATATGATTCTGTTCCATTTTTAACCCAGAGAGATGCTTATCTTGTTTTTGGTATGACTTTCATTTTAAAATGTGTTTAAAAATATTTTTATCTAAATTGATATGTAATTCTTGGGAGAGAAGGAAGTGTTTGCCTTGTTTTCTTACACTCTCTTCTTGACATTTGGGCATTTAAAAATCTTCTTTTAATGTTTATTTTTGAGAGAGAGAGACAGAGACAGAGAGCAAGCAGGGGAGGGTCAGAGAGAAAGGGAGACACAGAATCCTTAGCAGACTCCAGGCTCTGAGCTGTCAGCACATATCCCCATGTAGGGTGGAACTCACCAACCTCAAGATCATGACTTGAGCCAAAGTCAGACACCCAACCGACTGAGCCATCCAGGTGCCCTGACATTTGGGCATTTTCCAATAGCATTCTCCTTAGCCTCTAAGCAGAATTCACCACGTTTTCCCATTCTTCCTTCTTTGCAAAAAAATCTCTTTTGCCTTAGATCTCTCTCTCTTTCTCTCCTTTCCTTCCTCCCTCTCCCCTTCTTCTATGTCTTCCCTCTCTTACCCACTCTCTGTCTGTCTTTCTCCCTCTTTTTCCCCCTCTGTCTCTCTCATTCTCCCTCACTTTCACTCTACCTCTTCTCTGGGTTATATTGTCTTTCTAATACATTCAAATACATATAAACTATGACCTCCAACTAATATATCTGGAGCCCCAAACTATCCTCTATTTCCAGTTAAGTACTAGATATTTCTACTCAGATGTCTCAATGGACTTTAGACAACATATATACCAAGTGTACTTTTTTTTTTTTTTATTTCCCATAAATCTTCTCTTTCTTCAAACTTCCCAGTCTATACATGGTGATGCCACTCAGCTGTGTGTTGAGAAGAGAGTGCGTGTTGCTTTGGTGCCTTTTTCCATCCACCACCTGGCAATTACCAGGTTATGTTGACTTAACTTTAAAATCTATTTCAAATCTATCTAGTTTTATCTGTTGCAACTGTGACTTCTCTAATTCAAGCCATAATTCTGTCCTGCTGGCAGTCTCCTGTCTCTTCACTTTCCAACCTAGCCTTCCCCCCCTTCCCCTGTCCTGAAGCTAAATTTTATTCTCAAAATGGAAATAAAAGCATATTATTTTCCTACTTGAAAGTCTTCATGGGCCCCCTAAATAAGCATGTGGCAAAACTCAAATTCCTTAATTTTTTGCCAATAAGTCATGTTCATGTGGGAGTTTCCTTAATCTCAGATCTACCTCCCTTGCTTATTTCCAGCCATTTTGGCAGACTTTCAGAACACTGAATCCATTCAGCACTTGTATCATCTGTGGACATGGAAACACATGATGCTTGCTCTAACTGCCTCTGCCTCTTCACTGACTCTTTGTTGACACTTTCTATTTAGGCTTCAGGTCTTACCTTATATACACTTTTTTTTTTTTTTTTTTTTTGCAAGCTTTCCATCAACCACAATACAAATTTGGTATTGTGGTATAATTTCTCACATTGTGCTATATATTTTCCATAGATAAATGATCACAGGCCATAATTCTTAGGGTATTTTATTATTTGCTCAATGCCTTTTTCTCCTTATACTGTAGGCTTTTCCAGATCAAGACTCACATCTATTTCATCACTTCTCTATCCTCAGTTCTTACAACAGGCATGGAATGTAAGCAATTTTTAATAAATATTTTTTGACTGAGTGAATGAATTTTTAAAAGTGTAGTATTATGTGTTGGCCTAAATCAACAAATTCAAAAGCATTAAGTCCACTCCTTTAAAAATCTGAAATTTTCTACAATGTTACAAAAACAGGGAAACCTCTTAGTGATTTATGATATATGGCTTTAAGGGACTAAAAAGGCTTTATTGTTATATAATCACTTTAGAACAGTAATATAAAAATTATGTATATAATTTATAAACATTACATATTGTTTATACATGTTGTATAAACAAACATCATTCTAACCTTCCCCTGTTGCCTTGCCCTTTTCCCAGTGCTTGTTATTTTACTTAATATTCTCCTATTTTGTTGTCATTGCTGTTCCTATATATCAAATTTTATGTTATGTTAAGCTAGACCACTAGGAACACATCCATTAAGTTCTATCCTCTCTTGACAGGGTAAGTAGTCAATAAATAAATTCATTTATATTTCAGTGAGTATAACAGCATTACTTCAAATTTTTAAGGGTAGAATACCATATAATTGGATAATGAAAGTGTGCTTTTCCAAATCAAAGCTGTTGTAGTGCAAAAGTAAAGGCTGAGTCTATTTACACAATAGTACTTTAAGAGACATATCTCCACCTTAACTTCTCTGTTGGTCTTCAGTATTTTAAAATGCATCTCATATAAACAGTCCTCTAAGGGGAAATGGCAATAAATCTTTAATAAATTCTTAGCCAAATTTCCAGTTGCGGTGACAAATATTTTGCTACAAAAGTATCACTGATAAATTATATTAAAAATAAATAAACTTATTATTAAAAGGCTTGCCTCTTTTTCCAGAACATAGTGTTCAAATTTGAGTTTGTCAGGAATTAAATAGCCATGCATTTTTAATGAAGAATGGATAAAGATAACGATCATTTGAGAGTTATTGACACATCCATATCCATAGGATAGTGTCTTATTAAACTATTCCTGCTCTCTTAATAGGGTTTATACATTCAGTATTAATAATAGATGAGCATTTTAAATTCATTTCTATTGTTAAATCCTATTTGTACTCCTGCAGGAACATTATTAAAACTGGTTTTATAAAACTTGTTTCTCAAGATGCATATGTATAAGAGTTACTGTTCTTAAAAAAAAAGTTCTATGTGACTAAAATTTCCAAATCATTATAAATAAATTATTCATTTGTTAACTGCCAGAAATAACTGTTTTTCTTGCACCGTTCTCCTTGAAGGTGGCCTCAGAAATGATATACTTATCATTATCCAAGAAGTACATATTGTTTACTAATCTGTTAGAAAGAGACATTACTCACCTTGCATGCTGATCCTTACTGAAATGCTAATCTAATTTAACTTCCAGGTCTGAGGTAATCTTTATTTTGCATAAATGAGCTGAAAAATTTACAGTTTGCCAATAGAATGCGAGCAATTTAAAGCTTCAACCTCTGCTTGCACATTTTGATTCCCAGACACAGAGACAATGGAGGAGTAACCCTGAATCAGTTTGTTCATAAAGTTAAGGTAAAAATATCATAAACTGTTGAATGATACATGTGTCTGTCATATCCACAATTTTGAAAATAAGAAACATGTCTTCTTCTCAAACAGTACTTTGACAGTGAAATGAAGTACAAATAGAAAGAGTTACTTCTCTGACTTAAATGTTGAATTAAGTAGACCCCAAATCCTTTGTGTTTATTCTGCCAAAATCAAAATGCATTTTCTGCAGCCGTGTTTTCCAGATATTTGGCTTCATAAACCAGAAACGATGGAAGCAACTGGGAACTGTGGGTTGTCGTAACGCTGGCAAAATGTATTTTTGCCAAGACAGGGCATAAAATGAAAACAAGTCCCAAACAAAACAAAAGCAGTAAAATGAAACACAAATTCACCATCCACCATTCACTGAATAGATGTCTACAGAGCACCCATTTTCATGCTGTGTGTGCAGCCCTCCACTAGGACAACAGAGAGAAAATGAACTAAATCATCACCTCCCCTGCCTTTATGGACTTTATAGTGAGAGACACAGACATACCCAAATATTCAAAGAAATGAATATATATTATAAAACACAATATGCACTGTTTGGGAAAATACAGACAGTATTACAAAAGGATGCATCTTAGGTTGAAGATCCAGAGAACATCTCTGAGAAAACAGCATTTAAGTTTAAGCCTTAAGGATAAGAGTCAGTCAAATATATTAGAGGAAAAGAATATTCCAAGAGGAGGGAATAATATGTGCATAGTGAAAGGATACATTTCATTAAAAATTTACTATTTTAAAAAATTCATCCTAAGTGCTTCTGGGTGGCTCAGTCAGTTAAACGTCCGACTTCAGCTCAGGTCATAATCTCATGGTTTGTGGGTTCGAGCCCCACATTAGGCTCTGTGCTGACAGCTCAGAGACTGGAGCCTGCTTCAGATTCTGTGTCTCCCTCTCCCTCTGCTCCCCTCCCCCCCCCCCACAGTGTCTCTCTCAAAAATAAACATTAAGGGGCGCTTGGGTGGCCCAGTCAAGCAGGCTGAGCTTGCTTCAGCACAGGTCATAATCTCCTGGTTTGTGAGTTCGAGCCCCGCATGGAGCTCTGTGTTGACAGCTTAGAGCCTAGAGCCTGCTTCGGACTCCGTGTCTCTGTTTTCCTCTCCCCCATTCCCTCTCTCTCTCTCTCAAAAATAAACATAAAAACAATTTTTAAAATTAAATAAAAAATAAACATTAAAAAAATAAAAAAATTCATCCTATTATTCAAAAGCTTTACAAGTTGGCTTGGAGGTTCGAAAGCAGGCACAATAGACATGGCCTCTGCCCTTATGAAATTTATAAGCTAGTGAGGGAAAGACCATTAAAACTGCTATTAAGGAGTACAGATCAATGAGAGTGAAGGTTTGAGGTGCTAAACCCAATCTCATCTGTAGGCTGAAACATGGAAGAAGCCTCAGAGGAAGTGGCATGCCCAAATGAATTACAGATTGAATTAGAAGAAATGGGGAGAGGCATCAGCAGAACTTGTAGTGAGGCTGGAAAAATAAATGGCAGTTTACCTCTTCAAGGGTCTTTTCAGTTAAGTGAGTGATTCGACACTTGTAGGGCTTCAGCAGGAGAGCGACATGACTTGATTTACGTTTTACATAAATAAACTTTGTTTTACATAAAGACTCTGAATACATAGGGAGACTGAATATCTTGAAAAGAAAAACATCTAAATGTAGGAAAGCAGTTAAAAGGCTATTTTCTAGGTATTCAGTGATAGTTGTCTGCAGTAAAAGATGTCAGAGCAAACCCAAAGAAATTAAAAGATTCGAAGGAAGTTTAGCAGTAGCGTTGACAAGAATTAGTGATTTATTCAGAGGAGTAAGGTTAAATTAAGTCAAAACCCCCCTTTTTTTCTGCATAATATATAAAATGTGTATTTATAACAAAACAACAATACTATCTATGCTTTCTGAAACTATAATTATTCAGTTATTTGAGTTTCTGTGTTGAAATTTATTTACAATGAAGGTGTGTTAATTTCTGGACTTCATAATCTGGCAAAATTTGTTCAAAATGTCGGTTACTCAATTGATTACATTTTCTTACTAAGTAACCCCAAACAGCAATTTGCAGGACTTTTTTAGTAATAACTATAGGTAAGGTGTCCTTTCTACTTCTTCTTTAAAGGCAAAATTCTAGAAAATTCCAATTTTATTAATTTATTCATTCTCCATGTGTGCCAAAGTGCCAGTGTGGAAAATTAATAATGTAAATCATATTGTTTTTGACTTTCCACCTTCCATTTTCCCCATAGTATATACATTCTACTTGATGTATCTTTGTGGTTAATAACTTTGTGGATAGTAGCAAAACACATACTAAAAAAGTTAATGTCAAGGGAAAAACATAGGCTCCCAGGATCATTGATGTTCAGATTATAGCTTTAAGAAATGAGATCTAGTCAACTGGCCTCATCTGTACTATCCGGGTTCTCAGGAATGAACTGAGACCTTGAATGCATGCAGGGATATATAACAGTAAATATCTCCAATTTACACAGAATATAATTCCTCTCTCCAAGGCTTCTGTTTGAGTCTGGTTTTTCTCTCCATTTCCCAAACTTGGACTAGTCCTCAAATCTGAATTCCCTATAGGACAGTAGAGTGGATGTTGATTCTTGGAGTTGATCTCTGCTTATATTATGCCTGTGGGTGTCGCTCATGCTGCCATTTCAAAGGAGCTTCTCTGGAGCTAAGATTCTCGTGTCTATCACTACCCATAATTCATTTATGTATAGCATGTGTAATATATACGTAAGAGACATACATATGCATACACAATAGAATACACTGATGTTATTCTTATTTTGAACAAACTGTTACCAGATCAATTAAGAAAAGAAAAATAAAAGCTTCTGGTTGACCTTCATTTATTTCTTCTTCAATGCTCTTCCTTTCTTTATGTAGATCCAAGTTTCTGACCTGTATTATTTTCCTTCTCTCTATACAACTTTTAACATTTTTTTTTTCTTTTTTGTGAAGCCGGTCTATTGGCAACATAATTTCCATGGTAGAGAATTCTAAGTTTGGTGTTTTTTGTTTTGTGTTTTTTTCTCAACATTTAAAATATTTCACTACACCCTCTTCTTGCTTACTTGCTTTCTGGAGAGACGTTGGATGTAATTTTGATCTTTGTTCTTTTTGTTTGTTTGTTTGTTTTGTTTTTTTTTTTTATCTCTGGCTTCTTTCAGGAGTTTTCCCTAATCTTTGATTTTCTGTGTTTTGAAAATGATATGATGAGGTATCATTTGGTTGGCATTTATTCTGCTTGTTTATTCTGAGCTTTCTAGACCTGTGGTTTGGTGTCTGATAATAATTTAAGTTAATTCTCAGTCAATTATTGTTTCCAATATTTCTTCTGTTTCTTTTTCTTCTGGTATTCTCCTTACAGATATGTTGTATCTTTTGTATTTGTCCTGCTGTCCTTGGATGTTCTTTTCTGCTTTGGTTTTCTTTTCTTTTCAGTCTTCGTTCTTTTTGTTTTTTTGGTTTTCAGGGATTCTATTGAAATATCATCTAGCTCATAAATTATTTCCTCAGCTGGATCCTGTCTACTGATAAGCCCATCAAAGGCATTCTTCATTTCTGTCAGTGTTTTTTTTATCTCTAGTATTTTTTTTAATGTTTATTTTGAGAGAGAGAGAGAGAGAGAGAGAGAGAGAGAGAGAGAGAGAATCTAAAGCAGGCTCCAGGCTCTGAGCTATCAGCACAAAGCCTGATGCGGGGCTTGAACCCATGAATTGCGAGATCATGACCTGAGCCGAAGTCAGATGCTCAAACCACTGAGCCACCCAGGTGCCCCTAACTCTAGTATTTCTTTTTGGTTCTTTCTTAGGCTTTCCATCTCTCTGTTCACATTGTTTTCTGTCACTACATGCTGACTACCTTATACATTAGAGATTTTAGCATATTAATCATAATTGTTCTAAATTCTGAGCTGATTAAGTCCAACATTCCTGTCGTGTTTGGATCTGATGCTCTTCACGTTGTGTTCATTTTACCTTTTGGTATAACTTGTAAGTTTTTCTTGACGGTCAGTCATGATATATACTAAAAGAAGCTGCTGTAAATAAGTCTTAAGTAATTTGGTGGGGAGGTGTGTGGGGAGAGGCAGAGTTCTATAAAGTCCTGTGATTAGATTTCAATTTTTTAATGAGCCTGTGCCTCTGGACTGTGGACTCATAAGTGTCTCTAAGTTTTGTTTTTTGTTTTTGTTTTTTTTTTTTCTCTTCCCCCTTAGGTGGGACAGGATGGCTAGGGTGGGCTGGATTTGGGTATTTCTATTCCCTTAAGTCACTTAGGCTCTGATAATACCCTAGTAGGTTAGGTTCTGGTTAACTAGTTTGCCCTGAGGGCAGGACTTGTTAAGAATGGAGTGCTCTGGTGTAGTTCACAATGGTTCCTTTTCCCTTTTCCTTGCTAGAAGCACAAGGGGATTTTTCTCTGATATTTACCATGTGAACCTGTCAAGCTCCTGGAGGTAAATCGCACACCCCTTCCCCATGACTAGATTCCCCTGGGGTTTTAAACTCTCCAACTTGTCCACACTGAACGTCCCAAATTTGTCAGTTTGTCAGTTAGAGTTCAGGTTTTTCTGCCCTGCCACTGCTTCCTGAGGTGGTTTGCATTTATGAGTCTCCGTTCCTCAAATCACAACTCCCTCTGTCTGCCTGGGTCTCCATTGACAGCTGTTTGCCCTATGTTCTCCTCTTCCTTTTGGATCCAAAAAGAGTCGTTGATTTCTCAGTCTGTTCAGCTTTTGACTTGTTAGTTTGGACTGGCAACTTCCATACTCCTTAAGTGTGGAGTCAGGAACTTTGATATCTACCACACAGATAAGTATTCTTTTACCAGATTCCTTGTCTATACTATTATCCTCCTAATTTTGAAGTTAAATCCCTGAATATTGATGGTATCCATGGTTAATCTTTAGTTCCTCATGTCCTTTGTTCTTTGTGAGAGCTCATTTTATGAATGAATTAAAGTTTGATCTGCCTAAGATATGATGTATGTCTAATTCCAAATTTTAAGAGCATTTATTTAAATTCACACATTATAGCTTCCATTCAGTTTCTAAGTGAGTAGAATTTTATATCTAATTTCTGGGCTACATGCATCTGGAAATAAGAGTGCACATAACTATACCTTAACTTGAATTATGTCAAAACCTTTTGTTTGGTTGGTAAAGAATACAAATAAAAGATTTCCAAAGTTGTATCAACATTTTCTTAAAAGCATTTTCCCATTTGACAGGGAGTTGGGAAGGGATCATTCTCATACAATTTGATATATTCCCTTTAAAACATCTACCCAAAAGGGAAAAAAAAAGATAAGAATGTTTGCTATCGATAATTTTACTTTTGTGCTTTCAGACTGCCTAAAATAAATTACTGTTATGTCAAGATTTTAAAATACCTGCTTGCATCATTTTTTTTTCATTCCTTTCAACTACATTTTCAACTACATTACCTTGTGCCTTTCTTTTTCTTTTTCCAGATGAGAGGAAAAGGGCTAATTATTTCTCAATCAATCCAAGGTCACAAATTTATCGAGTGAGGGTAACAGGTGTAGGGTTTCTGATTTATGGTGCCCTTTCCAGGTTCTATGTAGCCTACTTGGTTTCTGCAGACCTCTCTCACATACTCACTAGCTAATGGTCTCCTATCACTTCCTATTCTAGACATGTCATTCAGAGAACTCCATTAACACTAGTGTAGTTCTTAATTACCTCTCTGTTAGCATGGGTGATTTGCTTTACAGATTCTTTCTTTAGCTGATAAAACATTCCTATGCCCAATTTAAAAAGATTTTGTTTAATCAGATCCCTGAGCTAATGAATACCATGTTTAAGCTACTTAAAGGTCTTTTTAAATATTTGATGGTAGTATGGAATAAGTTAAAAATTTGCTGAATTTTTGTTTTTGTTTAAAAAAAATATTAATAGCTTTTCATGTAATGAGTTTAACCACATTTACTTTGCAAACAAATTACTTTAGGCTACAAATTCAAAGCCATTTTTTTTTAAGTAGAGTAAGGCTTTCTTTAAATAAGAGAGTCTAGGCAAATTGGTACTATAGAAAGTGTTGCTGGTCATGGAGGATCAAAGTCTAAAAGAAAAATTCCTTATCAACACACAAAAAAAATCTGAAGTGTATGTCTGCATATTTTTCTTCTTTCCCATTTCTACTTTATCTAAAGGCAAAATCCACCTGATGGAAACCAAAAAACAAAACAAAACAAAAAAAACCCAAAAAAACAAAAAAAACACACAAAACCTCCCATTGAATTGGAATTTAAAAATGAAAAAGTAATGTAAAATTATTTGTGTTTATCCCTCTTATTGCACCATCTCTGTATTCACAGCAGACACCCTGGATACCTTACATTAAGTCATACTTACTCGTGTGAAAGAATTAATGCTTAACTTTTTCAAAAATAAAGTCCACTAGTGTATTTCCAGGCTATCAGGTAATAGGTTTCTGAGGCACTAGAAGAAATGTCCCCAGTGAATCCTAAATCGCAAATATCTTTACTCTCTCCATAGGAATATAAAACTTTGAATAACCTCATAATAAAATGAAGAAGGAGGAAGAGACTATAATAATTGAAGACTGGTCCTTTCATTTTACTTTAGAGGCATTTCACTCAGTAATATATGTCCATTCTATTTCTTAAGCACAGTAAAGCTCTATCCCTACATGAACAGTCTTATTGATTCTATTCTCATGGGTGTGCCATGTGCATAGTTCCACCTGTTCTGCAACAGCATAGCTCCAACACCTGGCCTTCCTCCATTTTGTATTATTCATCAAGCACACGTGTAGAGGTTTTATGTTTGCAATCTGTTCCTCATGTGAATTTTCAATTCTTTGTGAAGTTATGATGAATAGGGGATTGAGACCAGAACCAGAGATATCAGCTGCCTTTACATACAGCTTGCTTAGGTATCTGCCTGTATGGTGTGATCCGAACTGTTCCTGCAGGGTAGCATGTCCTGAAATACACTTCAGTCAATCCAAAACGAAATGTCTGAAATGTACCAGTATAGCAAAAATCCATTCCTTTTTTCTATACGTGTCTATTTCCCAAATAGTAAATTGAGGACAAAAATTACATAATTCGGAAGGTGAAAAGAGTACACGTAAGTCGACTATCATAGTAGTTATAAAAGCTATTCTGATTTTGCTTATAATTATACAAAAGTTCCATAAAATGAGAAATAAGTGATAACATTCAAATAGAAAAAACAATATCTAACTATGATTAATCTTTTGATATTCTTGATTCTAGTCTTAATTCTGTATGTGCATATGTTTGCAACCTATATACGTATATATGCATTACATATATGATTTGAGATACTTTTTGTTAAACCATATATTACAAAAGGGCATACACAATTCAATGATGGCTTTATTATTTTCATAAGAAAGCAATTTTTACCTTTCTTGTTTGTCATTTTGTCCCCAGATCATAATTTAGTACCTAGCACACAATGCAGTCAATATCTTGAGTAAACAATAAAATTATTGGTGTATTTGGTATATATTTGATGAATTATTTGCTTTAAGAATTAATTTAAGGGGCGTCTGGGTGGCTCAGTCGGTTAAGCGTCCGACTCTTGGTCAGCTCAGGTCATGATCTCACAGTTCATAAGTTCAAGCCCCATATCAGGATCTCTGCTGTCAGTGTGGAGCCTGCTTGGGATTTTCTCTCTCTCCCTCTTTCTCTGCCCCTCCCCTGCTTGTACTTTCTGTCTCTTTCAAAATAAATAAACTTTAAAAAGTTAGAAAAAAAAGAATTTATTTAATAATATTCTTTTTTTTTAATATTTTTTAAACATTTTTTTTTTTTTTCTGAGAGAGACAGAGCATGAGCAGAGAGAGAGGGAGACACAGAATCCGAAGCAGGCTCCAGGCTCTGAGCTGTCAGCACAGAGTCTGATGCGGCGCTCGAACTCACAAATGGTGAGATCATGACCTGAGCTGAAGTCAGACGCTTAACCGAGTCACCCAGGCACCCCAAGAATATTCTTTTATCATACCAGAGAGGTCAAATTCTATAGGCCAAATCCCTTTACATTTAAGACTGGGTTTCCACAGAAACTACAATGCCCCCAAACTATGTTTTTTATAAGTTGGTAGAGGGCAGCTATTTCCATTTTCACAAAATGGGGATGTGGAGGCATTCTAGGCTTCTAGGGGCTAGAGATGCTTGTTCTACTGTTAGGCATGGGACTGCCACATACACAAAATAACTATTTTGCCTTTTCCATGGCTTTCATACGTCCTAATATCTATTCATATAAATGTTTGTTAGTATCTGAGCATAAAAATCAATTTTGTGTTATATACAAACACAAAATGTTTTTGCATGTTTTTCTGTAAACCTAATTCCAAAATCCAAGTATCTTGTGAATTGGGGTGAGGTTGTTTTTCCTTTTGATCAGACCTTTATCACAGTGATGATTTATTTATAAAAATCAGCCTACTGATAGTAATGTTGCTATGGTACTAGATCACCAATATTAAAATATGGTTGTTTTTTGTTTGTTCTCACATGGTGTCTCCATCTGCAAGTGTAAGTATCTGATTAGTTCACTATATATTTTAGTATAGTAGTACCTAAGCATATTAAAATACATATTTACTCTGAAGTATTTATATGTAGTCCCTTTTATTGTTAGGGTGTTATATTTATTTGGTAAATTATGTGTATATATATTATATATTATAATATATATATTATATTATATATATTATATTATATTATATTATATTATATATTATATATTATATATTATATTATATATTATATATATAATATATAATATAATATATATAATATAATATATATAATTATAATATTACATAATATAATATTATATAATTATTATATTATATATTATATATTATATAATTATTAAATTATATTATATATTATATTATATTATAATATAATATATTATATTATATATATATAATATATATATATAATAGGCTATACTATATTTAAATTTATTTTAGGAGAATTATGGGTTGAATTGTGTCCCCTAAAAAGATATGTTGTAGTTCTAATTCCAGGTGCCTGTCAATATTTATCTGGAAATAGGGTCTGTGCAGATGTAATTGAGTTAACATTGAATCATACTGGATTAAGGTGGGCCCCGAATCCACCTTAATATCAGAAAGGAGGAGGAAATTCACATACAGAGATACAGGGGTACACAGACCAATAGGGAGGAAGGTCATAAGAAGACAGAACTAGAAACTGGAAAGACACCACCACCAACCAAGGAAGATTGAAGATTGTCAGTAACCTCCAGAAGATAGGAAGAGAGGGGGAAAAAATTATTCCCTAGATCCTTCAGAGGGAGCATGGCTCTGCTGATACCTTCATTTTAGACTTCTAGCCTAGGACTATCATGTAATAAATTTCTTTTGTGTTTAGCCACCCAGGTCATGGTACTGCATCATGGCAGTTCTAGGAAACAATGCAGACAGTAAATGGTATTACAAGTGTGTTCAAAGGGAAAGGGTGAAGCAATTAAAAACACTGAAATGTGAATAGATCTTTATAGACTGTTCTATCGACTTTCACGGTCCTTCAGGATATTCTTAGAACCTGCCTTTCCCAACCAATCCTTTCACAACTACCCCTTTTGCAATTTGCCATTATCTGAACACACACAACGCGTTATTTGTGCTCCTAGTTCTGCTGGGAATGATAATTCCCTTATCTCCTCCTGATTAAATAATAACTATTATGCACAGTCCATCTCAAAGGCAAATTCCTCCCTCCTGCATGCCACCAACCGGGTATGTTGTTAGTGTTCCACTTGTTTTCACTTTTTTATGACCAGTAAACAAGAGTGTCCTGACTTGTATTGTGGTTGTCAGTATACAAATCTATTTGTCCATAATTTACTGAAAACAAAAGCTGTGTCTTATCAATCTTTTATTCTCATCTGTACTGACCAAAGCACGTTGAATACTATTTGCAATCAATTAAACAGATAAATAACATTTTGTGATACAGGGAAAGTCTTTTTAAAAGAAGAGCTCTGGGAGATTAACCACTTTTCTGGGAGCGTATCAAAAAATGGAATTGTACGAATTTAAAGAAGAAAATAAATTGATGATGGCCATTAAGGAATAAGGCAAAGAAAAAATTTGATTAAAAAAACATGATACAACAGTGAAAAAAGATGCGTATGACTAGAAAAAAGGGTATTTTGCCTGAGGTAGGCAAGGCAGAAAGTAAAATTTATGTTTGCCGTTAATGCCTATCATGTTAATGTATAGACAGATGGCCAAGGCCGGAAAGCAAACTTCACGATGCCCTAACATGATGGATCTTGGAGGCTCAATATTTTTAACAAGCTATACAATCCAGCCCCCACCTCCCCCAAAGGCACTTATTTCTCTCCTTTCCTCTTTTAGTCTTATTGTTTCAGAATTACGCCATTTCAATAGACAAGGCAATTTTATTATATATCAGCTACAACACATATTTGGTAAATCTTAATAACATCTTCTTACACCTACACAGTAAATTACTAGTAAAACTGCTTTAGCTGTGACATTTTCACTATTTGCATTATCATCAACTCTTACATAGGCATATATTCCAATTTTGAAAAGAGAAGCTTTCACAAACATTATGACATTTGGTTGAGTTGAGCAACTTAAAAACCAGGCCTTATTAAAATATTTTCTGATGTCAGATTTCTCTCCAAAAAGCAGTATTAAGGAGATCTGTAATTGTCACTAGCATACTTCCCTCAAGATGGGTAATATGTTATTTCTGTAAATTGATTTTCCATAACTTTCTCTCTTGGCCTTCCATAATTAATGACTTAAAATTTCAAGTTAAACCTTAATTCCCTCACACTCAGCATTTCTCAGTGTACTATTCATAGCTTATAAACATATGAACATGACATTTGATAGTCAAACTTGAAAAGATTGTATAAAACAATGTTTAAAAATAGCTCATGTATTCTTATTCACAAAGTTATTTGTATTTTGGGAAAGATTCCCCGGATGTCCTTAAATCGAAGCTATAAATATACATAAGGCAAATAAACACAACTACTTGAATTTCACACAGAATAGTAACTAAATGGGTAGATGCCCCCATGAGACCTTTTCAATAACCCATACTACTGGGACTTGTCAAACTCTAATCCACTTACTGATCTGATCTGACCTCTAATCAGGTGGTTTTTGTTTGTTCATTTGTTTCATTTAGTTGGAGCTCATATCCCTTCTTTCAGTGTCATCATAGAAAAATAATTAAAAACCCTAATGGACAGTATAAAAAATAATATCATATAGGTTACATAGAATTGTATAGCTAGATAGTACAGGAACTTTTAGTAACTTCATGTGTAATAAATAATTGAAAGCAGTGGTTCTCAACTGGAAGTGATTTTGCCTTTCAGAAGATATTTGAGAGTGTCTAGAGACAGTTTTGTCACTACAGGGGTTGTGCTTATTGTAGCTAATGGGTAGAAACTAGGGATGCTCCAGCTGTGGTCTGTTCTCTGCTTTGCAGGATGTTTGGTAGATGGGTCTTTCATCTCCTGAGTCCGGTTTACTAAAACCTGTAAAGATGGCTATTATTATGAAAAAAAATTGATAAGTATCGGCAAACACGTGGAGCAGTTAGAACACTTGTGCACTATTAGGAATGCAAAATGGTACAGCCACTATGGAAAACAGAATGGATGCTCCTCAAAAAATTAAAAATATGGGAATGCAAGCTGGTGCAGCCACTCTGGAAAACAGTATGGAGCTTCCTCAAAAAACTAAAAATAGAACTACCCTATGACCCAGCAATTGCACCACTAGGCATTTATCCACGGGATACAGGTGTGCTGTTTCGAAGGGACACATGCACCCCCTTGTTTATAGCAGCACTATCAGCAATAGCCAAAGTATGGAAAGAGCCCAAATGCCCATCGATGGATGAATGGAGAAAGAAGATGTGATGTATATATATACAATGGAGTATTACTCGGGAATCAAAAAGAATGAAATCTTGCCATTTGCAACTACGTGGATGGAACTGGAGGGGATTGTGCTAAGTGAAATTAGTCAGAGAAAGACAAAAACCATATGACTTCATCATATGAGGACTTTAAGAGACAAAACAGATGAGCATAAGGGAAGGGAAACAAAAATAATATAAAAACAGGGAGGGGACAAAACAGAAGAGACTCATAAGTATGGAGAACAAACTGAGGGTTACTGTAGAGGTTGTGGGAGGGGGGATGGGCTAAATGGGTAAGGGGCACTAAGGAATCTACTCCTGAAATCATTGTTGCACTATATGCTAACTAATTTGTAGGTAAATTTTAAAAAATAAAAAAAATAAAATTAAAAAAAAGAAATTTAGATCAAATTGCTATATACTCCAAAAATTTTATAATAAAAAATGATTGTGCAAACATAAAAAAAATAAAAATAGAACAACCATATAACACAGTAAACCCACTTCTGGGTATTTGCCAAAAAGAATTGAAATCAGAATTTGAAAGTTTTTTTACTAATCTTTAGTTAATTACAGAACTATTCACAATAGCCAAGTTATAGACAGAACCTAATGTCCATCAACAGATGAATGGATAAAGAAAATGTGGTTTATGCATACAACAGAATATTATTCAGCCTTAAAAAAAGAAGGACATTTTTCAATATAGAACAACACAGATGACCCTTGATGATATTAATCTAAGTGAAACAAATAAATCACAGACAAATACTATATGATTCCACTTATATGGTGTATCTGAAATAGTCAAATTCATAGAATCAAAGAGTGGAATGGCGGTTACCTGGGACTGGGGAGAGGAGGAAATGAAAAGTTATCCATCAACTGGCATGAAATTTCAGTTATGCAAGATGAGAAAGCTTTAGAGATCTGTTGTACAACATTGCATCTGGTGTAAACTTTAATGCACTGTGCGCTTAAATATTTGTTAAGGGGGCAGATCTCACGTTAAGTGTGCTTACCACAGTAAAATGAGTTTTCTTTTTTGAAAATATAAATGACTATGACACACTTTTAGCTGGTATATGCTCTCTCTGGTTTTTCTTGCTTGCTTCTTTTAATGAAGCAAGTTGCCATGTTCTGAGCTACCCTATGAAATGACCTATGTGGCAAGGATCCAAGAGTGACCTCTGGCCAACAGCCCTTGAGGAAGTGAATCCTGCCATGGGCCATGTGAATGAGCTTGGAAACTGATCCTTTCCCGCCTGCATATAAAACTGCAACCCTATCTGGTCCCTTGATTGCATCTTGTAAAAGACCCAAAGTCAGAGGAACTAGCTAAGCTATACTCTGATTCCTTACGTAGAGAAAATGTGAAATAATAAATAGTGCTGATTAAGGCATCAAACTGTAGAATTTGTTATGCAGCAATAGATACTAAAACAGATACATAATTTAGATCTTACTTTTAATGTATATTTGAAAAATGTGCACAAGGCTTTTATATCTTTCTTAGAGAAACAAAATACACTATAAGCTGTATTTTTTAGAGAAACAAAATACACTATAGACTCCCTTTGACTGCTTTCAGCAAAATTATTGGTATAAATAAATTAATGAAGTAAAATAATTTGGTGGAGGTTTCAATATTTTATCATTGGTACGGTAATGTTATAGCTCCTATAACATGAATACATGTATACCTGATCATTTAAATGCAATATGTCAATCACAATGATTGACTACAGGTAAAAAAGTTTCAACTGGTATTTTCTTACTGTTTTAAGTACTGACATAAGTTAAATAATAGCTAATAAATATAATTGCTCAATCCGCACAATATGTGACCTATTTTTAAAGCCTAAAAAAAACACTAGTTAACAAAATTGGCAGAAGACGGTGAGTAACTTAGCCACCCTTTTCATAAAATTGCACATCCTATAACTGAATATTCTTGATCAAGATGGTAATTACACATAACCTACTAGCTTGATTTATTTCTGTCATTATGTAAAACTTTAGGGTCCTGCTTTATCAGTATTCCACAGTAATCAAATTATAATGATAAGCTCTTCTCATATAACTTACAGATGTGGTACAGGATTTGTTATGATAATTACCATTCTTAGATATCTCTCAATTATAAGTCAGTAAAATTAGAGACACTGCTGTGTCTTCAACTCTTCTAATAGTGCCGGATGTGCAGTAAGGCCAGTCTATATTTGTTGTCATATTAAAACTGTAAAACTGTATTACACTGTATTAATCATATAAAAATTTTTAATCACAACAAAAATTCACAATGATTTTTAAAATATCAACAATCAAAAAAGAAAAAGAAAAAATATGATTTGGTAATATAGCAATAATGTAATTCCTTCCAGTTATATTTTTATGTATATTAATTCAATTATGAATTCATATAAAAATATGTATTAAATGCCTACTCTGTATTCCAGTACAAAATTAGACTCTGAGGACATACTCCTGAAAAAGAGAAAACATCAAACCAATTCCTATGCTAATAGACCCATATGGAAGAGTTGGAAAGACAGAAATGAAACCAATAAACATAAATCAAATACTGAAATAAGAAAGAAAGTTTCTCTGAGGCAGAATGACAGAATGAACCTTTTTTTTTTTTCTTTAAGGGAAGGAACTATCAAGGAAATCCTCACAGACAAGGAGATTTTTAATAATTATGGAGTAGTGAATAGTTGATACCAAAAAGGCAGGCAGAGAAGCATTCCAAGCAGCAAGTGTGAAAAGTATAGGCTCCAATGTGCATGAAGAGAGCTGGAATCTTGCTAGAATCTTGGACCCATATCTACCAGCTATTACAGGGCTGATGGAACTGTATTCAAAAAAATGATCTCTAAGAACATTTGAGCAGTTAACCCACAAAGTTGAAAGACGTTAAGGACACCTTGTCCTAGCCTCACCTTCTGTTCCCGAGTTTGGAATTTAATCCTAATAAAAGTGATACACTGCATTATTGTACTCTTTCATTTTTGTGTTAATTATGAAAGTACATTCTTTATAACCTCCTAAAGTACTGCCAATTTATATGCTGTGGGACTGCCCCTTGACCTCTCTGTGCCACAGTGTTCCACAACCACTTGTCTCAAAGCAATGTGAGTATGTTAATCAAAAAACTGCTAAGCACAGGAGTCACTTAAAAAGTATCCACCCAGGGGCGCCTGGGTGGCTCAGTCAGTTGGGCCTCTGACTTCAGTTCAGGTCATGGTCTCCTGGTTTGTGGATTCAAGCCCCACATCGGACTCTGTGCTGACAGCTCGGAGCCTGGAGCCTGCTTCAGATTCTGTGTCTCCCTCTCTCTCTCTCTGCCCCTCCCCAACTCATACACGCTCTCTCTCTCTCTCTCTCAAAAATAAGCATTAAAAAAAAAGTACCCACCCAAAGGTCTTCCATTTGTGTTGTTTCAGAAAAAAATTATATACGTATAGAATTATATATGCATAAAAAACTATATACACACACATATATATATAATTATATATATGGTTTTAGCATGATCCCTGGTGTCTGCGACTGCAACAAAACTCTATTTACAAACACACCCATAGCCTTTTCAGTTCCAATATCATATTTTTTCCCAGTTTACAAAATTTCTCTATCTTTACTTGAATCTTTCAAATGACACATTCCTTAATATGCTTTGGTGACTATTAGATTTTCTTCCATTTTTTAAATACATATTAGTTTGGTACCTATTTTTTTTTGTAAAATCTTTAGAATTCAGCCATCACATACACAAAAAATAGGTGTAGCCCTCTCATAGAATTGGGGGAAATAGAAAGACATTTAAAATAGGTAATTATACTAAGGTGTGACAAGTATTGTGATGGGGGAAATACTGAGTGAGACAAAAGCAAAAAAATAGATAGGATGAGCTTGGTCTCAGGACCAGAAAAGTGTTTCAAAGGAAGACGATTTAAGGGAGAGACTAGGAAGATAAATAAGAATTGCTCAAGAAAGTGAGAAATGTGAAGAAGGATAGGTAGTGGGGGATAAATGGTGAGAGACTCATTTTTTGAACAAAATCAAAAGCCTAACAGGAAGACACAGCTGGTCACTTTGGGGGACAAATTTCAATGTATCTGAGGTTTAGAGTATATGGACATTGAATATGTGAGAGAAATCACAAGATGAGGTTGGAGAGAAAGGCAAAGCCCCATGATATAAGACCCAGTAAGGCATGGGTCTTATTCTTAGGACAATGGGAATCCAATGAAAGAATTGAAACAGAGTAGACATGATTTAAGAGATGATCCTGCTACAGTTTGCAAAATGATAAGCCATTTGACAATCTGTTGTACTAGTTGGGGCAAGAGATGATATGATCATTGCCTTTACTAGAAGGATGACTATGGATGAATTTGGTAGGCGCTTAAGAAATAGAAATGTCAGTACTCGGTATCTGAATAGTATCACTAAGGGCAGAAAGAGAAGCAACTGATGATTTCCATGTTACCACCTGTGAAAATAGGTCTAACAATGGAGTCATTTATTATGAAGAGAGAGCCTCAGTTTAGAACTAAATGTAATGTATTCAGAGTTGACCGCTATACACATTGATAGCCGAGCACAAATGACCAATAAGCAAGAGGCTATAAAGTTCCACCATTTCCTTAGCACTTTTTGTGTTACTCTTCTGCAAGTGTGAATGTACTCTTTTCAATAATATTTCTACAATAATTTTGATCCACATCATACAAAGGCCTAATGATTACATTACCACTTCCATTAGAACATAAAGTGAAATAATGAGGAGCCAAGAAAAATCTTGGGTTGCTAACTTACTGTTAGGTGAGTTGGACAACGAATCATCTGAAAGAACCCTGAATTACGGCACTATGTGAATGTTTTAATGGCAGTTATATGTTATGTCTCTGTGTGTGCGCGCGTGTGTGTGTCGCACAACTAAAAGCCACCCATGTATTCTTCTAGAAATCTGCCATAACAGGAATGACACGTCATACATTTTTGATGTTTGTGAGAATTCTGGGACACATCTACATTCTCAGAGCCAGTCACGGAGAAATAATGTGGAAGGAAAATTTGGAAGGGAGGGTAGAAAAAAAGGATGCAATAATAGAAGGTAGAAATAAAGGAATGTTCTTTTTTTGTGAGGGAATCTCTTCAGCTGCGTTTCTCAATCTTACCTATACATGGAGTCACCTGTGGAAGTTTTAAAACATACATGAACTAGGCCCACCCAATCAGTACAGACTCAGTATCTGTGGGTTTAGGTGGTAGGCATGATAGTCTTTTAAAACCTTCATTAGTGAATCTGAGATCTAGCCTTTATTAAGAGTAGCTAGTTTATAACTTCTATTGGAAGGAGAAGAGTCATATATTGCTACATATTTTTAATTTTACAAATATAATTTCTAAGTGTGAAATGTAATATGGACAGTTGTGCTTAAAGGTAACAGTTTAATACATCACCTCAATAAGAGAAAGGATCAAAACCATATGCTCATTTCAATAGATGTGTAAAAAGCATTTGACAAAGTACAACATCCATTCATGATAAAAACTCTCAACAAAGTACGTGGAGGGGGGAACATACTTCAACATAATAAAGGGCTTAGATGAAAAACCCACAGCTAATATACTCAATGGGGAAAAACTGAGAGCTTTTCACCTAAGGTCAGGAACAAGGCAACGATGTCCTCTCTCACCACTTTTATTCAACACAGTACTGGATGTCCTAGCCACAGCAATCAGACAACCAAAAGAAATAAAAACCATCCAAATTGACAAGTAAGGAGTAAAAATTTTACTATTTGCAGATGACATGATCCTCTAGGTAGAAAAGCCTGACAATGCTACCAAAAAACTACAAGAACTGATAAATGAATTCAGTAAAGCCACAGGATACAAAATTGATATACAGAAATCTGTTGCATTTCTGTACACTACAGGAAGAAGACATGAACAGACACTTCTCCAAAGAAGAGATACAGGTGGACAACAGACACATAAAAAGATGCTCAACATCGCTCATCACCAGGGAAATGCAAATCAAAACCACAGTGAGATATTACCTTACACCTGCTAGAGCTAAAACCAAAAACACAAGGAACAGGTGTTGGCAAGGATGTGGAGAAAAAGGAATTCTTGGGTACTGTTGGTGGGAATGCAAACTGGTGCAGCCACTCTGGAAAACAGCATGGAGGTTCTTCAAAAGGTAAAACTATCCTAAGATCCACTAATTGTAATACTGGGTTTTTGCCAAATAATACGAAAACACTAATTCAAATGGATACATGCAACCCTATGTTTATTGTAGCATTATTTACAGTAGCCAAGATATGGAAGCAGCCCAAGTGCCAACTGACAGATGAATGGATAAAGAAGATGTGGCATACATATACAATGGAATATAATTCAGCCATAAAAGAGAACAAAATCTTGCCATCTGCAACAACATGGATGGATCTAGAGAGTATAATGCTAAGCAAAATAAGTCACGCAGAGAAAAACAAATACCATATGATTTCACCCTTATGGGAAATTTAAGAAACAAAACAAATGAACAAAGGGGGAAAAAGAGAGAGAGAGAGAAACCAAGAAACAGACTCAACCTCAGAGAACAAACTGACAGTTATCAGAGGGAAGGTAGGTGGGGAGATGGGTGAAATAGGTGAAGGGGTTTAAGAGTACATTTATCATTATGACCACTGAGTAATGTATAGAATTGTTGAAAAAAAGAAAAGTTTACAGTTTATTTTTTTTTCCTAACAACCCAGGGATTTCTTTAGGGATCAGAATTTCAGAAAGCATAACAGTAATAGGTTATCCACTTTGCATGTAACGCTTATTTCGTGAAAAAATGTTTGTCTTTTAATAAAACCCGTTAAGGAGATTAGTTTTCATCTTAGAGTGATGCTATAGCCACTGAACTGTAATATGCAGTTTTTTCAGAATAATGTTGGTTTAGTATTTTTTTTCATTTTTTTCAAACTTTATTTAAATTCCAGTTAGTTGACATATAGTTTAATATTAGTTTCAGGTGAGGATTTAGTGATTAGGTTTAGTATTCTTAAAAATAGATTTTTTCATAGCGATAAGACATGGAGCAAAGATGTTTACCATATAAAAACAAATCCTAATCCTAATATTTTAAAAACACTTTTTTAGTTGACTAGTCATTGAATAACCAACTACAATAAGAATATATACTGCATTAAAAATTTTTTTGACGTTCATTTATTTTTGAGAGAGAGAGAGACACAGGCCATGAGTAGGGGAGGGGCAGAGAAAGAGGGAGACAGAATCCGAAGCAGGCTCCAGGCTCTGAGGTGTCAGCACAGAGCCCGATGCAGGGCTCAACATCACAAACCGCAAGATCATGACCTGAGCCAAAGTCAGAAGCTTAACTGACTGAGCCACCCAGCCGCCACGAGAATATATATTGTATTTAGAAAAGAGCCTGCCCCAGTTCCCACAATATCCAGCTTATTTTCTCTTCTTCCTAGAGGGAGCCAATCGGTGACATTTTCCTATTCCAGACCAAATAAGAGCTACACCAAAGCAGAAAGAATGCGTAAAATTACAGCAGGACATTGCTGAGCTTTTTTCTTTTTGTGCCTTAATTTTCATGTCTTTAAAATGAAGAATCCCTTCAACCACAGTTTATTAAGCTAAGTAAGCCATGAGTTGCTAAAATAGTTTAAAATCGTTCTCTGAGCTTCTAGCCTAGATCCCTTACTTAAGTAAATCTCACACTTCAATATCTGGATAGATACTATAATTTCATTAAAATTAACAGGTTTGTCTACATTTTTTAAAATCTGTTAGGATAAAAACCAAGCTCTGGAACATCATGGAAGCCAACAGCCTTCCATCAAGATTCCCTCACAAAGAAACATTTTTTTTTTATTTTTTTTTTTAACGTTTTATTATTTTTGAGACCGAGAGAGACAGAGCATGAATGGGGGAGGGTCACAGAGAGAGGGAGACACAGAATCTGAAACAGGCTCCAGGCTCTGAGCTGTCAGCACAGAGCCCGACGCGGGGCTCGAACCCACGGACTGTGAGATCATGACCTGAGCCGAAGTCGGACGCTTAACCGACTGAGCCACCCAGGCGCCCCAAAATATATGTGTGTTGTTAGACACATAACATATACCCTCTCCCCAGATACAAGGTAACAATATTCTGAAACACCTTTGACAATTTTGAAGAATAGCTATCCTTGTATAGATAATAAGCATTGTTATATGTTAATATCAAACCAAAGAAACATCTTTTAAAATAAGATTTTAATCTGTAGGTGATCTTTTGAAAGTACTTAAGATCGCTTATTCTAACAAATGTGTGTCAGAGAAATAGTGTTGTTATAAACCACCAAGTGAGAATGGAAGTTGATTTGCTACCAGAAAATAAACTCAAACATATTTGTTTAAATGAGCTTCCATCAGAATAAGATTAAGCCAAAATAAAATTAATTCTCTTTTATGACACAGTTCTTATTCTAAGAATGATGTTCCAGAAACTTCATTTCTCTTTAATTATTTTATCCTGTGCTAAAATAAATAAAAAGAAAACATAAAAGAGCTTGGAACAGTTGTTTTCAAGCTAGGTGACAAAAGATAGCACCATAACCTCAAATGAAAAAAATGGACTCATATGAGAAGAAAATCTTTGAAAATGAAAAATGTAGATGATAGCAGCTTTAAGTGGTCACCAACATTTCATTTATCCAACAAATATTTATTGAGATCCTACTATATGCTCGGAACCAGAGACAGAATTGTACTAATGTCAGGCAAATCGGAGAGCATAGAGCCTAGATAGAAAACTATTACAATTATATGTTTACTTTATTAGCCAAAATTTTCTATTTCAAGCATCTTTAAAATGTCTAAAACTTTAGAATATTATTTGTAATTTTAACTATGAAGTACACGTGAAGTAATAATAAGAAAACTGTCAGGGGCACCTGGGTGGTTCAGTCGGTTATCTGACTTCAGCTTAGGTAATGAACTCATGGCTCATGAGTTCAAGCCCCTCATTGGGCTCCCCCACTGAGCTGTCAGCTCAGAGCCTGGAGTCGGCTTCAGATTCTCAATCTCTCTCTCTCTCTCTCTCTCTCTCTCTCTCTCTCTCTCTCTCCCTGTCTTTCTCTCTGCCCCTCTTCTGCTAGCACTCTGTCTTTCTCTCTCTCAAAAATAAATAAATTTATAAAACTCTTAAAAACAAAAAAAGAAACCTGTCTTCAAACAAAAATATATATACATATACATACACATATACATACATATATATACACATATGCATATACATACATATATATGTACATACACATATATACACATATATGTATATACACATATACGTATATACACATATATATACATACATGTATATATATGTGTATGTGTGTATGTATATATATATATTTTCCCACAAAGTCCCTTTGGACAAGGAGCAAAACAATTTTTTTTTAAAATAGGGCACCTGGGTGGCTAAGTCATTTGAGCTTCTGACTCTTTAAAAATTTTTTTTTCTTATTACATTTATTTACTTTTGAGAAACAGAGTGAGACAAAGCCTGAGTGGGAGAGGGGCAGAGAGAGAAGGAGACACAGAACCTAAGGCAGCCTCCAGGCTCTGAGCAAGAGGTCAGCACAGAGCCTGATGCGGGGCTCAAACCCATGAACTGTGAGATCATGACCTGAGCCAAAGTCAGAGACTCAACCGACTGAGCCACCCAGGTGCCCAGAGAGCTTCTGACTTTTGATGTCAGTTCAGGTCATGATCCCAGGGTCATGTGATCAAGCCCTGCATCAGGCTCTGTGGTGACCAAGAAACATGCCTAAGATTATCCCTCCCTCCCTTTGCCCCACTCCCCCACTGGTGCTATCTCATTCTCTATCTCTAAAGATTAAAAATATAAAAAATAATTAAAAATAATAAAATTTAAATAAAATAAAATAAAATAAAGCAAAATAAAATGTCAAATGGGGTGGCTGGGTGGCTCAGCTGATTAAGCATCTGACTCTTGGGTTTCGGCTCAGGTCATGATCTCAAGGTTTGTGACATTCTCTCTCTGTCTCTCTCTGTCCTTCCCCTGATCACACACTTTCTCTCACTGTTTCTCTCTCTCTCTCCCTCTCAAAATAAATAAATAAACATTAAAAAAATGGCAAATAATATTTACAAGCTCTGGAAAGTAAGAAAAATCATATTCTTAACTTTATCAGAAATAAAAATATAAGACTTAAGTCTCTGATATGAATTTATTTCCCAGTTTTAGGAAACTATCATACTGTTTTTAAAAAATCAGCATCTAGGAAAATATGTTTGAGTAGCTTACACCACAAGTATCAACCCTGTGTTATGTATCTTATACTCAGCCCTTGAGCCTCCTTTATGACCTGTCCTGATTTCTATATGTTATGCCTAAGTTAACTCACAGACTGTGCACTCAGTGATTCTTATCCAAGAGCGTTATGAATTACTTCATGAAATTTAAAACGCACATAGGTTGTCTAAAATCTCTCTTACTGGTTTTCGCGTGGAGTGTAGCATCAAAGAAAGGGGAGTTTGTCAGAGATACTTGAACTGACCAAAGAAATTTTAAGCATTTGTAGTGTCCTCTGGAAAGAAAAGTTTATTCTAGAACAATTCTTCCCTATAGGATAGCATATTAGCTTCGGCTGATGACGCTCTACCCACAACTCAACTAGGAAATATAAGAGAGCAGATTAATGACAGGGGGGATATCACAGACTTGGGAATTAGATTGTCTGTGTGTGTGTGTGTGTGTGTGTGTGTGTGTGTGTGTGCGCGCGTGCACATTGTGTGTGCTGGTAGTGATGATGGTGGTTGGAAAGTTGTGGTTTGGTGTAAAGAAATGTAGAAAGAAACCAAGAGTTTCTAACGGTGCCCTTACTTATCCCCAGCTCTGCCTGCCTCATCGGTTTAGAGTAAGAAACTAGAAATGCCCAAATCAGGAGGGATAGTATGTACCCAGGGAGAGTGCAAAGCAGATAATGAAAGAGGAAAACTGACTACCTAGACCTAAGCTAATTACACTGTGGAAACTAAAGGGCTACACAATGAGAAGTCAGCTTTTCAAGAGAAAAAAAAGTGCTCACAATAAGTATAACTTCTGAGAGTTTTGTTTGGCTCAGGGCCACTACTGTAAGTGAGTAGGGAGGAGGGAGTGTGGCAAAGAGGGCGTGGTTGAACTTTAAAGTTTTCTGTAGAGGCAGCATAAGATGGGTCCTAGGCTTTCACCCCTCCTTCTACATACTCACATGTCTAGGTTTAAAACTGGCCCAACAGGGGCGCCTGGGTGGCGCAGTCGGTTAAGCGTCCGACTTCAGCCAGGTCACGATCTCGCGGTCCGTGAGTTCGAGCCCCGCGTCAGGCTCTGGGCTGATGGCTCGGAGCCTGGAGCCTGTTTCCGATTCTGTGTCTCCCTCTCTCTCTGCCCCTCCCCCGTTCATGCTCTGTCTCTCTCTGTCCCAAAAATAAATTAAAAAAAAAAAAAAAAAAAAAAACTGGCCCAACAAAAGAGGAGCTTAGAAAAAAAAAATAATAAATTGATGGTAGTGCTTGGACTATAAAAAAAAATAATAATAATCAAAAGCTGATTAGTGTATTGTATGGGTTATTTACTTAAATGGGGGCAAACTGATTTAGAATTTTTAAAAACCCTAAGAAGATACCCTAATAAGACATCTCTGAATATCACCTTAGATGTAGTAAGCTAGAAAGAGTGCTGCTCTCATCCTTACAAAATAGAGAAAGAGGGACAAATTGCAAATTAATGATTTTTTCCTCTAGCCTTCCAGAGAAACTGAGGTTTCAGGCAAAGCACTTAATTCCAAAACTAGAGAGAGTTAGGCACCTTCAGGGAGAAGCCGAACACACACACATTTGCTTATCTAGGGTACATATGGCCATATGCCATTTAAGCCAGTTAAGACATAGTTGAAAATGTTTAATGATTTGCTAAAGCTGTGTGTGAATTAGTGTGAGAACATGAAGCCACTGGGGGCTGCCCATGTAGGGGGATTTATTCCCACTTGCTGTGTTTCCTCAATTAGCCCCATTGGCATTGGCAGGGGATAGTGGAAACAATCCTGAGAACATGTCTATGGTGATGCTGGCTGGGGTAGGGAAACAGCAGGTATTGCTGAAATTCTGCACAGACCATCCTTTTCCTTTCTTCCCCCAAACAAAATGTTTAATCTGTGGAGGCAAAGGGAACAGGGTTAAAAAGAAACAAACACAAGTACAAACCCTGAAAGAAAGCAATAGTACATGCCAGGTCCAGAGCTATAGTTATAGAAAGGGCAAGAAAATTTTCTTAGGTTATATCCCTAAGACCCAAGGACACAGTGCCTGCTGAGACTGGGTCTTAATCAGAACAGTAGAGAATGAATGTTCCACTCCTCTGCCCCTGCTACCATGCTAACAAGCATTGAGTAAAAATGACAGCGAAATAAAGATGAGAGCTGCAGACAGAATCTCTCCAAGTTACAGTATAAAGGCTCAAAGCCAAGGAGTGAGCAGACATTGAGCAAATAACCTTTGGTACTGAGGGCATGCTCATCAAATGAACATTAACATAGGCGTATTGTATTGGAGAATCCATGACAACTAAAAATACTCAAAGATAATGAGCTTGATTTGTGTCACGGTTTGATATGGCCTTCCAAAAATTTTATGCAATTCTAAGCTGCTTGAGTAGGAAGAGGGTCTCTAGGATACCAAATTGTTAACATTTTAAATATACTCCACACTGGCTGTACCACATTTTATTGTTACACACCTGAAGGGCAAAGTAGAGGGCGATACCAAGCCAACAAACATTCAAAAGAATGTAACCTAATGTGATAGCACTAGAGAACATCCAAAATTTAATTGGTAGAAGGATCAAGGCATGTTCAACCTTGACAAAGAAAACTCTATGGAATATATGCTAGGTATTCAAAAACATTTAAGGATTTTCAAATGGAAAAAAATGCATTTTGTATACGGTATTGCCAGATAGAAATAATTAGGACTAATTTGAATCAATCATTGAAGCCTATGCTTTCAATTATGGACAAAATAACTTCTAATTCATCAAAGTAGCCTAAAGATAAATATACTACTTCTGAGGTGTATAATTAAAGGTACTCAAAAAAAAAAATATATATATATAATTAATATTGGAAAATACTTTAAAGTTGATCATTATTAGATCAAATTATATTTAATACTCACTGATTGTATCATTGTATCAGGGGTGAAACACACATCAGATTTTTCAACTCAGATTTTATATTGATACCTTTTGATAAAGAAAGCTTATGATCATACTTAGGCTAAAAATTTTACATGATATTAAATGCTATAAATCTTCTAAAATAAGTCCTTTGGCAGGAGATAGTACTAACTTTATTTCAATGGATAAACACAGCTAAGGAGAGAGTCAATGTAAACAATTCAGAAAAAAAAATTCAAAATGGGCAAGAGATTTATATTTATGTATTGAATGTACTAAAAACACTGAAGCTGCTTTGTATTATGTATGGCTTACACTTTAAGAATGCACTCTTCTTCTAAAGGAAAGCAACCTCAATACATTACATGAATCATTTTTCAGACAGGAAACACTGGGATTTGCCAATATCAGTGAAGGTGACCCTTTTGTAAGCGTTTCCTTTCCTTTTGTCTCCATCTTCCACCAGGTTCTTGGATAAATTTAAAAATAGAATTGGCACTTGAAAATATATCTTAATTTATGTTTAAATATTAAGAACTCTATAATTTAAAAGAAAATCTTGACAATGCTTTGTAGCTTGTGTTTATAGGGAAGATTTCATGAAACAAAAGACAGAGAACTGAAAATGGCTTCTGGGTTTGCATGTTACAAAAGAAAAGAGAGAGAGAGAGAGAGAGAGAGAATTTGCTGCCAGGAATAACAGAATGTGAAACAAGACTTGCAATTCATCAATACAATTTTTTTTCTTTTTTTTCTTTAACCTGGAGCAGAGCTGGTTGAACAGATGTGGAGGGATTTCAGTTCAGGAAGGGAAAAGTATCCTGGATCCACACAAAAGAGCAATTTTGCAATTTTTTTTTTTTCAGTGCAGAATCCTATGGGATGTCTATGGTAGGGAGGCAACACTGGTAACCCTGGCTTATTCTCTTGAGTCAAAAGAGCACAAAGGCATTATCCATCTATATTTCCCCATAAGACATTGTCTGGCATAAATACTATGGAAAACAATGTAGCAACTATATTCTTTTCTAATAAAATAAGATTAATTATTAAAGAGCTCAGGTCTTAACTCTATTTTAAAATAAAATCCAATCAAAAAGGCAACTGAATTTAATCAACAAATAAAATACTTCCTGCTAATATTTTTATAATTTTTCCAAATATGATTTTCTTAAATAATTCATATATCTCATAATTCATTTAAATCATACAAATGATAATACTTCCAAACCTAACAGTTTTAAGCAATTTTGGGTAACATTAACAGCCAAACTCTATAATCAAATTTGCCTTCGGCAATATTTCCATTTTCTATAACTTTTTACATTCATCAATATTTTTTTTTAATTTTTTTAACACTTATTCATTTTTGAGAGACAGAGAGAGACAGAGCATGAGCGGGGAAGGGGCAGAGAAAGGGAGACACAGAATCCGAGGCAGGCTCCAGGCTCTGAGCTGTCAGCACAGAGCCCAACACAGTGCTCGGACTCACAAACTGCAAAATCATGACCTGAGCCAAAGTTGGTCGCTCAACCAACTCAGCCACCCAGGCGCCCCTACATTCATCAATAATTGATACAAATTTAACCATACTGTAACATGGGGTAGCCGCTTTCTTTTTTTCCTTAATGATTGTTTGTTTGTTTGTTTATGTATGTTTGTATTTATTTATTTAGAGAGAACACGAATAGAGGAGGGGCAGAGAGAGAGGCAGAGAGAGAGAGAGAGAGAGAGAGAGAGAGAGATTCAAGCAGGCTCCTCACTGTCAGTGCAGAGCCTGGAGCAGGGCTCAATCTCGTGAACTGCAAGATCATGACGTGAGCCAAAACCAAGAGTTGGATACTCAACCAACGGAGCCACCCAGGCACCCGAGTAGCACCTTTCTCAATCAAGTGTGTGAGTCTTATGTATGAGAACAGAACCAAGAAAAAAAGCAAACAAACAAAACCCTAGTCATATGACATAAGGTACCTAGAAATGGCACATATTACCAATGGCCAAGGGCACACACATTCCAATTAACAAAGCAAGTTGCACTGTCAAACCTTTCTTCAGTGGGCAGGATGTAAATCCTATTACAGGAGAAGGTCCACGAGGAAAGGGAAATAAATATTTTTGATAAATAATACAATCCAGAACATAAATAGATAGTGTTATATCTTAACAGTTATGTAGATATCTTAATTCAATCCTCATCCTCAACTTCTGATGAGTTTTTTGGAACGTGAAATAGAACTTTAATAGATTCTAAGTGGATATACAAAGTAACTCTTCACAATTATGAATAGCTAATATACATAGATGACATAACATTACTGATAGTGAAAAATACAGGAAATACTGTCCTAAAAATCCTAATTAAAATTGCACTGAATTGTATTTATTAAACTTAAATGCTGATATAAGAAAACAAATTTAATTGTGAACATGGGGAGTGAGGAATGAAGAGAAAATTTTGAGAGTAATCTCAATGAGCTTTCTAAAATTCATGAATGTCTTAGAAATTGATGACATTGGTTTATAACAGCAATGATTTCATAATGATACCTATGACCTAAATCCCATAATTAGTGCCTCACACATTTATCTTAAGCTTCTCTTTAAGTTAACAATCAATATTATGTTATATTTAACTCTTAAGGTAAGCATGTGTTAAAATAGAGGAAAAAATTCTGGGTAAAAGAAAGGAGCAAAATATTACATACAGAACATCAGAAGACCTAGAAAAAAATAAAAGAAAAAATGCATATATGAAAAATTATTTGGTAAGTAGAAGAGTCTGATTTAAATGCCATCAAAGATAGAACAAAAGCAGAGTAATATGATACACAATTAATACCTCTGAGAGAAATACATACCATAGAAAAACTAGTGGAGACAGTTTATATATCAGTCAGCACTTACATCTTTGGTCAAGAAAAGCTAATTTGTTACCTAATTGTTAGGTGATAAGAATTAGAAAAATACAGGGTATTTGCAGGAGTCTGGTAAAAAAAAGAAAAAAAATATTTTACTTTTTTAAAGTTTATTTTAAAACTTTAAAATAGAAAGAGACAGCGTGAGTGGGGGAGGGGCAGAGAGAGAGAGGGAGAGAGAGAATCTCAAGCGGACTCCATGCTGCCAGCACAGAGCCGGACATGGGGCTCGAAACCTGAAACCACGAGATCGTAACCTGAGCTGAAGCCAAGAGTCAGACACTTAAGGGACTGAGCCACCCAAGCACCGGAAGAAAAATATTTTAATAAATTGTGTCTTCCTATATATCACCTATGTATAAGTTCTTTCTACCTAAAATTAAATATATTTTACTTGAGCAGTAAAATAGAATTAAAAGAAATTTTGTGTAATAAATGTGACATATAACATTTGTAAGTATGATGTGTTACTTTGATACCTTTGAATGTTGTAATATGACTGCCAATGTAGCAAAATTTAACACATTACATAATTATAGCACACTATTATAATCTATGTTCACTATACTGTGCATTAGATCTCTATGGCTTATTTACTAATCACAAGTCTCTGCCCTTAAGTATTATCACTTATATCCTCCACCTCCCTCCATCCTGTGGTAACTAACACTTTACTCAGTTTTTACTGTTTTTTACAGGTTTAACCTTTTTTTTTTAGATTCCATATATAAGTGATATCATAGATTACTTGTTATTCTCTGTCCAGTTTATCTTGCTTAGCATAACGTGCTCAAGGCCCTTCCATGTTGTCCCGAATGGGAGGATATCTTCCTTTCACATGGCTGAATGATATCCCATTGTGTGTATGTAGCACATCTTTTTTATCCATTCATGTTTTGATGGGCATTTGAACTGTTTCCGTAACTTGGCTTTGGGAATAATGCTCCAATAAATACAGGTGTGCATATATCTTGCCATTTTCATTTCCTTTGGGTATATATCCAGAGTTGGAATTGCTGGATCATATGGCAGATCTATTTTTCATTTCTTGAGGAATTCCCACATTGTTTTCCATAGCGGCTAGACATTTACATCACCTTCAGCAATGTATAAAGGCTCTCTTTTCACGAGTATATGTGCCTCTTGTCTTTTGGATGATAGCCATTCATTCTGACGGGTGGCTGTTAGATATCTCATTGTGGTTTTTGATTTGCACTTTCCTGATAATTAGTGATTCTGAGCATCTTCTCTTGTGTATATTGGTCATTTGCATGTTCTCTTTGGAGAAATGTTTATTTAGTTCTGCCCATTTCTTAATTGGATTATTTGGGAGGTTTTCCTTATTGAGTTGACAAAGTTCATTATATCCTTAGGATATTAATCCCTTATCTATCCAATATGTGGTCTGCAAAATTTTTCTCCCATTCTACAGATTGTCTTCATTTTGTTGTTTCTTTTGCTGTGCTGAAGCTTTAAGTTTGATATAGTCCCATTTATGGATTGGTTTTTTTTGTTGTTGTTGTTGTTGTATGTGCTTTTTTGTGCAATGCCCAAGAAACTATTCCCAAGACCCATATAATAAGCTTCTTCCCTACAGTTTCTTCTAGCAGCTTTATGATATCAGATCTTATATTTAAGTCTTTGCTCCACTTACAGTTAATTTTTGTGAGTGGTGTGAAATAGGGGTCCAAATTCATTGTTTTGCATATGTTTCCCCAGTTTTTGCAGCACCATTTGTTGCAGAGACCATCCTTTCCCATTGAAAAGTCTTGGCTTCTTTGTCAAATATTAGTTAATCATATAAGCTGGGGCCTCATCTTAGGTTCTCTGCTCTGTTTCATCAGTTAGTATGCCTATTTTTGTGCCAGTATCATATTGTTTTTATTACTATGGCTGTATAGTATAGTTTGAAATCCAGAAGCATTATACCTCTGGCTTTGTTCTTTTTTTCTCAGGATTTCTTTGGCTAATTGAGGTCTTTTATGATTTCACACACATTTTAAGATTGTTTCTTCTATTTCGGGGTACCTGGGTGGCTCAGTCAGTTAAGCATCCCACTTCGGCTCGGGTCATGATCTCACGGTTCGTGAGTTCGAGCCCCTCATTGGGCTCTGTGCTCACAGCTCAGAGCCTGGAGCCTGCTTCAGATTCTGTCTCCCTTTCTCTCTGCTCCTCCCCCACTCATGTTCTGTCTCTCTCTCTCCTTCAAAAATAAATAAAAACATTAAAAAAAAGATTGTTTCTTCTATTTGAAGAATGCTTTTTGTTTTGATAGAGAATACATTGAATCTGTAGGCAGGTTATGTCGTATGACAGTTTTAACAAGTTTAAATCATGAATACAGATGTCTTTCCACTTGTTTGTGTCTTCTTTGATTTTTGTCAGCAAAGTTTTGTAGTTTCTATGTACAGATCTTTCACTTCCTTCATTAAATTTATTCCTTCATATTTTATTGTTTTTGATGCTACTGTGAATGGGATGATTTTGTTTATTTTCCAGTGCTTCATCAGTAGTGTGAAGGAACGAAATTAATTAATTTCTGTAGGTTGATTTTGTATACTGCAACTTTAATTAAGTCATTAATTAATGCCAATTTTTTTTTATTGATTCTTGGGATTCTCTCTATATGGAATCATACCAACAGCAAATAATAACCATTTTACTTCTTCCTTTCCAATTTAGATGCCTTTTATTCCTCTTTCTTTTCTAATTGCTCTAGCTGGGACTTCAGTATTATCTGTACCAGTAGTGGGAGCAGGCTTTCGTGCCTTGCTCCTGATCTTATGGGAAACACTTTTAATTTCTCTGTATCGAGTAGATTGTTAGCTGTGGATCTGTCATATAATACCTTCGTTATGTTATGCTCCTTTTATACCTAGTCTGTTCAGGGTTTTCATCATCAATGATTGTTACATGTTGTCAAATTCATTTTCTGCATCTATTGAGATGATCATGTGATTTTTATCTCTCATTTCATTGATGTGAGGTAATGTTTCTTGATTTGTATATGTTAAACAGCCCTGCATCCCAGGGATAAATCCCACTCAGTCATAGTGTATAATCCTTTAAATGTGTTCTTGAATTTGGTTTGCTAATATTTTCTTGAGAATTTTTACATGCATGTGCAGTAGAAACATTGGTCTATATTTTTCCTGTTTTTGTTCTGTCCTTACTTGGTTTTGGTATCAAAGTAATGCTGGTCTCAGAGAATAAGTGTTGCCTCCTCCCCAGTATCTTGAAAGAGTTCAAGAAGATTGGTGTTGGGGTGCCTGGGTGGCTCGGTCGGTTGAGCATCCGACTTCGGCTCAGGTCATGATCTCACGGCCTGTGGGTTCGAGCCCCGCGTCGGGCTCTGTGCTGACAGCTCAGAGCCTGGAGCCTGTTTCAGATTCTGTGTCTCCCTCTCTCTGTGACCCTCCCCCATTCATGCTCTGTCTCACTCTGTCTCAAAAATAAATAAACGTTAAAAAAAATTTTTAAATAAAAAAAAAAAAAGAAGATTGGTGTTAATTCTTCTTTAAGTTTTTGGTATAATTCTCCAGTGATGCCACTTGATCCTGAAGATTTCTGGGTTGGGAGTTTTTTGATTACTGATTCAATTTCTCTACTCATTATTATTTTGTTCAGATTTTCTGTTTCTTTTTTATTCAGTCTTGGTAGCTTGTGTGTTTCTAGAAAAGTATTCATTTCATCTAGATTATGTAATTTGCTGGCACATAATTATTCACAGTAGTCTCATGATTTCATGTACTTTGGTGGTACCAGTTGAAAGGTCCCCTCTTTTGTTTGTAACTTTGTAACTTTACTGATTTGGCTTTTCTTTTTTCCTTAGTCCAGTTACAGTTCTGTCAATTTATCTCTTGTAAGATAAGAGATAATTCTTCTCTTTAAGAAGAATCTTCTCTTTTGTTGACCCATTCTATTTTTTCTGGTCTGTATTTCATTCACTTCCACTTTAATTCTTATTATATTTTTCCTTCTGATATCTTTGGTTGTAGTTTGTTCTTCTTTTTTGGGTTCCCTTAAGTATAAAATTAAGTTTTTATATTTTTCTAATGTCTTAATATATGCATTTATTGCTATAAACTTTACTCTCAGAACTGTCAATACATGTCAATACATGACATGTTGTGTTTTCATTTGTATTTCTTTTGAGATTTCTTTTTTATTTCCCTTTGACTTCTTCCTTAACCCCATGGTTGTTTAGAAGTGTGTTGTTTAACTTCCACATATTTGTAAATTTTCTCACTTTCCTCTTATTATTGATTTCTAAGTTTCATAACATTATGGCCAGAGAAGATAGTTGGTATTACTTCAATCTTAAATTTGCTAAGATTTGTTTTTTGGCCTATTATATGATCTATCCTGGATATGGGGTCTGGAGAATGTTTTATGTGCTCTTGAGAAGAATGTGTATTCTGCTGCTGTTGGATGTATTTGTCTGTTAAGTCCATTTGTTCTAAACTGTGCTTCAATTCCAATATTTCCTTGTCGATTTTCCATTTATAGAATCTATCTGTTGATGATGATGAAGTATTAAAGTCCCTTACAATTATTGCATTTTTGCTTATTTTGCTCTTAAGTTCTGTTACTAATTGCTTAATATATTTTAGGGCTTGGGTACTGGGAATGTGTACATTTAGGATTGTTATATCTTCTTGATGTATTGATCCCTTATCATAAAATGACCTCCTTTGTCTTATTACATTTTTTGGCCTGATACAAGTTTGGCTACACCTACCTTTTCTTCATTTCTGTTTGCTTGGAATATCATCTTCCATACTTTCACTTTGAGACTACGTGTGTCTTTAGAGCTGAAATGAGTCTCTTGTAGTCAGCATATAATTGGGTTTCACTATTTTTTTATCCGTCCAGCCACTCTATGACTTTTGATTGGTGAGTTCATTCCATTTACATCTAGGGTGATTATGAATATGTCACAATTTATACTGCCATTTTAACTTTTGACTTCTGGTTATCTTGTCTCTGAATTGTTTCTTTTTCCTTCTGTTTCTGTCTAGCTATGTAAGTTGGTAGTTGTCCATGGTGATTTGTTCAGTGTCTCCCTTTTTTATGTCTTGTGTTTCTTCTCTAGATTTTTGCTTTCATGATTACCATGAGGCTTACATGAAATATTTCATAGATAAAAATAGTCCTTTTTCTGCTGACAGCAATTTATCTTCATTCATCTATAAAACTTCCATTCTTATATTCTGCCTCTGTTATAGTTTAGATGTCACAAATTATCTCCTCTTTTGCTATGATTTCATTACCAAGTTATGGTAGCTATAGTTATTTTTAATGCTCATTTATTCTAAAGTTTATGCTGTAATTAAAAGTTTAACATACTATTCTTAAAAAGACTTCTTCTAATTCTGACTCTCATATTGATCAAAATTTTGTCTGTATTTTTTTGTTTGTTTTTTCAGCTGAAAGAGCTCATTTCAACATTTTGTGTAAGCCAGGTCTAGGGTTTGTAAACTCCTTTAACTTTTGTTTGCCTGGGAAAGCCTTTATTTGTCCTTCATATCTGAAGGATAACTTTGCCAGATAGACTACTCTTCTTGGCTGGCAGTTTTTATCTTTCAATATTTTGCGTGTGTCATTCTACTCTCTGCTGGCTTATAAAGTTTCTGCTGAGAAGCCTGCTGGTAGCCTAATGAGGGTACCTTTGTAGGTTACTGTCTTTTTTCCCTGACTGCCTTTAAAATTCTTTATCATTGACTTTTGACAGTTTTAATATAAAACTGGAGAAGGTCTTTGTGCATTGAGATAATGAGGTGTTCTATTGGCTTTTTGGTCTTGTATATCCAGTTCCCTTCCAAGGCTTGGGAAATTCTCAGCTATTTTTTCTTTAAATATACTCTCTGCTTCGTCCTTCCTCATTTCTCTTTTTGGGATGTCCATTATTTTTATGTTGGATTTTCTAGTGGATTCATATAATTCTTGTAAGATTTATTCACTTTTTAGAAATTTTAGTTCTCTCTCCTTTGCCACCTGAATCATCTTTACATTTCAATCTTTATGCTCACTAATTCTCTCTTTTGCATGATCAGCTCCATTTCCAATCAATTCTAGTTCATTCTTCATGTCATTATTAGGTTCTTCAGTTCCAGAATATTTTGTTCCTTTATAGAAATTCAACCTCGGGGCGCCTGGGTGGCTCAGTCGGTTAAGCGGCTGACTTCGGCTCAGGTCATGATCTCCCGGTCCGGGAGTTCGAGCCCCCTGTCAGGCTCTGTGCTGACAGCTCAGAGCCTAGAGCCTGTTTCAGATTCTGTGTCTCCCTCTCTCTGACCCTCTCCCATTCATGCTCTGTCTCTCTCTGTCTCAAAAATAAATAAACATTAAAAAAATTTTAAAAAAAAGAAATTCAACCTCTATGGTAAAGTACCCCTTCTGTTTGTTATTTTTATTCCCAATATCATTGTATCGCCTTGTATTCTGAATTTTCTTGTAGCTCATTGAATTTCTTCATAACAGCTATTTAAAATTCTTTATCAGCTATATTGCAATATTCCATGTCTTTGAGTTCATTTGCTGGAAAATTGTCATTTTCTTTTTGTAATACCGCATTACCATGATTTTTCATGGTGTTCAATGAAAAGTGCCTCTGCCACCACATTTGAAGTAGTGAACACCTGGGGCGCCTGGGTGGCTCAGTCAGTTAAGCGTCCAACTTTAGCCCAGGTCATGATCTCAGGGTCTGTGAGTTTGAGCTCTGCTTCAGGCTCTGTGCTGACTGCTCAGAGCCTGGAGCCTGCTTCGGATTCTGTGTCTCTGTCTCTCTCTCTGCCTGCTTGTAATGACTCCTGCTACCAAGATGCTGATGTCACCTGTCAGTACCTCAGAATTTTTTCTTTTTCTTTTACTTTTTTTTTTTTTTTGAGAGAGAAAGCGAGCAAGCACATAAGCAGGGTAGAAGGGAAGAGGGAGAGAGAGAGAATCTTAACAGCTTCCATACCCAGTATAGAACTCAATGCAGGGCTTGATCCCACAGCCATGAGATTGTGACCTGAGCCAAAATCAAGAGTCAGATACTTAACTGACTGAACCACCCAGGTGCCTCCACATCAGAATTTTTAAAAAGGTATTGACATTTTGACCTCCTGGAGGAAAAATAGAAAAGAAGTTCCAAATTTAAAAATTTCAAATGTTAGAGAATATGCAAGTAGGAAGTCTTCCAAGAAGTATTAGGAAAAAGAAAAGCGTAATTTGAAATAAATGGATGAGTGAATAAGAAAAAATATCGGTCTTTTGGTCTGTTTTAGTTTTGAAAGACTTTACCTTCACTACCTATACTGAGCTACAAAGGTTCTATGTTCCCAATTCATTGCATTTATTTTGGCCATTGTATTCAAAATAAGTGGATATATATGTGAACTTTAAAGAAATAATGAGTGTGGGCAACCAAGAATGTGGCAACATCTTTTTCAGTTTAGAAAAAGTAACTTTCAAGGTGGAAGATATTTTACACAGATAATGATATGATCTGGTTAGGTTTTTGTAGTTATTCTGTTTTATGTTTGGTTTACTTTTATTGTGTTCCTTACCTGAAAGTGTGGCTATTGCTTTTAAAGTATCATGTTAGAAGCTTTTCAGGGGAGTTTTGGGTGGTTTACATTATAGTAAGATCACCTGGTAAAGTAAACCTAGTAGCAAGAGAACACTTACAACTCTTCCTTCACTTTGTCAAACACAAAAAAAAGAGTTGATCCTCCTCTCAAACAGAGTAATGTTATTGAAATAGGATTTAACATGAGATATGAAGGAGTATTGAAACTTTATATGGAGTTGAAGCTATGTTTAATATCATCCCTTCCCCTCCAAAACAAAATGTAAACACAATATTGTATTATGAGAAAGTAAAAAAAAATACTTAAGATTATAAGGTGAGAATAATAATATTATCTATCATACTGTTATGATTCTTCAAATCTTACCTCATTTTTATGCTTGTCTTATTTAGTATTTGAAAAAAAATACAGATAGAAACTGAAAGAATCCCTAGGTAGCCTTTGTCCATAACTCTCATTTTGAAGATAGTAATCTTTGGGTGTTTATAATGTTTATAATGTCTGGGTGGGTTTGTCTAATGTCACATAAGTAATCAGGAGCAGATTTAATTGTTAGTGTTCTTTTTTTGGTAAAAACATGGTAGATTCTATGTTCACTCATACATGCCTAGAAGTTTACAATTTTTGTAGAGTGCACTGAATGTAACACTGCATATCATGTCTGTTTGTCAAATTATTTGTATCTAGTTCTGCATTTTCATGAGGTACGAAGAGGCCAAAGAATAAACTCCTTAGTATTAGTAGTAGTGCCCTCCTTAAGTATATTTTGCTCTTTCCTTGCTTTACATTACCAACCTTACGATCAGGTGGTAGAATAGACAATTCTCTGTTATACAGGTACACAGATGGACTTTTAGATAAAAGCACATTAGCCTTACTTGCTTGTTATGGGCTGAATTGTGTTCCCCCCAAATCTGTAGGCTCATATGCTGATTCCTATATCGTAAGACCCAGTGCCTCAGAATGTGTCAATATTTAGAGATATGGGGTCTTTGAAAATCTTAAGTTAAAACAAGTCTTTGGGGTGGGCCTTCGTCCAATGTGACTGCTATCCTTGTAGAAACCGGTAATTTGGACACGTAGATAAAAACAGCAATCACATGTGTATGCGAGAGGGATGACCATGAGAAGACGCAGTAAGAAGGTGGCCATCTGTGAGTCAAGGAGAGAGACTTTGAAAGAAACCAGTCTCACTAATACAGACAACTAGCCTCAAGAACCGTGAGAAAATAAATCTGTTGTTTAAGTCAGCCCGTCTGTGGTATTTTGTTACGGCAGCCTCAGCAAACTAACACTGCCTGTTTTCCTTTATGAACACACATCATGGGTAATTCATTGACTTGAGCCTTTGGGTTTCTACTATTTCTTTAATGCTACAAATACAATTTTTACTTGCCACTGTTTCTCCTTTACTGGACTATTTGGTTCATAAGCAGGAAACTTTGAGAAGTTATCTTTTGTGTATCAGCACCATATGTAAACATGAAATTTTCAAGAATCTACGTTGTATGCTGCTACAGCTGAGAGGATGTATTTAGAAATATAACAGTAAGTCTACCTACCCTGCCTCACTCAAACTATTAGAATAAATCCATCTTGCCTTACAGTTCTGCCAACCCCAGTCACTGACAGAAGTCCCATCCTTCCAGTCGATGCAAGATATAATTTCTGTACATTTCCCAACCTAATCCAATCGTCCATCCCTTCCTGTTCTCTCCATAATTTTCACCACTTTGTAATCAACAAACTTCCTAGATATGTACCATTTTGCATTGTTATTACTACCTTTGCTTTTATGGAAAACCAGCTGTGAATTGAACATCAGCTTCTCCTATAATTTCACCAAGCTGAACCCATTTTTTATTGTTTTACATACCTGTACTAGGAGGGTAACCTGATACCTTTTTGCCTGCAATTGTCACTTCTGGGTCTTTACTGTCCTAAAAGATACTACCACCACCAACAAAAACATAACAGTAAATTTCCTCTTTCACTGTGTGTAGTAACAAGGCTCAAACATTCTCATCCCTCTTAACTACCTTCACCTATTTATCTCTTGATCTTTCCCCTGGCAGTCACTGAAGAAGTTAAATACATGTTTATCTTTCTTCTCTTCTCCAACTATTACCATTTCAGTACTATCAAAATCCACATGGTAACATTTTATCAATTAGAACTCTCATTTCTTTACTAGTCTTCTTTTAGTTTCTTGAACTAGCGAAATTCATTTCTACATCAGAACCTTTTGTACCTATTTGTTGAAATGCTCTTATCTTTCCATGTACAAATTTTTTAATGCTAACTACAGCTTAAGAAATATAAATTCTGTATCATGGTTTTTCATGGTTAAAAAAAAGTGCCTTTCATAAGAGGAAGGAAAGAATGAAGGAGAACAGGATGGGGTGAGGGAATTAAGAACAAAGGAAGATTAATATCAAAATGAAGCCACTAAACTTTCTGAAGTATAGAGCAGGAAAAAAAATAATCTAAACAATATTTTCCCATGCTACTCTTAATAAACACACCCAGGCATGTTATTTTGAATTCCCATGTCTTTACTGCCTACTTTTTAAGAAGTAAACCACTTTGGCCACGGCCTAGATAAAATTCATTTTCAAAAGACTTTAACCAACTATGGCCTCAGGAAAAAAAAAATATTAGCTACTGAAATATATAAATTTAAGAACTTGCAAAATGTGCATAATGGAACACAGAATGAAAGTGACGTCACCCAAAATTGGTGTCTGCCACTTTTTAGTCAGAAGACAAAGTTTAAGGGGAAGAGTATATCTAAAATTCATTGAAGTAACAGGGCAAGGATAACATCATGAACCATTTCCAAAGAATTAAAAGACCAATTTTCATTTTTTTGTTATGAAAATATTGGCATGTTATGCTTCATAATTAGGTCACATGTGAGGCCATACCAGGAGTCAAAGATAATTCAGGAAGTTGATTAGAAAATGTACCTTTCAGCCATCTTGCTTTCAGCTTATCTGAACCTGACACTTGCAGCTGTTTGCCATGCATATTGAGGCACTGAAATGATTTTTATTAAAACGCAGTTAGTGTTGTCAGTTTGTTTCCAAAACTTGGTCTTGGCTAAAAGGGACATTTCTTCCTGAATATCCAACACCCAATTCCAGAGGGTTTATATTTGCTTTGTTTGAATATTCAGTTTCCGGTTTTCAATTGGAAAATTCTATGGAAGAGATTTTTTTTTTTTTTACTATAGAAGGTAACAAAAATACTACACAAAAGAGATGAATCAAATCCGCAGAAATCCCATTTAAACAGCAGCATTATTTTTTTCCGATGAAATATCTTCTAAAAAAATCTCAGATATTAGATTTTTTAGTTATAAATACTCCTGTTGAGAATGGTATTTCTGAATCATGATTATACTCCACAACATATTTTTCTGGAATTTCCCTTATTATTTTGACTCTTTTTGCTTACCCAAAAATAAATGTGACCTTTTATGGTTTGCAAAGATTTTGAAGTCTACCTTTTTGCCTATCTGTAGAGCAGTAACATATGATTAATAAAAAAAGGAATCTGTATTGAGGTATAATAATTCCCCAGTTTTCTTCTCTTTATATTACCACTTTTGTAAACTGTTCATCTCACTTTAACTTCTAAGTTCCATCTGTTTGAAAAGAAGGCTTTATGATTGTGTGACACTGTTTAGGGAGAAACAAAAAGGGAAAAGGAGAAGAAAGTACTATCTTCCTGAGTACCTTTTATAAAATTATTAGAGAGGAATTTTTATTAATGGGATTTTTATTTATTATTTTTCCCACCATGGAATATAATAATATTTAATATAGAAAGACAAGACAAGTAAGTCATAACAATATAAAAACTCAAAAACATTAATTGCTCGACATAAAAAAGTAATAAGATGCCACAAATATACATATACACATTCACATGCATTGATTGGTTAAAGCTTGATAGCAAGTGCAAATAAGTGAGAGCATAAAATAAAAGCTACAGGCAACAAATGTAGCAGAAGGGAATGAGACAAGAAGGATAATAGCTTGCTATAAATTAAGAGGGAAATAAAATTAATGATGAGTTTTTAGTAGCCAAGATACTGAACTAATATTTTAAACTTGTCTTGAAGGGAAAAAATGGGAGAAGGAAATCTAGACATTTGGAGAGTAATGGAGACCAGACTAATTGCAGTTTTAAAAATCTAATAAGAAAATAGAGTACACCTCAAATTAAATATGTAAAATGACAGAGTTCAGGTGTAATTTGTAATAAAGTAATAAAATAATTATAAGCCCCTAAGATCGTCTTAGACAATCATATAGCACAGAGAGAAATATAGCCTTAGTATCAGAGAAGCTAAGAAACTATACCCAGGAAATTATTGCTCATCTGAATCTAGTCCCAGTAGATACCTCAATAATATAAAATTTTGTTTAAGATGATAAATACAAACATTTTTGCCTAGCTGGCAATAATTCCTGGGAGATTTATTTGTAGAAAAGTATATAATTATTTGTCATTTGAAGTATACCTTCCTATTATATGCAGATAACAAAAACAAATACACAAACATACAATGGAACACTTCCAACATAAAGCCACGGATATTGATGATCTAAAAAGGAAAAACTTATTTTATGCAAACATTCTTGTACACAGCATAAAAAAGCTGAAGTGGTTCTATTAATATCAGAAAAAAAGTGATTTCATAAAAACAATTGAGGAAAATGTAAATAAGGCCATTTCATATTGACAAAAGGGGTCATGTTATCAAAAATACTTAGAGTGTAAAATATGTATGCATGCAATAATAGAGATCCAGGATAAGGGAAAAAAGACACAATTAAAGGGAGAAATAAACACATCCACAAATATAGCTGCAGATTTTAACATTACATTGTGAATTACTGAAAGAAAAAAGCAGACAAATCTAAATTGATGTATATAATTTGAACAATACAAATGGCCAAGGTGATGTCATATATATATGTCATATATATGTTATATATATATATGATATATATATATAACATATATATGACATATATATATATATATCATATATATTATATATATAACCCCAATCCATAAAATCAAGTACATTCTTCTCAAGTTAATGTAAAACATTCACTCAAAATCACCAGAACAATTGGTCTCCATAAATTTCAAAAGATCAAAGCCATTCAGAGCATGGTTTCGCCATTCAGAGCATGGTTTCTGAACCACAAATGTATACATTAGAAATCATTAAGATCTTCAGAAAATCTTCAAATAATTGAAAATTAGACAAAACCCATTTCTATAACCCAAGTATCAAAGGAAAATATCAAAAGGGAAATTTTTAAAATACATTTTAATTAAAGAATAATGAAAACATGCCATTCTGATATTTGGAGCTATAGCGATCCTCGGAGCAACTGTATGATTTTCGATGTCTAAAATATAGAAGAAAAGACATGGGACTTAAAAACTATTTGATAATAACAAATATTGTTGAGAATATGGAGCCAACTGAACTTTCTCACCAATAGGGATAAAAAGGTCCAACTTTAAAAGGAAAACTCTGTTGGGATCTTAGAGTTAAAATGACAGAGCAGTATGGGGATCCTGAGCTTGTCTCATCCCTGAAACACAGCTAGATCGGCATCAAATCATTTGGCACACCTAGGAAACTGATCTGAGGATTAACGCAAAAATCTGCATGATTTGACCCAAAGAACTGAGCAGGTATGCAGTCCGGAGAGGTGAATTAGGGAAGAGAAAAGGCATGGAGTTGTGGAGGGTAGGAATCCATTTTCAGGATAGAGGACAGAGAGAGAAAGAGAAATGGGGAGAGTGAAGCACTTTGGGATTGGGCAATAAAAGCACCCCCTATCCCCTGAAAGTAGCTGGAAAGAAAGAGACAAAGACTGAAAACACCTTCAGGACTGGACAAGAAGGCTGTTTTCTAAAACCATTGACAGGGAGAAAGGAAAGGGTTTCAATACCACCAGGATTCTATAAACAGTGGAACACAGATTCTGAAGGTTTGGAGCTCAGTGCCTGGTGGTGCTTCAGTGAGGAAGTAGGGCAGGTAGAGCAGTCTGAGGGGGCTATGTGCCACATAGGGAAAAGAAATTCCCCTGCTTGGAGTGTATTTGCTAGAGGCCATAAGGCCTCCCCATGGGCCAAGTTCCTGGTAGTCTCTGGAGGGCTACCACATTTGCTGGTATTGAGACAAAGATGCCAGAACGCAGCCAAACCTGGCACCAGCTGTGTGTTGGCATTTCCCATAAACCCTGAAACACTGCTGTTGTGTGATCACATGAAAGTTTTCTGGGATAGGCCAGCCCCTGTCCATTCCTTGGCTAGACACTCCCCCAGAGAATCAGTGTGGATCCAAGCATAGGGGTTTCCAAAGCATGGGGTTTTGAGACATAGCCCCACCTGAGATAAAACTCAGAAGGGAGGCATCACCTGGCAGATGGATAGCTCAGACACAGACCCAGACACAGACCTGGTGGAGGCAGGGAATGGATAAAAAACTGAGACAAAGGAGGGGTATTGAATTGGATGTGTGTGAGGGCATGAAATTCCTGTTCCAGAGACTAGACAGCCAGGTGAAGCCATTTTCACCTCTAGAACATGCATGCAGGCATACAGAGATTGATCCCAGTGAGCTAAGCAATACCACCAAGGGGACAGTGGAGCCGTTACACCAAACCACACCCTCCTACACCTTCTGGGTACATCCCCCAGAGGACTAGCACAAATCTGTTCCATCTGTTAAATCTATGGATGATAGTGTTCTGCAACATTTCAGTTCTAGGGGAAACTGGATGTAACTTCATTTGGGTTTCATTCTGTTTGCTTGTTTGTTTATTCATTTTCTTTGCTTCTGTTTTTGCTTCTGTTGTTTTCTATTTTCTTTCTTTTCTTTCTCTTTCTTGGATACAGAAAGAGCAAATTTATTTTATTATTTTTATTTTTATTCTATTTCATTTTTATTTTATTTTGTCCTGTTTTATTATTATTATTATTATTTAATTTTTTACATTTCTTTAACCTTTTTTTTCTTTCTCTTTTTTCTATCAAGTTTCTCTCACCAAGCAGAACAAAACACACCTAGGATCTAGCTACCTTTGATTTTTTGTTTTGTTTTATTTTTAAGTTTTTAAATCTTATGTATTTTATTAATATTTTTTTCTTCCTCTAAAATGACAAGACAGAGGAATTCACCCCCCCCAAAAGAGGAAGAAATGACACCCAGGGATTTCATCAACACAGATATAAGATGCCTGATCTAGAATTTCAAACCATGATTGTAAGAATACTAGCTGACATTGAAGAAAGCATAGAAGACACCAGAGAGAATCCCTTTCTGCAGAGACAAAGGAACTAAAGTCTAGTCAGGTCGAAATTAGAAATGCTCTGAGATGCAGTGTCAAATGAATGTCATGACAGAAATGATGAATGAAGCAGAGAAGTGAATCAATGATATAGAATATAAAATTATGAAAAATAATGAAGCAGAAAAAAGAGGGAAACAAAGGGAAAAGATCACAATATGAGACTTAGAGAACATGACGACTTACTAATGAGGAATAACATTTGTATCATAGGAGTCCCAGAAGAAGAGAGAGAAAAGGGGGAATAAGGCTTATGTGAACGAATTTTAGCTGAAAATTTCCCTAATCTGGGAAATGACACAGACATCAAAATCCAAGAAGCACAGAGAACATCCATTAGATTCAACAAAAACTATCACCAAGGCATATCATAGTCAAATTCACAAATACACAGATTATGAAAGAATGATGTTGAAGCAGATATGTCCACAGAAACTTGGCAGGCAAGAAATGAAGTGGCAGGATATATTTAATGTGCTGAATCGGAAAAATATGTAGCCAAGAATTCTTTTTCCAGCAAGGCTATCATTGAAAATAGAAGAGATAAAGTTTCCCAGATAAATAGAAGCTAAAGGAGTTCATGACCACTAAACCAGCCCTGCAAGAAATTTTAAGGAGGACTCCTTGAGTGAACAAAAAGCAAAAGAAAAAAGGTCAAAGGCAACAAAGGCTAAAAAGACCAGAGAATATCACTAGAAACATCAACTCTACAGGCAACAAAATGGCACTAAATTCATATTTTTTAATAATCACTCTAAATGTAAATGGACTAAATCAAAAGACACAGAGTATAAGAATGGATAAAAAAAAGACTGATCTATATGCTGCCTAAAAGAGATTCATTTTAGACCTAAAGAAACATTCAGATTGAAAGAGAAGGAATGGAGAAGCATCTATCATACTAATGGACTTCAAAAGAAAGCCAAAGTAGCCATACTTACATCAGACAAACTAGATTTTAAAACAAATACTGTAACAAGAGATTATGAAGGGCATTGTATCATATTTAAGGGGTTTATCCATCAAGAAGACCTAACAACTATAAATATTTATGCGCCCAACATGAGATAACCAAATATGTAAATTAATTAATCACAAACATAAAGAAACTCATTGATAATAATACAAAAATAGTAGGGGACTTCCACACCCCACTTACAGCAATGAACAGAAAATAAGCAGAAAATCAACAGAGAAACAATGGCTTTGAATGACAACTGGACCAGATGGACTTAACAGGTATATTCAAAACATTTCAACCTAAAGCAGCAGAATACTCATTCTTTCTTAGTGCACATGGAACATTCTTAAGAATAGACAACATACTGGGTCACAAATCAGACCTAACAAGTACAAAAAGATCAATATCATACCATGCTTATTTTCAGATCACAATGTTGTGAAACTTGAATCAACCACGAGAAAAAATCTGGAAAGACCATAAATACTTGGAGATTAAACAACATCCTACTAAAGAGTAAATGGGTTAACCAAGAAATTGAAGAGGAAATTAAAAAGTACATAGAAACCAAAGAAAATGAAAACACAACTGTCCAAAGCTTTTGGGATTCAGCAAAAGGTTAACAGGGAAGTATATAGCAATCCAGGACTTCCTAAATAAGAAAGAAAGGTCTCAAATACACAACCTAATCTTACGCCTCAAGGAACTGGGGTGGGGGGGGGACAACAAGGAAACAACAGGAAATAACGCCCAAAGTCAGCAGAAGAAGGGAAATAATAAATATTAGAGCAGAAATAAGATATCAAAAAAAACAAACAAACATACAAACAAAACAAAACAAAACAAAACAAAAAACAGTAGAACAGATCAAGGGAACCATGAGCTGGTTCTTTGGAAGAATTAACAAAATAGATAAACCCCTAGGCAGATTGATCAAAAAGAAAAATGAAAAGACCCAAATAAATAAAATCATGAGTGAAGGAGGAAAGATCACAACAAACACCTCAAAAATACAAACAATAACATGAGAATATTATGAGAAATTATATGTCAACAAATTGGGCAATCTGGAATAAATGGATAAATTGCTAAACACAAAGTAACTAAAGTACTAAAACTGAAACAAGAAGAAATAGAAACTTTGAAAAGATCCATAGCAAGTAAAGAAATTGAATCAGTAATATAAAATCTCCCAAAAAACAAGAGTCCAGGGCCAGATGGCCTCCCAGGGGAATTCTACCAAATATTTAAAGAGTTAATACCTACTTTTTGAATGTGTTCCAAAAAATAGAAATGGAAGGAAAACTTCCAAGTTCATTCTCTAAGCCAGCATTACCTTGATTCCAAAAGTAAAGATCCCACTAAAAAGGAGAATTACTGACCAATTTCCCTGATGAACATGTATGCAAAATGCTCAACAAGAGGAGTGCCTGGGTGGTTCAGTTGGCTAAGCGTCCAGCTTTGGCTCAGGTCATGATCTCACAGCTCATGAGTTTGGGCCCCGTGTCAGGCTCTGTGCTGACAGGATGGAGCCTGGAGCCTGCTTTGGATTCTGTCTTTCCCTCTCTCCAGGACCCTCCTCTGCTTATACTCTGTCTCTCTCTCAAAAATAAACATGATAATTGTTTTAAATAAAAAACTAAATTAAAAAAATTCTCAACAAGATACTAGTAAATCAAATCCAATAGTACATTAAAAGAATTATTCACCATGATCAAGTGAGATTCATTCCTGCGCTGCAGAGCTAATTCAATATTTACAAATCAATCAACATGCTACATCACATTAATAAAAGAAAGGATAGGAACCACATGACCCTCTCAATAAATGCAGAAAAAGGATTTAACAAAATACAGCATCCTTTCTTGATAAAAACCCTCAAAAAGTAGAGATAGAAGGAACATTCCTCAATATCATAAAGGCCATATATAAAAGGCCCACAGCTAATATCTTCGATGGAGAAAAACAGAGCTTTCCCCCTAAAGTCAGAAAAACCACAGGGATGTCCATTCTCACCACTGTTGTTCAACATAGTACTGGAAGTCCTAGCCTCAATCAGACAACAAAAAGAAATAAAAAGCATCCAAATTGGCAAGGAAAAAGGCAAACTTTCACTCTTTGAAGATAACATGATACTCTATGTGGAAAACCTGAAAGACCACCAAAAAATGTTGGAACTGATACATAAATTCAGCAAAGTCACAGGATATAAAATCAATATACCGAAATCAGTTGCATATCTATACATCAATAATGATGCAACGCAAAGAGTAATCAAGGAATCGATCCCATTTACAATTGCACCAACCACCATAAAATACCTAAGAATAAACCTAACCAAAGAGGTAAAAGATCTATATGCTGAAAACTATAGAATGCTTATGAAAGAAATTGAAGATGACACAAAGAAATGGAAAAACATGGAATGTTCATTAATTAGAAAAACAAATACTGTTAAAATGTCTATACTACCCAAAGCAGTCTACACATTCAATGCGATCCTTATCAAAATAACACCAGCATTCTTCTCAGAGCTAGACCAATTCTAAAATTTGTATGGAACCAGAAAAGACTCTGAATAGCCAAAGTAATGTTGAAAAAGAAAACCAAGCATGAGGCATCACAATTCTGGACTTCAAGCTGTATTACAAAGCTGTAATCATCAAGACAATATGGTACTGGCACAGAAACAGACATGTATATCAATGGAACAGAATAAAGAACCCAGAAATGGACCCACAAAAGTATGGCCAACTAATCTTTGACCAAGCAGGAAAGAATATCCAATGGAAAAAAGACAGTCTTTTCAGCAAATGGTGTTGGAAAATTGGACAGCAACATGCAGAAGAATGAACCTGGACCACTTTCTTACACCATACACAGAAATAAACTCAAAATGGATGAAAGGAGATCCTAGAGGAGAAATCCTAGAGGAGAAAATCCTAGAGGAGAAAACAGAAAACAACTTCTTGACCTCAGCCACAGCAACCTTAGTAGATATATCCCTGCAGGCAAGGCAAACAAAAGCAAACATGAACTATTGAGACTTCATCAAGAAGTCTCAATAAAAAGCTTCTGCACAGCCAAGGAAACCACAAACAAAAATAAAAGGTGGCCTATGGAGAAGGGAGAATATATTTGCAAATGACATATTTGATGAAGCATTAGTATCCAAAATCTATAAAGAACTTATCAAACTCAACACCCCAAAAATAAATAATCCATTGAAGAAATGGGCAGAAGACATGAATAGACATTTTCCAAAGAAGACATCCAGATGGCTACATCACTCATCATCAGGGAAATGCAAATCCAAACCACAATGAGATATTACCACATACCTGTCAGGTTGCTAAAATTAACAACCAGGAAAAAACAGATGTTAGGAAGGATGTGGAGAAACAGGAACCCATTTGCACTCTTGATGGGAATGCACACTGATACAGCCACTCAGGAAAATAGTATGAAGGTTCCTCAACAAATTAAAAATAGAGCTATCTACAATCCAACATTTGCACTAGTAGGTATTCATCCAAAGGATACAAAAATGCTGATTCGAAGGGACACATGCACCCCAATGTTTATAACAACACTATCAACAATAGCCAAATTATGGAAAGAACTCAAATGTCTATTGACTAATGAATGGATAAAGAAGACATGGTGTGTGTGTGTGTGTGTGTGTGTGTGTATGTGTGTGTGTATGTATTACTTGGCAATGATATTACTTGGCAATGATAAAGAATGATAATCTGCCATTTGCAACATCATGGATGGAACTAGAATGTAATATGCTAAGCAAAACAAGTCAGTCAGAAAGACAAATACCATATGATTTCACTCATATGTGGAATTTAGGAAACAAAACTGAGAACATAGGGGAAGAGCAGAAAAACAAGAAAAACAGAGAGGGAGGCAAACCATAAGAAACTCTTAAATACAGAGAAAAAACCTGAGGGTTGCTGGAGAGAAAGTGGGTAGGGGGATGGGCTAAATGGGTGATGGGTACTAAGGAGGGCACTTGTTGGGATGAGCACTAGGTGTTATATGTAAGTGATGAATCACTAAGTTATTCTCCTGAAACCATTATTACACTATGTGTTAACTAACTTGGATTTAAATAAAATAAAAAATAATAATAAAATAAAATAATAAAATAAAATAGTAAAAACTGTTGGTTAATTCTTATAAACATTCACTTTATCATTCAGCAATTCTACTTCTAGATATTATTTAAAAGATAAAAACATGCACACACCAAGAGTTTTACAAAGACATTCATAACTACTCATTCTAGCCCAAATTGAAAGCATCCCATATTTTCATCAAGAGAAAAACAAACTCATCTATTCATACAATAATAGCATACTACTCAGCAATAATAAGAATATATTAAGGATACATGAAAATACATGGATAATGTCAAGAATATTAAACTGAGTGAGAGAATTCAGACACCAACGAGTACATAACTGTGTAATTTCTTTTATATGACATTTGAGGATAGGCAAACCCATGGTAAGAGAAATCCATGGTGAGAGAAATCAAAACAATGCTTGCTTGAGCAAAAGCTGAAATTTACTGAGCAAGAGGAAGTATTGCCCAGTATAATGGGCAAGAGGAAGAATTTTTGGGCAGAAAACATGTATTGATAAGGATGCTTACACAGATTTATGTCTTTGTCAAAACTGATCCAAATGTACACTTAGGAGCAGTTGATTTCACTTACCATTTGGTTTCAATTATGTCTCAATAAAAGAAACAGTCTTGGAAAAATGAAGATACTATTTACAGTAGCAACAGAATCTCAAGAATCTAGGAACTTAAACAAAAACATATACAATCTCTATATAGAACATATTAAAATTCTATGAACAATAGGCACCTGGATGGCTCAAGTTGGTTAAGCATCCAACTTCAGCTCAGGTTATGATCTCACAGTTTGGGAGTTCAAGCCCCACATTGGGCTCCACACTAACAGTGTGGAGCCCACTTGGGATTCTCTCTCTCTCCCTCTTCCCCTCCCCCACTTTCACTTTCTCTTTCAAAACAAATAAATGAACTTTAAAAAGTTTTATGGTGGAGTATAAAATAAGATCTGAATAAATAAAAGCACAACTTAAAAATATGGTAATATACTCAATGCAATTTTAACCAAATTTCCATCTAAATTTTTGAGAAGCTTGATAAATTTATATAAGAAAACATATATGGAGAATAAAAACACCAAGGATAGCTGAGTAAACTTATATATAAAAAACATATAAAAAAGAAACAGGAACCAAACAAAGCAAAACAATAACAAAAGACAAAACTTACCAGCCAAAAAGTAAGACTGCAAATATTCATCAGTGTAATACTGATGCAAGAACAGAAATAAAGTTTACATTGGTACATAATAGAGAGGGGTACAGGAAATATTTATATATTAATACTTAGTACATATATTCCTCTAATTTAATGGGGGAAAGTATGTATAGTTTGAGAAATGTAGGGGAAATTGGGTTAACCCAGAGAAACAATAATGTACTGAATTCCTATATATAACAAGGATCCATGTGGATTAAGGACATTTGTTTGAAAGAGGGAAACTATCTCTTTTTAAAGTTAAAAAAGGGAAACTATAAAGTTAAAAAATGTAAAAAGATTATTTCTGTGCAAGTGTAAAAATGTCTACTTAATAAAACCCATAAGTGCAAACACTGAGGCAAAAAATTGATTTTTATTGTGGGTCATTTTTAATGGAGAGAATCATGGACAGGGTAACAAAAAATGGCAATATGAAAGATATTTGTATTATCTAAAATAAATAAGTTCATGGCATTAAAATAAAAAGAAATATTTAGGAATCAAAAATAAATATGCAGGTAACATAACAGAAGACCTGGAAAACAGATATGAATAGCCATTTCAGAGAAGATGAAACCCAAAATTTCACCAAATGAAAAGACATATTCAAATGCATTACAGAACTGCAACTTAAAAACAACCTCTTAGCACACTGCCATCATTCCATCAGGAAAACCTGGAATATGCTGAATTTTGTTATCAGCTGTGTAAATGATAGAATGACGAAGCATTTCAGTTGAAAACGTAAAGGAATGAAGCCATTCTAGTTACGTGATATCTGGACTCAAAGGAAGTATAGAAACAATTCTCACCCATGTGTACGTTTGAGGATGTTTATCACAGAATTGTTTACAGTCGTGGGAAGCTGGAATCCTCCCAGAAATCCACACTGGGGAAACAGGAAGACCACGGTAGATATACAACACCGTGTACAATGCAGCGGTTGGAAGCGACCAATATCAGACACACACAATCATGAACATACATACACACACAGTCAACATGGATATTCCCTGAAGACATTATTGACAGGAAAAAAAAATAGGTTCTATTGAAAACTATCGTTTACATAAATTAAGTGAGTAAGTGCAATAAAAGTAGAATTGAAGACATGATGGCAAGAATTTGAGGTGGTTGTTTGTGACAGACTCTGTTTGTTCTACCAGGTAGGAGGCCAGGTCATCTGCTGAGAACCACTCAAGTAGAGGAGTGTGGAGAATAGAAAAGTTTGACTATAGAAACTAGATAAAAGAAATGTAATAATAAAATTTTCAGCCAGCATTGAGGTCCAGCTGAGGTTAGTGACTATGCACTTACATTGCTAACAATCTCCTCAGTGTGTGTTTTTTTCTCCTACTGTTTTTAGCTGCCCCGTAGGAGGCTTGGAGAAGGCAGATAGTGAAGAGCCTTTAAAAAAAATAAAAAGGCAAGAAATCCATTCATTTATTCAAGTAAATAGACCTTTTTTGTGTTGTTGTTGTTTTTGTTTTTTAATTCTTCAAGCAGTACTTACTTCATATTTACTTGATACTCCCGGTGAAGAGCACAAAATGAGCTGTGATTAAAAATGGCAGAATTTGGAACAGATCAAGTTAAAGGCTAAGATAGGTTTGGAAATCTAATCAAAAGTATGATTTCAGGTAGTTACTTTTGAAAAATCTTGCTTGAAAATGGAATAGATGCTATGTAAATCCGGAGGGATGGATTGTAATCCTGGCACCATCATTAGTGAGCTTTGTGAGTTGAGACCCCCTTCCCAACTCTTTTGAACATTAATTCCATCATCCATTAAATGAAATGATCAGATTTTTGGTCTCTGCATCTCTCGCACGGCAGACCTCGTAAGGCAAACGATTCTAGCCAGCATCTCCCACATCACCACCAAATTCTTGGACAAATAGAAACGCTACTGAAATTACTTAAATATTTTTATATAAGAACACCATAATGAAACATAGACAATGTTGTATCTTTGAATAGCAATCTCAACAGCTGTTAAACTACAGATTTTAGAATGTATTCTCTTGATCTTCATTTCCTGCACTAACAAGACTTTGAAATTAGGTTCTAGTAGTCACCAGACTATAGCTTCACCCATTATTGTAAATACAATGAAGACAGGCAGTTAACATTTGTTTTCTGATTTCTTTATCTGAAATAGTACTATTATGGAAGTTATGCAGTTAAGAATATATTCATTATGTTACCTGAATCTTATGGTTGCCTGTAGTGCTTCCTGTGGATCCATTTTATCCAAAACATCTGGCCCTGAAAACAATGACATCATCTTAGGAGCTCATTTTCCCCAAAAGAAAGGAAAAATAAACCATGATTCTTCTTCATGGAAAAATTTTAAAAGATATACAATGAAATAAATAAATGCTTCATGTTCAGCACTATGCTTCATATGTAACAAATACATTAAGGAAGTAACAAATCTGATATCCTGACTACCAAACTTAAAGTAACCCCATTGTGTCTTTTAAACACCACAATTAAATCACCGTAAGATACAGAAAAAAATATATGGGCTAAAATATTCTAGTTGTTTTTAAAAGACACATACATGTGCCTTAGGCACATGTATAGTGGAAATAATAATGTGTGGTATAATGATAAAAATAATGTATAGTATGAAGTGAAAATGTATAGTATGAGGAAAAATGTTTTGATAAAAGTGAAATTAGGACTTGATATTCTTTGATTTTTTTAAATGTGACTTAAGAAAGTATTAATGAAAGATGAGAAATGATAAAATTAAAAATATTTCTCAAACATCCTACAGCTGGCACATAGGTTAATGTCTAATCTTCCAAATTAAGAATATATAAACATATATATTTCATACATATGTGTGCATGTATACACATGTGTAATCTACATCCGTACATATACACATGCATGTTTGCTCATATATATCTATGTTTTTTTCTTTTCAGGCACAGGATTATATTTTCTACCCCATCCTTTAGTTAGATAGGGCCATGCAACTTATCTTGGCCAATAGATTGGGATAAAAGTGGCATGTGTCTCTTTCTGGCCAATGTATTCAGTTTCTAGCGTAAGACTCTTCTTCCTTATGGTAATCACGGAAGAATGTATTTAGGTGTAGCCACAGATTAGAAATCAGCTGCTTGGGCAAATAAACCACACCTGCGGTGCATTTTATATGAGTAAGGATAAAGTACAAAACAACAAACAAACCCCTAAACTCACTCTCCCATTTAAAAAAAAAAAAAAAAAAAAGATACTCTGTTGTGTTATTTACTTAAGGCGTTGTGTTTACATAAAACAGATTGTCTATGCTGACTGATGGAATATTCATAATAAATTTTCTAATCTCTAAGTATATTGATAGTCCCAATGATAGTACACTTGAGACATCTCAACAGTAGATCAGTGCAGTATCATGTAGCTAAGAATGCCACATTTTCTGATTTCTTATTTTTATAAATATAATTATCATAGTTGTATTAGTTTATGGAAAATTTAAAATATTAATGATTCTGAAAATCTTGTGGGTCATTCTTCTCCTTCAAATTTATTATTATGTGCTGAGAAAATGGTAGGTTTTATTTTGCTTTTGTTTTTCAAACACATTTAACTTGTTAAAGTTATAGATTTAGTGTAGATATTTGTTCAAAATATGGACATCAGATTTAAAATATCCACTTATTTTGGTGTTCATTATATTAAAGTTAAATGTTCTATGAAAGGATTTAGACCACTTCACCTAGTATGCTACTGATTAGACATAGAACATGGCAACTCTCATGCTTTTATTTTTTGTTTTTGTTTTTGTTTTTTTTTTCAGTGTAACATAGCAAGAGTACAGCAATACTGAAAAATCTCTGTGCCCTTAATGTCTCATGAAAAGTTCTGACCAATTTTGAAGAGGCTACTCTTCCACGAACAGATGGTTGTATGTGAACTCAACCAAGACATCCAAACAGATGTCTGTCCTGAGGTCATCCTACCACAGATTAGAAGATGTACAAATGCTAATCCAGATCCGAGCTGGATAACATAATTTTTTTCAGTAAAATTGGATGAATTAAATAACCTAATTTTTGAAAGTTGGCTTTCAGGAAACCACAGCTGTTTGAAAATCACAGGCTAGACTCCCATTACAACAGCATCTCATTCCTTCTAATGTTAATATTTTTACAAACTGGGAAAAAAAAGTTACAGACTTTTTTTTGCCATATCCTGAAACTATTAACTACATAGAAAATATGACTTTAAATGGTCTTTCATGTGAATCTAAAAGACACAATTATTTTGTTAGGACACATCACTTTAGAGTTGTTATTGGTTAAATGGAAAGATAGATCTGCTAATTTATTATAAAAAATGATTTATAAAAAGAATAAAATGTTTTCAACAGACTATCAAGTGTTTAGTTTCAGTGTTTAATTACTTAAGTGACATTTGGTTATTAGACATTAGGCAACAGATATATATATGTGTGTGTGTGTGTGTGTGTGTGTGTGTGTGTGTGTATGGTACAAAACCAATCATAAATAATATATTTATTTATTTTATCCCACATATAAATTCCTAAAATATGCCAGTTACCTTTCATTGTCACCCTTAACTGGGACTGTTTAAGTAAGAGATAAAGAGTAGAGGGGTTACTTTATATTTCAAGGTCAGGTCATCAGATTTATGATTTCCATTGTAATGACAGCAAATTCTGATGCATTTAGGGGACTGTTTTTGAAAGAGACTGACTTTTTCTAACATACATATATTTTCCAGAAATTTTATAAAGCAAATACACATTTAATAGGTTATTTTATAATTTGGTCTTGGAATTTTCCTAATCTGAGAGGTGAAAAGATTCTAGAAGCTATAAATCTTTACTTCACCTATTTGCATTTTTGAAATTTTCATACAAAGCTCTATTTGTTTAAATTCCCCAGATTGTTTTATTTTCCCATAATATTATACTTATCCAGGCCAAATAACAATTATATTCAAGTACAATTATATTGAAGTACAGCTAGTGGCTATTTCTATTATTATAACTGACCAATCATCCCCCAGATAACAAAACTGACACATATGCTCTCCTCCTGTTCCATTTTATTTTATTTTTAAATTTTATTAATGTTTATTATTTATTTTTGAGAGAGAGACAGAGTGTGAGCAAGGGAGGGGCAGAGAGAGAGAGGGAGACACAGAATCAGAAGCAGGCTCCAGGCTATGAGCTGTCAGCACAGAGCTGATGCGGGGCTCGAACTCACGAACTGCGAGATCATGACCTGAGCTGAAGTCATAAGCTTAAGGACTGAGCCACCCAGGCGCCCCCCGTTTTATTTTATTTTTAATTTGACTCTTGTTAATTACCGCGAACAGAAATAATATTCCTTTTGACTCCCTTTAGCATTTTAAATGCAGAAAGAATCCTGGAAGTGATTTATTCTTCTTTTATCTTTTTGAAATTGTGATGTTTCATAAAGGATATGAAATTGATGATGCTAATTTTTCCAATAGCTGGAACCAATAGAATAATCATTTTAAAGAGCGTGTGAAAAATATGATGGATTATTACTGTCATCTTCTCTGAGAATTGGTCTATATTATGAACATAAGTATACCCAATTATTATGTATTATAAGGGACCTTTAGAAGAATCCTGAACATATTAGAAGACAGAGAGTACAAAGGAAAACGCCAGTTTATTTTTAATAGATATTTTAAATTTTCAAAGTATTATAAAATTTATTATTTCATTTGCTTCTCCAAATAATCATGAAAAATGGGCAGGCTGTACATAGCTTGTCTTTTCCAGAGATGATAAGTTGAATTTCTGGCTCTTAAGTGACAATGATTGTTCTAGAAAAAAAGCCTCTTTTTATAGCAATTTCAGAACTTTTTCATATCCATCAGGGTCTTCATAAGTAAAACTATTTAGGTGGACCTTCAATTTATTTCATATGGATCCATTTGCCTGGTGAATAAAGGTTATGGGAGATGTCGGAGATGCATAATTTGGAACAAAAGTAAAATAAAGTTATATTTCTTCATACTGTTGTCTGATATCCTTTATATTCTGCATCATTCTAGAATTATAATCACTATCATTGTTTTATATGTAGGCAAATGAAGCAGTTAATGAATAGATCAATAATTATTTTATCAAGCATCTACTATATGTCATGCAGAACCGCATGCTATGGTGATAAAGACAAAGGGCTTTATAAAACCCTCATTTCCATTTAACTTGGTATGGTTAGTATATAAGAAATATAACTAAAACTTCACTAAAAAACTAAAAGGAATTTAAGTGTAAATACCCATTAAATGTGTAGTTATATCAGTGAATGCTACAGGAATTCTGATAAATAAATAACAACAACAACAAAAAAAGCAACATTGCCTGATGGTTTGTTAGTGATAGATGCCCAAATTTTGGGCAGACATGTGGGAACTAAGTCAGCATGAGAGTATCAAGAACATAGATAAGTGATCTGTAAAAGTCTGTAAAAAAGTGATTTTTTTTTTTGATCTCTTCAGATATAATTTTCTGGTTTGGGAAAATGCATGAAGATATGTTGGGAAAAATAAACCTGAACTGGTGTCCGAAGACCCAGATTTCATACTCTAATAAGCGGAAAACCACTGAAGATGTTTGAAGAAATACATGTAAACAATATTCTGTATTTGTGTAAAAACAATTTCATGCTATTTTCCACTAATAAGTGTAGATTAGAGAAATTTGCAGTTATATATGAGTTGATAGGGAGACTGCTAATTGCATAGGTGTAAGTTTATAGCTTTTGGGAGTTAGTTTCACTGACATTTGAATCGTTGGAAGACTTTTACCGCATGGAATATATTAATGGGAAATAATGAATAATCAGAACAAAAATTATTCACAAATATTCTTATTACATTAGTTATGATGGTTAAAGTGTGAGAAAAATGCTATTCCCAAACATAAGGAAATGCTGGAATTTCATAGGTTTCTGGATAACATGAGCAATATTAATTTTTATTTATACTCTTTTACTAACATTAAAGAAATAGAAATTAACTTCTGAAATTGAATGTGCAAAATTATTATGTTGTGCCTTATAATGGGTTATTATGGAAGTAGTTAAATTATGATTTTGAAAAAATGAATTCAGAAAATGCTTGTGATATAATGCTGAATAAAGAAGAATTAAAAATATGAAAATAAAACAAACAAAAAAGAATTTGTAAAGCAGAAGATGGAGTAGGTACTCACTCACCCCATAGATACAACTATAGATAACACCCAAACTGTAAATAACTCAGAAAACAACCCAAAGACTGGCAGAACAGACTCTCCACAGCTAAATGTGGAGAAGAGGCCACATCACAGAAGGTAGGGAGACTGGAGATGCTGTCAGGAGCTAAACAGACTAGCCGGACTGTCTGTGGGAGGAAGGGACACTAGGTACAGAGAAGGGAGAGAAACAGATATCTCAAGGATGGGAACCCACCTGGGGAAAATGAACCCCCTAAACATTTAGCTTTGAAAACCATAGGGGCTGAATTTCGCAAATTCTTACAGTGAGGCCTAAGACCTGGAACTTTAAAAATCAGTAGGTTTGGTTCTGGGCAAGCCAGAAGGTGACATAAATCTGAGTCCCCACCCTTAAAGAAATAGCACAACAAATAGCTCCTCAAAGATACAGCATAGAAGCAGCAGTTTAAAAACTGCCTTGGGTATATGTAAGGAGATTTGTTTACCAATCGCAGAGCCTGTGCTGGAGGGGCAGGATCATTGGGAGACTTCTCCAGATACAAAGAGCTGGCAGGCACCATTTCCTTCCACCCACCCCAGCCTGTTTACACAGACACCTGCAGGTACCAGCACAGCAATAACACTCTCCATAACTTGCCAACACCATTGGCTCCACCCCCACACATATCTGTGGGTCCACCCTCTCCAATCCTTTGGCCTTGGCAAGGGTTTCAGGCAGCTGCAGGGGCCCTCCTGCAGGGGACCTGTGCAAATCATGCTAACATCACTGTTCTGCCCCTGCACAATTCTGCAGACCCCCTCCTTCCACCAAGACTGTCTCATCCCTGGTGGCTGTAGGTACCCTCCTGTGGTGACACAGAACTTGCTGGTACGGCATACCCCACTTGCTGGTACGGCATACCCCGAATTAGCCACAACATTCAGGAACCCACAACACACACAAACACATAGGAGACACCTTTGAAATACCAGGCCCTGGTGAACAGGGGGCATTGCACTATAGGGTGCGATACAACCTCTTCCTCATAAGGCCATTACTTTCAAGAGCAAGAGATGTAACAGACTTCCTTAATACACTGAAAGAAACAGAGAGTTGGGCAAAATGAGGAGACACAGGAATATGTACCAAATGAACAAACAGGACACAATTACAGCAAGAAAACTACATGAAATGGAGTTAAGTATTACAACTGATAGAAAATTTAAAACAATGGTCATAAAGATACTCGCTGGACATAAGAATTTAGGACTTCAGTGAGATACTTCACAAAGATATAGAAAACATAAGAAACTAATCAGAGATGAAGAACTCAATAACTGAAATTAAGTACATAGTAGATGGAATACATAGATTACAAGAAGCAGAAGAGTGGATCAGTGACCTGGAGGGCAGAGTAATAATAATCACTCTGAATAGAAGAAAGAGAAAAAAAATAATGATAAAAATCTAAAAGAGTGGGGTGCCTGGGTGGCTCAGTCAGTTAAGTGTCCTATTTTTGATTTTGGTTCAAGTCATTATGTCATGATTTGTGAGTTCAAGCACTGTTTTGGGCTCCATGCTTACAGCATAGAACCTCCTTGGGATTCTCTCCCCCTCTCTCTCTGCCCACCCCTCACTCACTTTCTCCATCTCCTCTCAAAATAAACTTTAAAACAAATTTTTTTAACGTTTATTTATTTTTGAGACAAAGAGAGACACAGCACGAACAGGGGAGGGTCAGAGAGAGAGGGAGACACAGAATCTGAAACAGGCTCCAGGCTCTGAGCTGTCAGCACAGAGCCTAAACTTTAAAAAAACATAAAAGACTTAGGGAACTCAGTCACACAATTTAACATAGTAACATTCACATTATAGGGATCCCAGAAAAAGAATGAGAAAAGAGGGCATAACATTTATTTGAAGAAATAATCGCTAAAAACTTCCATATCTGGGAAAGGAAACAGGAGTCCAGATCCAAGAGGCACAAAGAGCCTCCAACAAGATCATTCCAAGAAGGGCCACGTTAAGACACATACTAATTAAAATAGCAAAAGGTAGTGTTAAGTAGAGAATTTTAAAAACAGTAAGAGAAAATAAATCAGTTACATAAAAAGGAAACCCCATAAGGCTATGTGCAGATTTTTCAACAGAAACTTTGTACGCCAGCACAGAGAGGCATGATGTATTCAAAATGCTGAAAGGAAAAAAAAAAGAGCCAAAAATACTCTATCCAGCCACGCTGTCATTCAGAATGGAAGGAGTGATAGAGTCTCCCAGACAAAGGAATTCATGACCACTAACCCAGCCCTAAAAGAAATGTTAAAGGGAACCTTTTGACTGGAAAGGAAAGACCATAAGTAGAAGTAAGAAAAGTATGAAGCACAAAAACAGTAAAATTAAGTATATCTATAAAAATCAGTCAAGGGATTCACAAAATAAAAGGATGTCAAGTATGACAACATATACCTAAACTGTGGGAAGGAAAGAGTAAAGAATGGGCTCAAACTTAAGAAACCATCAAATTCATATAGACTGCTATATGCAGATGATGTTATATACAACATAATGGTAACCACAAATCAAAAACCAGTAAAAGATACAGAAAAAATAAAAATAAAGGTGTCTAAGTATATCACCTAAGAAAGCCAACAAACCATGGGAGAAAAGAACGAGAAGAAAGGAACAGAGAAAAACTACAAAAACAACCATAAAACAAGTCACAAAATGGCAATAAGTACATATCAATAATTACTTGGAATATAAATGGACCAAAAACTCTAATCAAAAGACATACAGTGAAAGAATGGATAAAAAAAAGCAAGACTTATTATACGCTGCCTAGAAGACACATCTGAAAGAGTGTCTTTCAGACCTAAAGAAAATTACGGATTGAAAGTGAAGGAATGAAAAGAATTTATCATGCAAATGGAAGTGAAAAGAAAGCTGGTGTAGAAATACTTACACAAGACAAAACAGACTTTAAAGCAAAGACTGTAGCAAAGGCAAAGAAGGACATATGATATGTTAAATGGAATAATCCAACAAGAAAATATAAAAGTTGTAAATATTTATGCATCCAAAGTGGGAGCAACCAAATACATAAAACAGCTAATAACAAACATAAAGGAAGTAATCTATAGTAATACAATAATAGTAGGGAACTTTAATACAACACTTATTTCGATGAACAGATCATCTAAACAGAAACACATCAACAAGGAAACAGTGACTTTGAATGACACATTGGACCAGATGTATCTAGCAGATATATTCATAAGATCCCATCCTTAAAAAGCACAATACACATTCTTTTCTTGTGCACATGGAACATTCTCCAGAATAGATCACATATTAGCCCACAAGAAAAGTCTCCACAAATTCAAAAGCTCAAAGTCATACCATGCATCTTTCCACCCCAAAACTATGAAACTAGAAATCAACCATGAGAAACAATCTTGAAAGAACACAAATGCATGGAGGTTAAATGACACATCACTAAACAATAAATGGGTCAACCAAGAAATCAAAGAAGAAACAAACAAACAAACAAACAAATACATGGAGACAAATAAACATGAAAACACAATGGTCCCCATCTTTGGTATGCAGCAATAGCACTTATAAGAAGAAAGTTTATAGCAATACAGGTCTACCTCAAGAAGAAAAATCTCAAATAAAAAACTAAATTGACACCTAAAGGAGCTAGAAACAGAACAAATCCCAAAACTAGTAAAAGGAAGGAAATAATAAAGATTAGACTAGAAAAAAACATAATAGAAACAAACAAACAATAGAAGAGATCAATGAAACTAGGAGCTCCTTCTCTGAAAAGATGAACAAAATTGACAACCCTTTTAGTCAACCACTTGCAAAACAGAGAGAGAGAGAGAGAGAGAGAGAAGAGAGAAGAGAGAAGAGAGAAGAGAGAAGAGAGGAAGGAAACTCTCAGATAAAGAAAATCAGAAATGAAAGAGGAAAGATAACAACTGACACCACACAAATACAAAGGACTGTAAGAGAATATTATTAAAAATTATATGCCAACAAATTGGACAACCTAGAAGAAAGGGATAAATCTCTAGAAACATAACTTCCCAAAACTGAATCATTATCCGCAATGAAATTGAATCAGGAATCAAAAAAAAATCCCAATAAACAAAAGTCCAGGACTAGATTATTTCACAGGAGAATACCACCAAACATTTAAAGATGAGTTAATATCTATTTTTCTCAAACTATTCCAAAAGAAAAGTAGAAGGAAAGCTACCAAATTCATTCTGTGAGGTTAGCATTATCCTGATACCAAAACCAGATAAAGATACCACAAAGAACATACCTATAGGTCAATACCTCTGATGAACATAGATGCAAAAATCTCTTACAAAATATTAGCAAACAGAATCCAACAGTACATTAAAAATTCATTCACTACAACCAAGGGGGACTTATTCCTGGAATGCAGGGGTGGTTCAATAATCACAAATCAATCAATGTGATATATCACATTAACAAGAGAAAGGATAAAAATCAAATGATCATTTCAGTAGATGCAGAAGAAGCAGCTGACAAAGTACAACATTCATTTGTGATAAAAACCTTCAACGAGTAGGTTTAGAGGGAAGATACCTCAACAAAATAGACCATCTATGAAAAACCCACAGCCAACATCATACTCAATAGTGAAAACCTGACAGCTTTTCCTCTAAGATCAGGGAGAAGATGAGAATGTTCACTCTCTCCACTTTTATTCAATGTAATACTGGAAGTCCTAGCCACAGCAATTAGACAAGAAAAATAAAATGCATTCAAATTGGTAAGGAAGAAGTGAAACTTTAACTATTTGCAGATGACATGATACTATATAGAAGAACACCCTATAGAGTCGACAAAACAACTACTAGAACTGACAAATGAATTGAGTAAAGTCACAAGATACAAAATCAATATACAGAAATGTGTTGCATTTTTATTCATTAATAATTAAGTAGTATAAAGATAAATAAATAAAACAATCCCATTTTCAATTGCACCAAAAACAATAAAACCCTAGGAATAAACTTAACCAGCAAGGTTAAAGCCTGTAATCTGAAAATTCTAACACTGGTGAAAGAAATTGGAGATGACACAAACAAATGGAAAGATATTGCATTCTCATGTATTGGGAGAAAAAATATTGCTAAAATGTCCATACTACCCAAAGCAATCTACACATCTAATGCAACCCCTATTAAATTACCAACAGCATTTTTGAAGAACTAGAACAAACCATCCTGAAATTTGTATGGAAACACAAAAGACCCCAAATAGCCAAAGCAATCTTGAAAAAGAAAAAAACAAAACTGGATGTATCACAATTCCAGATTTCACGATATACTACAAAGCTGTAGCAATGAAAACAATATAATACTGGCACAAAAACAGACACATAGACCAATAGAATATACTAGACCCTACAATTATATATTCAATTAATCTTCAACAAAGGAGGCAAGAATATGCAATGGGAAACATTGGGAAAACTGGACAGCTACATGGAAAAGAATGAAACTGGATCACTTCTTTATACCATTCACAAAAATAAACCCAAAATGGATTAAGGACTAAATATAAGACCTGAAACCATAAAAATCCCAGAAGAGAACAGAGGCAATAATTCTTTGACATCGGCTGTAATATCACATGATGATATGTTTCCTAAGCAAGGGAAACAAAAGCAAAAATAAACTATTGGTACTATATCAAAATAAAAAGCTTCTGCACAGTGAAGGAAACAATCAACAAAACCAAAGGCAACCTACTGAATGGGAAAAGATATTTGTAAATGACATATCCAATAAAGAGTTAGTATCTAAAATACATAAAGAACTTATACAACTCGACAGCCCCAAACAAAACACAACACAATTAAAAATGGGAAGACTACATGAACAGACATTTCTCCAAAGAAGACATACAGATAGCCAATAAATACATGAAAAGATGCTCAACATCACTTATCATCAGATAAATGTAAATCAAAACCAGAGTAAGAAACTACATCTGTCAGAATGGCTAAAATCAAAAACTCATGAAACAAATGTTGGTGAGGATGTGGAGAAAAAGAAACCTTTGTACACTGTTGAAGGGAATGCAAACTAGTGTACCCACTGTGAAAAACAGTATAAAAGCTCCTCAAAAATTAAAAATAGAATTACCATATGATCCAGTAATTTCACCACTGGGTATTTACCTAGATAATATAAAAACACTAACTCAAAAGGATATATGCACCCCTATGTTTATTGTAGCATTATTTACAATAGTTAAAATATGGAAGCAACCCATCTATCCATTGCTATATGAATGGATAAAGAAGTGGTGTATGTAAATAATGGAATAGTACTCAACCATAGAAAAGAAATCTTGCCATTTGCAACAATATAAATGGATCTAGAGTGTATAATGTTAAGTGAACTATGTCAGAGAAAGACAAATACATGATTTCACTCACATGGGACTTTAAGAAACAAATGAACATGAGAACAAATGAATGAAAAATGAGACAAACCAAAAACAAAACCAGACTCTTAAATATAGAGAATTGATGATTTGTGAAAGCAATCTGATGGGAGGTGGTTGGGGGATGGCTGAAACAGGGAAGGGGAGTACACTTAATTATGATACGCATGAGTAATGCAAAGAATTGTATATTGTACACCTGAAACTAATATAATAGTTTAACTATGTTAACTATACTGGAATTAATTTTTTTAAATATGAAAAATCTTCTAATATGTAAAGTGTATAGATACAAAACCACGTATGTATTATCAAGTATGCAACATATGTTATAAAGCAAAATACAATAAACACTTTGAAACAAAGCCAAGAAATATGAAAATCCAATCTTCACTAAGTTCGATACAATTTGATCAATTTCATAACATGTTTTGGAATCAGATTATTCATTTTTTAATGATAACTACTGCCCTAAGTGATATCTAAGGCATCTTTGACATATGTTATTCTGATAATTTAATTATATATTCCATGTTGATAAATTGGGTTTGGTGTAATTTTGTCTCCCCTGTCTACCATAGACCCTGACACATGATAGATGGTCAATAAATCTTAATTGAATAAGGGAATGTTTGAAGTTAAAATACAAATAACATCAAAGTGTCAAAGTTGATACACATGTTGTGCTCAGATAATTCACTGAATCACAGAATTATATTTTAGAAGCAATCACAGTAGGGAAATGTTTCAACACTCTGATTTTCAACATGAAGAAAATACTACTCAGGTGAAATTACTCCCTAAGATCACACAAAGACCAAGAAATTCCCTTCTAAATTTGAATGTTCTTAAGAAATTCAGAAAGGTTTTTTTTAAAAAGCAAGATTTTATTTGCTATCAAATGTTAAAAATACCAAATATTTGATGCACTTAAAAGTAACTCAGTTTCATTATTTTCTACACTCAGAATATCTACTCAGTCAAGTATAATTGTAAATAGACAAACAGTAAAATAATGTCTCTATTAGTTACATCATAACCTTTATTTCATATAACATACACGAGAGTATTAACACATATACAAATATGTGTGTACATGTACACACATACATAAACACCCAAACCTGCAATTGAAAAATAAGCATATTTCATAGCCATTCTACTTTTTTTTTTGAAAATTATCTTTTAGTAACAATGCATTCAGTGCAAGTTTATGGATCAGAAGGAAGTTAACATTTTCTTCTTCAGTATCTAAATCTACTGTGAGGGAGTGACTTAGGCACTGGGGAGAAATTGGCTTATTATTTCTCTATGTCAGCGAGAGGCAGAGAAACAACAAACCTCTGGCAAATATGTTTTGTTCTCAAGAAGAAAATGAACTGATTTTGCTCTCTTACCAGGGTGATTTGCGCTAGATATGGTCACAGGTGGTTTGATCTGATCTTTTCCTATTTTAGTTGAGAAATAGCTTTTCACACTTAGGGCAGTTCACTCCTATTTACCTGTGAAAATGAGATGTCCTTGCATTTGTAACTAAACTGAAGTCCCCTTCCATTTATCTCCATGAAATTCCCTCATAAACTGACCTTGGAAAAAAGGTCAGAGAGTAAAAAATAGACTTTTATAATCTTTTATAATAATACACACAACAAACATTGAGGTGTAGGGGTGGCAATTTGATTAATTTTTACTACTAATCTAACTTCCAACTTTTATTTTCATGACTTGAAATATATGGTTTGTACTAATTTCCACTGGAATAAAGTTATTTTGATATGCATTACGTCAACATGGCTTTAATTTTATAACCCTCAGTTACATTATTAATTCAGAGTTTTTCTTGGGATATGAATTGAAATGGTGCATGTAAAACAATTAAGGGTATTCCTGACAAAGGTAAAATACGGAGAATAGGTCTTGGGTCTGGAAACAGTAATGTGTGGTCAAACATTTTCTATTTATTAGCTAATATTGCTGAATTTTAAAAATAGTGAATACCAAAATAACGACTTCACACTAACTTCCCTCTGTGCCTGAGTGGGAAAACAAGCTTTTATTCCCTAACATTCTAGTAAGAGTTATAACCACATCAAGATTAGCTGCTTCTTTGAGTCACTGACTGCTCTGTTGTGCTTACAACTACAAGCTACAAATAACTAATTGCAGGAAAAATATCCTAAAGGTCAGACTGAGAGATCTGCTACCATCTCGGAATCAGTAACTCTTGAGGAATGGATTGCAATGGGAAAAATATGTTTACTGTTTCCAGAGAGAAGAAAATACAATTGAAAAAAAATAGAAGAGCGTAAGGAAGCCACATCTTTCGGAATTCCTGACAACTCATTTATGTTTCTTCAACCTGTATCATAGGATTCATTCAGTTCACCTTGTTTAATTGTTTTCAAATCAACCCATAAAAATGAATGTTTTGGGTACTACAAGATAATATTTATTGTTCAAGTAAGTTATAAATGAGAAGACCATCCTACTCATTTTATAATATTCTGGAAAAAAATATTTCAATCAACTATTGAGATTCATATTTAAAAATACCCAATAATATTACTTTGAAGATTTTGCTCTGGAAAAATTATTAATCTTTTAAGATTTTATTTATACATTATTTTCCTCCAAGGTTCAGTGCTATGCATTGCTCTTAAAGCTGGTTAATGCTGTTTATATTTCATGATCATAACAGCTTCAGATTTTTAAAATATGTAATTTTGTTCCCACCAGGAGTGCTTGAAAAGAAATGGAAATACCTTTCATAGTGACAAACTCTGAATACTGAGTCACACGTACTAATATTTCTGGGCACCACAGCACAATGCTCACTCATTTCACTGTTAGCTTAGCACCACCTTTTACAAACACTAATAAATTCTATTTTTCCAAACAACCCATCCCTTTGATAGCATCTGATTATTTTTCTTATAAGATTAGTTTGCATTTCCACTTTCAAGTGATGATCCCTTTATCACTGTAAAATGTAATTCTTTGATTTCTTTACTTTCTAATATATTCTTCAAACTTCCATGAAGTAGCCCTATTTTGATATGTTTATGAAGGTCTTATTTAAAACCTGTTTATTCTTTCTCTCAGATCATTAATAACAAAGTTATCTATGTGGACCTTCCATCAGGCAATTGATGCCTATGTCTATGTTTATCATAAATATTTTCTTATAGTCCATTTTTTGACAATCCATTGCTGTGGGATTGATAAGGGTTTATATTTTACATGAATCTGTATTCATGAATCGAAGCATAGGAATTTATTTTGTACAAAATTTATATAATACATTATAAAACACTGCTAAAATCAAAACAAATGTTATCCTTTTTAATACTGACAATTAAAATAATTTATGAATAAATTCTGTTTTTAAACATATTTCATTTATTATACATGACTCATTTGCCCTGTTGGGGATTAAATTAAATACATATTTATAAGCTGCAGCATATGTTGTTTCCTTTATCTAACAAGGCACAACATTTACTTAGTTCCTCAATGTGCACATCCTGTAAAGCACACTTAATGTTATAGATATTTTGGTGTGGAATTTTGATAGTGTTCCAATAATTATTCTAAAAGAGGATTATAGATCATAGGTGCTTATCATTTTAGACTTCATATCCCACTCTTTCAAAAAGAGATTTAAAGCTCTTGGTTAAAATATGATTTAGGATGTATATCAGTAAATCTAGGAGAATGTGTATTTTAAGGTTTAATTGTATAAGGTTAGCAGTTCTTGAAATTTTGTTTGTCTTAGGCAGACAATTTTCCAGAATCATTTTGTATCAAGAAATTTTAAGGGAAAACTGCACTGGTGGAGCTTCATTTAAGTAGTCAAGAAAAATATCTTGGGATGGTTTAACAAACATAGGATATGGAGTAGACAGATCTTCATTCCTGTGTGGGATTGTCATATCTGAACCATGATACTTTATCATCCAGGTATGACTTATTGGTATAAATTCTGAATAAATGTTCAGAAATTGGCAGATATTTTCGTTTTTCATGATTATGACAAAATACAAAAGAATGACTAATAATTTCCCATGTTTTTGTTTTGTTTGTTTTGTTTTACATCTATTTAACACTTCCATAATTCAAAGAAAAGAAAAAGTAATAGAAAGTAAATTAAATGACAAACCATGAAATGAATTATAAGATTCTCAAAGCTGAATAACAAAAAGTATTGATGTGTATACTGTTAAATTTATCGATGGTCTATACTCAGAATATGGTCTAGGTTGGTGAATGTTCATATACAGTTGATAAAATGTGTACAGTATCTCTTGTTGGAGGCAGCATGTTATGATAATGTGTTCAAATTGATTCATGTTTTATTTAGGTCTTCTCTATTCTTACTGAATTTTTGTAGATGTGTTATATATTTTATTAAAAAGAGAGTTAAAGTCCAGAGTTATAACTGTGGACTTACCTAGTTCTTTCAATTTTATAAAACTTTATTGTGTACTGAAACTCTCTTAAACGCACACATATTTAGAATGATTAGATCTTCTTGTAAAATTAACCCCTCTATCATTATGTAATGCTACTTCTTGTCCATGGCACAATTTCTTGTTCTGGTGTTTCCTTTGTCTGACACCTAATCTGTCTTTTAGTTAGTGGTCTGCCCTTCTACTTTTAACTTATTTTTGTTTCCTTTTCTATTATGATTTAAATTTCAGTTAATTAACATACACTGCGATATTTGTTTTAGGAGTTGAATTCAGTGATGTGTCACTTACATATAAACTCAGTGCTTATTACAAGGGTCCTCCTTAGTCCCATCACCCATCTAAACCATCCTCCTCCCATCTCCCTATATCATCCCTCAGTTTGTTCTCTATCACTGAGAGTCTTTTGTGGTTTATTTCCCTCTCGCCTCTCTCCCACCCCTTCCCATTTGTTCACTTTTTTTGTTTCTGAAATTCAACATATGAGTGAAATCCTATGGTATTTCTTTTTCTGATTGACTTATTTTGCTTAGCATAATACATTCTACCTCCATTCACATCATCGCAAATGGCAATTTCATTCTTTTTTGATGGCTGAGTAACATTCCACTGTGTATGTGTATGTGTGTGTGTGTGTGTGTGCGCGCGCACGTGTGTGTGTACACACACACGCACAACATGTTCTTTATCCATTCATCAGTTGATGGATATTTGGCCCCTTCCATAGTTTGACTATTGTTGATAATGCTGCTATAAACATTGGGATGCCTGTACCCCTTCAAATATATATATTTGTATTCTTTGGGTTAATATCTAATAGTGCAATTGCTGGATCATAGGGTAGTTTTATGTTTGTTTTTGAGAAACCTCCATACTGGTCTCCAGAGTGGCTGTACCAGTTTGCATTCCCATCAGCAGTGCAAGAGGGTTCCTCTTTCTTTGAATTATTGTCAACATCAGTTGTTTATTGTTAATTTTAGCTCTTCGACAGGTGTGAGATGTTATATCATAATGGTTTTGATTTGTATTTCCATAATGGTGAGTGATGTTGAGCATCCTTTCATGCATCTATTAGCCATCTGGATGTCTTCTTTGGAAAAGTATCTATTCATGTCTTCTGCCCATTTCTATCTGGGTGGTTTTTTTGGTTTTTTTTTTGGGTGCTGATTTTGATAAGTTCTTTATAGATACGGGATACTAGCCCTTTATCATATATTTCATTTGCAAATATCTTCTATTCTGTAGGCTGCCTTTTAGATTTGTTGATTATTTTCTTCACTGTGCAGAAGCTTTTTATTTTGATGAGGTCCCAATAGTTCATGTTTGCTTTTGTTCCTCTTACCTTCAGTGATGTGTCTAGTAAGAACTTGCTTCAGGCAAAATCAGAGAAGTTGCTGCCTGTGTTCTCCTCTAGGATCTTGATGGTTCCTTGTCTCACATTTAGGTCTTTCATCCATTTTAAATTTATTTTTGTGTATGGTGTAAGAAAGCGGTCCCATTTCATTTTTCTGCATGTTGCTGTCCAGTTTTCCCCACACCAGTTGTTGGAGAGACTTTTTTCCATTGGATATTCTTTTTTTCTTTGTCTAAGATAAATTGACTATATAGTTGTGGGTCAACTTCCAAGTTTTCCATTCTGTTTAATAGATCTATGTGTCTGTTTTTTGTGCCATACCATACTGTCCTGATGATCTTTGTAGTATAGCTTGAAATCTGGAATTGTGATGGCTCAGTTTTGTTTTTCTTTTTCAGGATTGCTTTAGCTATTCAGGGTCTTTTCTGTTTCTATACAAATTTTAGGATTGTTCTAGTTTTGCAAAAAATGCTCGTGGTATTTTTATAGGTATTGCATTAAATTTGTAAAAAATTTTTTTAATGTTTATTTATTTCTGAGACAGAGACAGAGCATGAGTCGGGGAGGGGCAGAGAGAGAGGGGGACACAGATCCGAAGCAGGCTCCAGGCTCTGAGCTGTCAGCACAGTGCCCGACTCAGGGCTCGAACTCACAGACCACGAGATCATGACCTGAGCCGAAGCCAGACACTCAAACGAATGAGCCACCCAGGCGCCCCTGCATTAAATTTTTTAATGTTTATTTATTTTTGAGAGGGAGAGAGAGAGAGGGAGAGCACGCGTGCATGACCTGGGGGGAGGGGCAGAGAGCGAGGGAGACACAGAATCTGAAGCAGGCTCCAGGCTCTGAGCTGTCAGCACAGAGTCTAACGTGGGGTTCAAATTCATAAGTGAACTGTGAGATCATGAACTGAGTCGAAGTTGGAAGCTCAACTGACTGAGCCAACGAGGAGCCCCTATAGGTATTACATTAAATGTGTACATTGCTATGTCGCTATTTTTAAAGTAGGTTGGTTGTGGACAGCACAGACCTAGTTCTTATTTTTTCACCTAATCTGGCAATCTCTTAATTGGCATGCTCAGAGCATGTATATTTTATATGATTATCGCTATGTTTGGACTAAAATATAACAACATATTAGTTGTTTTCTACTTGTTCCTTGTGTTATTATGTTTCCTGTTTATCTGCTTTCTTTAGGATTAATCATATAGTACAGTCCCACGTATCTCCATATTGATTTCTAATTTCTAATTCTTTTAAACATATTGTTTTATTTTCTATGGCTGCCCTAAGATTTATAACATAGTTTTTATTAACCAAAGTCTACCTTCAGATAAGAATACACTTCTTTATGTATAGAAAAAGGACTCTAACAACAGTATGTTCCCAATTTCTCTCTCCATATTGTGGTTAATGTGGTCACATGCTTTTTTTTTTTGTACATATTAACAAATACATTACTACTAATTTTTGGAGCTTCTACAGTCTAGAGTTTTGTGTTACTTTTCTCAACACATCTGATACTCTCCTTTCCCTAGTAGTTACCCAAACAAGGGCTATAGGTCTCTTTGGAGAAGAACTAGGAGATTTACTATGAAAAAGTTTGCCATGTTGTTTCAGTTTTTTTGTTTGTTTGTTTGTTTTTTGTTTTTGTTTTTTCTTGTGTGGACCCAGCTTGTCCTCAAAGTTTTCTGAATCTGTGAACTTTCTCAATCTGGCAATGGGGCCAGAGATCCTGATCTTTTAGTGGCAACTACTTCCCTCAGCCTCGTGCTTATCTATGTCAACCAGGAACTCAGACTCCTCAAGTAGGAGGGTCTAGATCACCCTACCAGATAGACAGCATGGGTCTACAATGACACTGGAAAAAGTAAAGGGAATTTAGAAAGGTTGGTAGAAATGAACAAGAAATAGATGATGAATAACTGTTGCAGCCTCAAGACCAGTGCTGCATTTTCCCCCCACAAACTTGCCTACTCTATGAATCCCTAGGGGGGAAGACCAACCAGAATCTTAAGGAGCTGTTCCCAGATGGAATAAAATGACTGTGTGAAGCAAGAGGACTTGAGAAGAGCAAAGAGGAGGCGATAATGTATATTATGGTCTGATAACTACTCTCTACTTTAGGAACTTGACATTCATTCCTAGCTGCAAGTATTTTTTGTGGAATTTGTCCTTCCGTGTGGAAGGTTATATCCCCTAACCAGGGGTACCCATAACCCCATTGACTGATACAGAATACAATGGCCTAACCCTTTTACTTCAATTCTTACCAAATCTAATGCACTATCTCAGCTCCAGAGCTCTCAGAAGGACAGGCTGATGTCTCTGGTGCTGTGTCATAGCTCAATGTATCCCTCTCCCCAAATCTGACCCACTTATTGCCTTATATGTAGTAAGAACATTCTGAATAATTAACCTATTTGAAAATCCCTTCCTAAGGGCCATTTACTAAGCTAGTTGGCCTAAGATACTATTCTAGCAGTAAAGTATAATTTTTCTTGACTATATAGGATTTCAGTATTTTTAATTTACTTTTTTGGCCCTAATGACCTTGAATTATATCAACCAAAAATTTCATTTTATATGAGATCAAGCACATACCTGCGATGATTCCCTTTCTTCTAAGTGACGTAAGCTTTTCATTTATCGTTGCATATATTTTACATTCCTTTATCATTTATTCCCAGGTTGTTGTATTTATTTGGAAGAGTTGATACTTAAGGCAGTTACTAAATTTTACCTGGATTTCTTCATGTATTGGATAAGCATGATTGGTATTTGCAGGAATGTTGCGGGAAAGAAATTGAATAATGTAGTATATAAACCATACTACAGTACAATTCATAATACAGAAAATTATTATTTTATATTCTTTCTGTACTCCAACATATGGATGTCAAGGTCCTTGGTAGATGGGATCTTTATAATATAGTCCCAATCAACTCAGCAAAACATTTTATTATAGATTTGTTAATCATAGTCTATGACAATAGTTTCTCTAAGGAATCAAGAACAAAATAGAAAAAACTCCCTCAACTGATAGAATATTTTCACTTCCTTATTCCCACTAATGAAAGTATTTATAGAGAGTAGACAATTTGAGAGACAATATGCATTTTTTGCTTCCCAAAGCACAAGAATGCATACATACACATGTGTATGTATGTACATGTGCATATATATGTAGCTTGTGTATGTATGTAAATTTATACATATATGTATACACACACACACACACACACACACACACACATACACATACACAACGACATACATACATATAGTGGATCTGGGCCTGCCTTGTTTATGGGAACTTAAAGCTAGATAAGATAGGATCAGGAAATACATACTGGCAAAATAAAAATAATAACTAAGTCCTGCAAATTTTTGTCAGACTCTATTTTCAAGGAAAGAGATAGAAAGGATTTTTGGCTCCATTCTTTATGGATTTATAAATCAGTAACAACCTCAGAAAAAATTTGAGAGTAATTCAAAGTAAACACACACACACACACACACACACACACACACACACACACACACACGATGGTCACTATTGTGGAAAGCCTGACAATTTTTTTTCTTTAAAGGGGCAAAAAGTAAATATTTAGGTTTTGTAGGCTACCTGAATTCTCTTGTGCACTTTGTTCTTTGTGTTTTGTTTAGATTTGTTTTTGCAACTCTTTTAAAATGTAAGAAGTATTTTAGTTCGTCAGCTGTCTAAAACAGGCCATCCTCTGGACTGTGCTCCTGGTCTCTTGTTCTACAGCATTTTCTATACTGTATATTTCATGAGTGTAAGTGCAGTGAATGATGACTGGAAAAGAAACAGGCTCAGCAAAGGAGGAAAGAACTCTCTCTGCTAATGAATATGACTCCAGTTAATATGGCAGAACATAATATACAAGTATGGAATAGTGTACTTAGTTATTATTTGAGCTATCAAATAAGTCTGTGTGCGTGCAATTAGCCAGCCCCAATATACTCACCATGAATTAGCATTCCTGATTTTAAACATAGAGGGACGTCTTGAGCAAAGAAAACTTACCAAATTTTACCATCTCCCCTTAAGATTCACTTCAGAGCATCTTAGTGTTTTTTGGTTTGTTTGTTTGCCATACTTAAAATGTGTGCAACTGATAGAGAGTAATCACTGTTGATAGTGGTAACTTTGATATTGACGCTATCTCTACAAGTTTCCTAAACTTAATTGAACTAAGGCTGATTCATTGTCAGAAATGATAGTGTCTTGGCATTCTGTGCTGTAAATAACTGATATATGGCTATGAAATTTGAAAAAAAATAGTGTATGAGATGAAACCAAGAGAATTAAAATGTTTATAAAACAGGAAATCTACAATCAAGATTTTCTGCCAAATTGAGATGAAAATAAATGCAAATTTTGCATAGAGTCATTGGAAGCTTCAAGAAGAAAATTATGTGCTTTTAGCAGTTTATGATGCCAGTCTAAACTTTGCTATATTCTTTTACTGTGTCAATAAATATATAATTTATCAAGAAATAAATAATAAATGAAGATAATGACATGATTATATGTTGATTTTGATTAGAAAAATAGTCTGAATTCTCTATAACATGTATCAATTTTCTTCAACCGCAAATAATTTGAACTTCATATTCCCTTCCACTTCCAGACACATTTTCAGACTAAGGTGAAGTACAAGTCAATCTTGAATTACATGCATTTATCTTTCAAAAATATATTTAAATTCTATTTAGTTAACATATAGTGTAATATTGATTTCTGGAGTAGAATTTAGTGATTCATCATTTAGATATAACATTCAGTTCTCAACAAAACAAGTGCCCTCCTTAATACCCATCACCCATTTAGCCCATCTCCTTCTCAGAAGCCCTCCATCAACCCTCAATTTGTTCTCTTCAGTTAAGGGTCCCTTGTGGTTTGCTTTCCTCACTCTTTTTTTCCCCCTTCCCCAGGTTCATCTGTTTTATTTCTTAAATTCCACATATGTGTGAAATCATATGATATTTCTTTCTCTGACTTAGTTTACTTAGCACAATGTACTCTAGCTCCATCCACATCGTTGCAAATGGCAAGGTTTAATTCTTTTTAATTCTTTACATATTTCTCACACCTTCTTTATCCATTCATCAGTTGATGGACACTTGGGCTCTTTCCATAGTTTGGTTATTGTTGATAATGCTGCTATAAACATCAGGGTGCATATGCCCCTGTGAATCAGTATTTTTTTATCCTTTGGATAAATACCTACTGATGCAATTTATGGGCCATAGGGTAGTTGCATTTATTCTTTCTATGTAACTACATGAAAACATAATTCAATAATCTATTAATATCAAAGTAGAATTTATACTGGTAAAGAGCTCAAGGTATTTGCCTTAAAAATTGCTATTGCATCAGTGAAGGTAGATGTCAAATATTTAGCCAACGATTTGAGATATAATTCTATCCTATTCCAGAATATTGGAATAGGATAGAATATTGGAATACTCTGGAATAGGATGAACTTTAATTAACCAACTCTTAGATATTCAACAAATCCTGGAAAAAAAAATATGTGTGAGAAAATGTCCAAGAATCTATTTAAAAATTCTTTAAATTAAATGTCCTGTTTGGATATATCACCAATAGTGTTGACTCAACATTCCCAAGGGTATGTTGAAGGTTATTTTCAGAGCTGAATAAAACTATTCTGTTTTAATTATCCTTCCTTCCTTCCTTCTTTCCTTCTTTCCTCTCTCCCTTCCTCCCTCCCTCCCTTCCTTCTCTCCTGCCCTTCCTCCCAGTTTGGGTTTTATATCTCCAGAATTTAGTTTAACACTTCTCAAAACATCTTATGATATACATTAATGTTTTTGTCTGTAAGCTACTAAGGAAGAGCCAGAGACATGGAAAAGTTAAGGGACACACCCTTAGAGCAAGTCAGTTAAGAAGAAGTGAAATTCTAGAACACAGGCCTCTTTTTTTTTAACGTTTATTTATTATTGAGAGACAGAGAAACAGAGCATGAGCATGGGAGGGGTGGAAAGAGGGAGAGACACAGAATCTGAAGCAGGCTCCAGGCTCTGAGCTGTCAGCACAGAGCCCGATGCGGGGCTCAAACCCATGAACTGAGGGATCATGGCCTGAGCTGAAGTCAGACACTTAACCAACTGAGCCACCCAGGCACCCCAGACTCTTTTAAGTCTTAAATGTTATTTGTTGGGAGATGTATAATTTCTATCATTTTACTGAAATTCTATACACATAAAAATTTTTCATTTCACAGAAATTAATGGAAATTCATATTAAAAAAACATTTAAATAATGGGAAAATTAAGCTTTTCTGGAATGAGACCCTTTGCTTTTTGTTGTAAAAAATAACTACATATGTCTGACCCATCATAAGTAGTGACTATTAATTCTTAGTTTGGATGATGATATACATGTTTACGTTTTTTCTTTTGAGTGTCAAAAAACTCTAGTTTGCATTAATTTTTTTTCAAATTTAGCCTAATCATTGCAATTCAAGTATTTAAAATTTATTCTTAATAAAAACATCATATCTTCAACAACAAAAACATGTCGAGGAGTCTTGACAATTAAATGATTTGCCATATTGCATCTCCTTTGTTGAACAGTCCTACAAACTCTTCATTCCACAACTTTTTTTCATCAGTTGCTCCTTAAAATAATAAAGCCAATTGTGCATTTAAGCTAGAAAATGAACCTCAGGGCATGCCCATCTGTCTAAACAAATAAGCACATTTCCAACAGAGTTACGGGCAGATTGTTCTTTAAACTAAGGTGATGAATGTGAACATTCAAGAAATTATGAATTATTGAAGAGCAAACAGCCTAACGTATTTCTCTCCATCCCTATAATCATATTTTGAGACATATTATTGACTTTGGAGTATTTTTACTACTACTACCAAAATGTCATTAACATTAAAGTGTTTCCAGATTAACATAGGTAACTACAACCGTTAAAAAGTGCATTAAAAAGGCAATTGAACATTGCAGAAATAAACTTCCATACACATGACTCTTTTAAAGATATCTCCCTATCCCTAGTGACTTAACACAAATTTAAGGTACATTAATTCTGTTTTAACTAAAATTTGTGTGTAAAAAATAGAATAGTAATTCTCAATAAATGTTAGACGTATTAAAAAAATAGACCAGCAAGGTGTTATACCTAAATTAATATTATATTTATCCATTTATTCTTACAGATTTTTACCATGCTGCTACAAAAATCTCATATATATGTATATATGAAGTTTTATATACATATGTGAAATTTTAAAAAAACAATTTTTATTTACAAGAGTGTAAAATGACACAAGTGATCTTTTCCACAAGTAAGTTACTCAGTTAAAGGTTATCCAAAATTAACTCATTTACAGGTATGGGGTGAAAAAATATAAGTGAGATGTGAGTAGAGCTAATGTGAGCTCAGAGTGAAAAACATTCAAGTGTAAGTTAAATAATTTGCCCTCTGTTTTGTGTATGTGTGTTGAGAAGCTTTCCTCACTACTAATTTTCTTTTGAAATATAAAGGTCGGCATTTGAATGAATACGGAAGGGGAATTATTAAAAACTGTTTACAAGGTACCAATGAGGGCAGAAACTGAAGGGAATAGGTATGCTAATGAGAACACAGAATTAGTCCAAGAAAAATTGTGAGCAGCCCAAGTATTTTTCTTTCCTAATCTTTAGAAAGGTGGTCCATGCAATTAGAGGTAATCATTTGTAGTCATAGAGTGGGACGCAAAGACTTGGAATGATTTCCAGTCACGGCAGGTGATTTCCACAGTTCTGAAAATTATCCTATTTTTTTGCATATGCAATATAGTCACCCTAAATCTTAATTGTGACCTAAAACCTTTTCTGTAAAAAAAAAAAAAAAAAAAAAAAAAAACAACTTTCTATGGCTTGTGATTTTAAAAGATTCGTTTTTCTTATCTATTTTGCATCATTATAGTTTAGCATTTCCACTAGAATAAAGATGTCTATGTTAGGCACCTTACTTTTTTACTTTTGATTTCATAGAAATACAAGTAATATAGCTTGTTCTCTTTTGTGCTGGTTTCTCCCATTCAATAGTACAACTGTGGTATTTATTCATACTTCAGACAATTATTTTAAGTATTAATTCTATACTTTGTACATAAATGTTGAAGAGATATTAGTTATTGTTAATATTTCAATATTTTTTTGTTTGCTTGTTTGTTTGTTTTTGAGAGAGAAACAGAGCATGAGCGGGGGAGGGGCAGAGAGAGAGGGAGACACAGAATCTGAAGCCGCTCCAGGCTCTAAGCTGTCAGTACAGAGCCCTACGAGGGGCTCAAACCCATCAACTGCGAGATCATGACCTTAGCTGAAGTCAGATATGTAACCAGCTGAGCCACCCAGGCGCCCCTGTGTTCTTATTTCTACTCTCTCTTTTGATATTCTTCTCTCTCTTATTCCTTTCTCATCCATGGAGCAGCCTGTTCCCTTTTTTGTTGGTTTATCTTGTTTTGGTGAAAAATATTTTCCAGTTGATTTATAAAAATAGGAAATATCTTTTTAAGCTTGCTGTCCATCAGAAAATTATTATATTCTATACCCTATAGAAATCTCCAATACAGATTATTTTCAATAAGAATTTTCAAATTATGCCTCCGTTGTCTTACTCTCTTTTGCTGTTGATATTAAGATATTTTGTTTATTTCCCATCCTTCCTGTGTTACTTTTTCTTTTACTCTGAAAGGATTTAGAATCTTTATTTTAATCCTGGTATTCTGAAAATTCACACTGATACATGCCTTGGGCTGCGTCTTTATTTCGTTCTGAGGGTCCTTTCTAGACCCTTTTGAGGTGATTACCTACAGTCAAAGAAAGTTTTCTTGTGTCATTATCTGAATATTTTCCCTGTGTTCCAAGTACTTTCTCTTTTTGAAAATACTGTTAGTTGGATTCCACACACCCTTAATTATCTATTTATTTTATTTTATTTTCTATGTTTCAATACTCCTCCTACTTTTAAGGATTTCATTAATTTAGTTTTCCAACTTTTCTATTAATTATTGACATTGACTGGTATCGTTTTATATTAACTTTGTATTCAGTGCGTTTTTTGTGATTTTTTTTTTGATGTTACAGATGCATTAAGTTTTCTCTCTGAGGACTTTAATCAGAGTTTGCAGTTTTTGACACTTTATTCTGTTGCATTTACTGTATTCTTTTCCTATTTCCATTATTTTTGTTTTTCTTTTGTTTAGCTTCTGTCTTTCCTAATGAAGACTCTCAACAAACTATCGATTCTTTTTTGGCGTCTCAGATTTAAAATGTAAGTACTAAACAGATAACTGAAAGTTCTGTTAAGGACAGGTTTGCTTATCTGGTGGAACCGAATATAGGATGGCCAGGGAGTAAGAAATATTTTGTGGAGTCATCCCAAAAGTCAGTTCCCACAGGCTTTCCAAGGCTAACTTTTTCCCAGAAGAAAAAAATTCTGTAAGTGATTGAATAGGAAAAAATCAGTCCTGTAACATCCTCACCATTCACTGAGATAATGTTTGTTTAATCTGTTACTTTCTCTCCTATACTTTCTTTCATTCTTCTCTTTACTGTGTCTAGGTCTTCCAGTCCGGAGACTTTTGATTCAATCTCTCCAGTTTATGTGCTTCCTGATTCTTGGGATAAACTGGATAGAGAAGATTTCAGAGTTTTGTAGCTTTCTGGGGACCAAAGTTGTCTTTGTCTACACTCTGTAGACCAACCTCCTGCTTTTTATTGCCTATTCTCACCCCTATCCTTCACAGGACCTCATGCAATGACTTTCTGTAGATTTCAGGAGTTCTTCAGGGAAAGCTATCTTCTTTTTAATTGGGATTTCCCTGTGTAGGCAACAAGTATTTCACTGTACTCCCTTGGCTAAGGCACTTACCACTCTGTCCATTTCCAACTATTGTGTTTTTTTTTTTCAATATATGAAATTTATTGTGAAATTGGTTTCCATACAACACCCAGTGCTTATCACAAAAGGTGCCCTCCTCAATTCCCATAACCCACCCTCCCCTCCCTCCCACCCCCCATCAACCCTCGGTTTGTTCTCAGTTTTTAAGTGTCTCTTATGCTTTGGCTCTCTCCCACTCTAACCTCTTTTTTTTTTTTTTTTCCTTCCCTTCCCCCATGGGTTTCTGTTAAGTTTCTCAGGATCCACATAAGAGTGAAAAAATATGGTATCTTTCTTTCTCCGTATGGCCTATTTCACATAGCATCACACTCTCCAGTTCCATCCACGTTGCTACAAAGGGCCATATTTCGTTCTTTCTCATTGCCATGTAGTACTCCATTGCGTATATAAACCACAATTTCTTTATCCATTCATCAGTTGATGGACATTTAGGCTCTTTCCATAATTTGGCTATTGTTGAGAGTGCTGCTATAAACATTGGGGTACAAGTGACCCTATGCATCAGTACTCCTGTATCCCTTGGGTAAATTCCTAGCAGTGCTATTGCTGGGTCATAGGGTAGGTCTATTTTTAATTTTTTGAGGAACCTCCACACTGTGTTCCAGAGTGGCTGCACCAATTTGCATTCCCACCAACAGCGCAAGAGGGTCCCCGTTTCTCCACATCCTCTCCAGCATCTATAGTCTCCTGATTTATTCATTTTGGCCACTCTGACTGGCGTGAGGTGATATCTGAGTGTGGTTTTGATTTGTATTTCCCTGATGAGGAGCGACATTGAGCATCTTTTCATGTGCCTGTCGGCCATCCAGATATCTTCTTTAGAGAAGTGTCTTTTCATGTTTTCTGCTCATTTCTTCAGTGGGTTATTTGTTTTTTGGGTGTGGAGTTTAGTGAGCTCTTTATAGATTTTGGATACTAGCCCTTTGTCCGATATGTCATTTGCAAATATCTTTTCCCATTCCGTTGGTTGCCTTTTAGTTTGGTTGGTTGTTTCCTTTGCAGTGCAGAAGCTTTTTATCTTCATAAGGTCCCAGTAATTCATTTTTGCTTTTAATTCCCTTGCCTTTGGGGATGTGTCAAGTAAGAGATTGCTATGGCTGAGGTCAGAGAGGTCTTTTCCCACTTTCTCCTCTAGGGTTTTGATGGTTTCCTGTCTCACATTCAGGTCCTTTATCCATTTTGAGTTTATTTTTGTGAATGGTGTGAGAAAGTGGTCTAGTTTCAACCTTCTGCATGTTGCTGTCCAGTTCTCCCAGCACCATTTGTTAAAGAGACTGTCTTTTTTCCATTGGATGTTCTTTCCTGCTTTGTCAAAGATGAGTTGGCCATACGTTTGTGGGTCTAGTTCTGGGGTTTCTATTCTATTCCATTGGTCTATGTGTCTGTTTTTGTGCCAATACCGTGCTGTCTTGATGATTACAGCTTTGTAGTAGAGGCTAAAGTCTGGGATTGTGATGCTTCCTGCTTTGGTCTTCTTCTTCAAAATTACTTTGGCTACTCGGGGTCTTTTGTGGTTCCATATGAATTTTAGGATTGCTTGTTCTAGTTTCGAGAAGAATGCTGGTGCAATTTTGATTGGGATTGCATTGAATGTGTAGATAGCTTTGGGTAGTATTGACATTTTGACAATATTTATTCTTCCAATCCATGAGCAGGGAATGTCTTTCCATTTCTTTATATCTTCTTCAATTTCCTTCATAAGCTTTCTATAGTTTTCAGCATACAGATCTTTTACATCTTTGGTTAGATTTATTCCTAGGTATTTTATGCTTCTTGGTGCAATTGTGAATGGGATCAGTTTCTTTATTTGCCTTTCTGTTGCTTCATTGTTAGTGTATAAGAATGCAACTGATTTCTGTACATTGATTTTGTATCCTGCAACTTTGCTGAATTCATGTATCAGTTCTAGCAGACTTCTGGTGGAATCTCTCGGGTTTTCCATGTATAATATCATGTCATCTGCAAAAAGGGAAAGCTTGACTTCATCTTTGCCAATTTTGATGCCTTTGATTTCCTTTTGTTGTCTGATTGCTGATGCTAGAACTTCCAACACTATGTTAAACAACAGTGGTGAGAGTGGGCATCCCTGTCGTGTTCCTGATCTCAGGGAAAAAGCTCTCAGTTTTTCCCCATTGAGGATGATGTTAGCTGTGGGCTTTTCATAAATGGCTTTTATGATCTTTAAGTATGTTCCTTCTATCCCGACCTTCTCAAGGGTTTTATTAAGAAAGCGTGCTGGATTTTGTCAAAGGCCTTTTCTGCATCGATTGATAGGATCATATGGTTCTTCTCTTTTCTTTTATTAATGTGATGTATCACGTTGATTGATTTGCGAATGTTGAACCAGCCCTGCATCCCAGGAATGAATCCCACTTGATCATGGTGAATAATTCTTTTTATAGGCCGTTGAATTCGATTTGCTAGTATCTTATTGAGAATTTTTGCATCCAGATTCATCAGGGATATTGGCCTGTAGTTCTCTTTTTTTACTGGGTCTCTGTCTGGTTTAGGAATCAAAGTAATACTGGCTTCATAGAATGAGTCTGGAAGTTTTCCTTCCCTTTCTATTTCTTGGAATAGCTTGAGAAGGATAGATATTATCTCTGCTTTAAACATCTGGTAGAACTCCCCTGGGAAGCCATCTGGTCCTGGACTCTTATTTGTTGGGAGATTTTTGATAACCGATTCAATTTCTTCGCTGGTTATGGGTCTGTTCAAGCTTTCTATTTCCTCCTGATTGAGTTTTGGAAGTGTGTGGGTGTTTAGGAATTTGTCCATTTCTTCCAGGTTGTCCAGTTTGTTGGCATATAATTTTTCATAGTATTCCCTGATAATTGTTTGTATCTCTGAGGGATTGGTTGTAATAATCCCATTTTCATTCATGATTTTATCTATTTGGGTCATCTCCCTTTTCTTTTTAGAAGACTGTCTAGAGGTTTGTCACTTTTGTTTATTTTTTCAAAAACCAAATCTTGGTTTCGTTGATCTGCTCTACAGTTTTTTTAGATTCTATATTGTTTATTTCTGCTCTGATCTTTATGATTTCTCTTCTTCTGCTGGGTTTAGGCTGCCTTTGCTGTTCTGCTTCTATTTCCTTTAGGTGTGCTGTTAGATTTTGTATTTGGGATTTTTCTTGTTTCTTGAGATAGGCCTGGATTGCAATGTATTTTCCTCTCAGGACTGCCTTCGCTGCATCCCAAAGCGTTTGGATTGTTGTATTTTCATTTTCGTTTGTTTCCATATATTTTTAAATTTCTTCTCTAATTGCCTGGTTGACCCATTCATTCTTTAGTAGAGTGTTCTTTAACCTCCATGCTTTTGGAGGTTTTCCAGACTTTTTCCTGTGGTTAATGTCAAGCTTCATAGCATTGTGGTCTGAAAGTATGCATGGTATAATTTCAATTCTTGTATACTTATGAAGGGCTGTTTTGTGACCCAGTATATGATCTATCTTGGAGAATGTTCCATGTGCACTCGAGAAGAAAGTATATTCTGTTGCTTTGGGATGCAGAGTTCTAAATATATCTGTCAAGTCCATCTGATCCAATGTGTTATTCAGGGCCCTTGTTTCTTTATTGACCGTGTGTCTAGATGATCTATCCATTTCTATAAGTGGAGTGTTAAAGTCCCCTGCAATTACCACATTCTTATCAATAAGGTTGCTTATGTTTGTGAGTAATTGTTTTATATATTTGGGGGCTCCGGTATTCGGCGCATAGACATTTATAATTATTAGCTCTTCCTGATGGATAGACCCTGTGATTATTATATAATGCCCTTCTTCATCTCTTGTTACAGCCTTTAATTGAAAGTCCAGTTTGTCTGATATAAGTATGGCTACTCCAGCTTTCTTTTGGCTTCCAGTAGCATGATAAATAGTTCTCCATCCCCTCACTCTCAATCTAAAGGTGTCCTCAGATCTAAAATGAATCTCTTGTAGACAGCAAATAGATGGGTCTTGTTTTTTTATCCATTATGATACCCTATGTCTTTTGGTTGGTGCATTTAATCCATTTACATTCAGTGTTATTATAGAAAGATACGGGTTTAGAGTCATTGTGATGTCTGTATGTTTTATGCTTGTAGCGATGTCTCTGGTACTTTGTCTCACAGGATCCCCCTTAGGATCTCTTGTAGGGCTGGTTTAGTGGTGACAAATTCCTTCAGTTTTTGTTTGTTTGGGAAGACCTTTATCTCTCCTTCTATTCTAAATGACAGACTTGCTGAATAAAGGATTCTCGGCTGCATATTTTTTTCTGTTCAATACATTGAAGATCTCGTGCCAATCCATTCTGGCCTGCCAAGTTTCAAAAGAGAGATCCGTCAGGAGTCTTATCAGTCTCCCTTTATATGTTAGAGCATGTTTATCCCTAGCTGCTTTCAGAATTTTCTCTTTATCCTTGTATTTTGCCAGTTTCACTATGATATGTTGTGCAGAAGATCAATTCAAGTTATATCTGAAGGGAGTTCTCTGTGCCCCTTGGATTTCAATGCCTTTTTCTTTCCCCAGTTCAGAGAAGTTCTCAGCTATTATTTTTTCAAGTACCCCTTCAGTACCTTTCCCTCTCTCTTCCTCCTCTGGGATACCAATTATGCGTATATTATTTCTTTTTAGTGTATCACTTAGTTCTCTAATTTTCCCCTCTTCCTCCTGGATTTTTTTATCTTTTTCTCAGCTTCCTCTTTTTCCATAACTTTATCTTCTAGTTCACCTATTCTCTCCTCTGCCTCTTCAATCCGAGCCATCGTCGTTTCCATTTTATTTTGCATTTTGTTTAAAGCGTTTTTCAGCTCCTCCTGACTGTTCCTTAGTCCCTTTATCTCCGTAGCAAGAGATTCTCTGCTGTGCTCTATACTGTTTTCAAGCCCAGCGATTAATTTTATGACCATTATTCTAAATTCACTTTCTGTTATATTATTTAAATCCTTTTTGATCAGTTCATTGGCTGTTGTTATTTCCTGGAGATTCTTTTGAGGGGAATTCTTCCGTTTGGTCATTTTGGATAGTCCCTGGATTGGTGAGGACCTGCAGGGCACTTCCCCTGTCTGTGGTGTATAACTGGAGTTGGTGGGCGGAGTCGTAGTCAGACCTGATGTCTGCCCCCAGCCCACTGCTGGGGCCACAGTCAGACTGTTGTGTGCCTTCTCTTCCCCTCTCCTAGGGGCGGGATTCACTGTGGGGTGGCGTGGCCCATCTGGGCTACTTGCACACTGCCAGGCTTGTGGTGCTGGGGATCTGGCGTATTAGCTGGGGTGGGTAGGCAAGGTGCACGGGGGCAGGAGGGGCAGGCTTAGCTTGCTTCTCCTTAGGTGATCCACTTCAGGAGGGGCCCTGTGGCAGCTGGAGTGAGTCAGACCTGCTGCCAGAGGGGTGGCTTCGCAGAAGCACAGCGTTGGGTGTGTGCGCGGAGGGAACAAGTTCCCTGGAAGGGACTGGATCCCTTTGGGATTTTGGCTGGGGGATGGGCGAGGGAGATAGCGCTGGTGAGCGCCTTTGTTCCCCGCCAAATAGCTCTGTCGTCCGGGGCTCAGCAACTCTCCCTCCCTTTGTCCTCCAGCCTTCCCGCTTTCAGAGCAGAGCTGTTAGCTTATAACCTTCCAGATGTCAGGTCCTGCTTGCTGTGGGAACGCACTCCGTCCGGCCCCTCCGCTTTTGCCAGCCAGACTCGGGGCTCTGCTTGGCCAGCAGGCTGCCCCTCCACCCCGGCTCTCTCCCACCAGTCCGTGCAGTGCGCGCACCGCCTCGCCGCCCTTCGTACCCTCTTCCGTGGGCCTCTCGTCTGTGCTTGGCTCTGGAGACTCCGTTCTGCTAGTCTTCTGGTGGTTTTCTGGGTTAGTTAGGCAGGTGTAGGTGGAATCCAAGTGATCAGCAGGATGCGAGGTGAGCCCAGCATCCTCCTAAGCCGCCATCTTCCCTACCTCCTCCCAACTATTGTGTTTTACCACTATAGTTCTCTCCTAGTTTCATCAAGCTTAGATTTTTCTGTATTTTTCTGCTTATTTTCAATGATTTTCAGATGGAAAGAATCCACATTCTTTACACTGGCATATTAAAATTGTTCAAATTGTTTTTACCAAATAATTTTGATATTATGTTGGATAATTTCTGATATTTATAGGAATATTTATCTACTTGAGTTTTTTTTTTTTGTCTCCTTCTATTAAGTTTATATTACCACTATTATTTAAATATTTGGTGGTTGTTGGAGAACCACGGTATAACTGAGGGCAGGGTACAACTGAGGTACAACTAAAAAAAGTTATTGAAAAGTAAATGTATTTTTCTTTTGGCTTTTTACATAAACTTTTAATATCTGAATATGGACATACACATAGTTTTCTAGGCTTTTATCCCTTTGTCTACCTGATAATATCTCATTACAAAGTATATTGAAACACATTCTTAAAAACTCAAAATTACTGGGGCACTAGGGTGGATCATTCGGTTAAGTGTCGACTTCAGCGCAGGTTGTGATCTATTTGTGAGTTCAATCCCTGTGTTGGGCTCTGTGCTGACAGCTCAGAGCCTGGAGCATGCTTCGAATTCTCTCTCTCCCTCTCTCTCTCTGTTCCTCCCACACTCATGCGCGCTCTCTCTCTCTCTCTCTCTCAAAAATACAATAAACATTAATTTTTTTAAAGTTAAAATTACTTGTGAATATAGTGACAATGAGTGGGTCTCCTAAATTACACACTATTTATCATAGGCTTGTAGAGTTATAAACATTTACTAGCTATTAAAAATCAAAAGCACTTGGCTCAAATACCTATAAAATAGACCTAAGAATACCAGCTTATTGCACTCATGAAAAATGTTTACACCTGAATCTATTGCATTGAATTATATATTTAAAAACTTGGTTCGGAAACAAAACCCAGGGATTGAAATTCTAGGTAATTTATCAAAACCTCTTGCTAGTCATATATATTTTCTCCATCTATGTATTTTTTCCAGTTCTTTCTTTTATGGGTAAGATTAAATATTTTCCTGAGTTCAGATGGTAGGAACACTCTGTAAACTCAACTGCACTTATATATATTATTCTGTCAGAATTTTCTTTTTACAAATATTTATTTATTTTTGGGAGAGCACAAGTAGGGAAGGGGCAGAGAGAGGGGGACAGAGGGGTGGGAACAGCTAGCTCTGTGCTGACAGGCTGACAGCAGCGAGCCCCATGTGGGGCTCGAACTCACGAACCAGGAGATCATGACCTGAGCTGAAGTTGGACTCTCAACGGACTGAGTCACCCAAGTGCCCCTGTCAGAAATTACTGATAGTTTTTATATGGTTCTATGTTTCACTGGTCTTCTTAATATACACAATCAACATAGGTGATGTTTTCATGTACATCTGATCACAGTTAGGGCCTTACACTCAAGGAGAAAACACACTCATATTTTGAAATGTACTTGATAACTCTATGCTCTTCTTGTGTTTCAACATTTTTCAAAACTAACCTGTCTTTGAGGAAAAATGTAGCACTTTGGTTCATTTGCTTCAGATGAGTGGAAAGAATTTTGTATTAAACTAGCTCCAGATGTATTCTTTGCTTTCTAACCCACCTAGTTAAAAATTCTTCTAGAAATCCCATTTTTCTAAAATGCTCACACAAACTAGATACAAATACATCTTAATAAATATTTATATTACAGGATTGAACTTTGTATATTTTGAATAATTTTACATCATTATATAGGAAAACCAAGACGCCAGAGACACTCTTTGCTGTATTTAACAACCTGGGGCAATCAATAACTTTTAGGTAAATATTTCACTGAATATTTCTGAACAATCCATTTTCTGAACTTTTGTGCAGGATGTAACTCTTAAAATATAACAAGCTTAGTTATTGTACTTTGGATTTTTATTTAGAAACATTTCCATAAGGATATTTTCCTATATGTTTTAAGGAGATACAATCACAGAGTTATATAAGCACTTTCCTAATCAAGATATAATCAAATTATAATCCTACATTTATGCTGTATTTGAAATATTATATAGGGGGCACCTGGGTGGCGCAGTCAGTTGACATCCAACCTCGGCTCAGGTCATGATCTCACGGTTTGTGGGTTCCAGCCCAGCGTTGGGCTCTGTGCTGACAGAACAAAGCCTGTTTGGATGGATTCTCAGTCTCATTCTCTCTCTGCCCCTCTCCTGCTCTCTCTCTGTCTCTCAAAAAAATAAAGGAACATTAAAAAAAATCTTATTTAGGAGCCTATTCTCATTGGGGATGTAACCATAAGTCAAAAGAGTAATGAGAATCTGTCAATATGAGCAAAATCATTAATATATAGGCAGGTAGACTATATTTATTTTTAAGTAGTTATTTATTTTTGAGAGAGACAGATACAGCATGAGAAAGGGAGGGGCAGGGAGAGAGGAAGAGAGAAAGAATCCTGTCAGCACAGAACCTGATGCGGGGCTTTGACTCATGAAACCCTGGGATCATGACCTAAGCTGAAACCAAGGGTCTGATCCTTAACCAACTGAGCCACCCAGATTCCCCAACTATATTTTGATATTAAGTAGATAGTACTCCTGGGGAGCGGCAAGAAAATAATTCAGTTAACCATCTTTTCATACATAGGTTCACACTAAAATTATCTCTATATCTAAAGAACTGTTTATTATTGCAATTCAAAATTTGTACCCAAAGCAAATTTTTATAGTACAATTATTGAGAAGATAAAAAGGAGTTAGTAACAAAAACGCTGACACATCTATAACTACACTCTTGCAACCAGGCTTCGCTATAATAAAGCACAGTTTTATTAAGCACTTAATTAATTGCCACATTAAAATGATAGGGGCCCAACTCATAAAAATGACTTATGAGAATGCAGGCTTCTTTTGCTGTGTTAACTGAAAATGCAAGCTGTACACACCATTTAATTAAGAAAAATGTAATCAAGCAATAGTGTGGGTGTTTAGTTTGGAAGCAAAACTTGCAGGTGTAAGGGGACAAAGAGTTGTGATCATGACATCTTTAGCTGAGAGTACCATTTATTGGAAGTGACTATACACATAGGCTTAGCAACTGAAATTAATAAAGGTGCTCGGCAGTTTCATCCTATAGGTTTACCTATTTTCAATTTTCAATTTAGAGTTGCATATAAGACATGTATACAGCAATCCTAATTGCAGACTATATACTCAGTGCCATTTGAGGCAATTTGTTTAAAGGCAACTTAATAATAAGAAATATTTGACTTCTTATTCTATTGCAGATATTGTGCTGAGGACTTCATATGGATTAATTTTATTTCTCTCAACAACCCTTTGAAGTTCATTCCAGTTTTACAAACACAATCTTAGGGACATTAAATAACTTTTCTAAAGCCACACAACATGTAGTGGAGGAGACAGATTCCTAATGGGGCCAATATACGTGACTGCACAGCCTGTGCATTTAAACCTTATACCAGCTATAACTGTTTTTAATTTAAACACCACCTATAAAACAATGATCACTTTCACACTATATGATATAAGATCTGGGGCAATAGTTTTGTCTTTAAATTACACTAATTATTTTAGATTTGCCTCCAGGGAAAAAAAAAAAACAAAAGAAAAATTATCGTTTCTATTCAGAGACTCTAGGGAAGCGACAGGAAATATAGTTTTCCCTAGTGGCTAATCTGGAACCCAAGTAAAATTATGCTTTCTCAGAGCTGGCCAAACTTCTAAAGCTTATTCTTGTCTCCTTGTCTATAACCATTATTAATGCAATGAAAGCTATACTTTCTTTCCTAAAGAAATAAGCCTTCAGCTGGCCCTCCCAGAGAGCTATTCACACCATCATTTAATTATATAGCAATGACTCACCCTCACAAAATGTTGTAAAGGCATGAAAAGTAAAGACAGTCATTATGATAGAATTGAAAATCATGGCATTGAGTTCTTAAAATATTTCCTGATTACAGACCCCCAAATTTCTAGAATACTTTACTCATTTATCCCTCCTTCAAATTTTTGTCCAGTTTCACCTTTTTTCACTCTATTTATCAAGAAAGCATGCCTAATTTTTAGCATTCACATGCATCTGGAATCTGATCAAGATAATATAGGCACTGAAGTAAGATAATTTAATTATGCTATACAGAATATATTGTTAATCAAGCTCAACAATATTTTATGTAACAAAAACAGGTAAGATGACATTTAATATTAAAATAAAATATTGCTGATCAAGAAATTTGCTGATAAAAACATTTCTCCTTTAATGATTTCAACAATAAAACTTTAAAAGTAAAATAACTGTCAAAAACAAACAAAAACAAACAATCAAAAGAACTACCATTTTTCTTCAAAGATTCAGTGCCTTGGCTACCAATGGTAAGGTTAGTGTTCCTAAGGTAACTTTGGGCAACTGAAGCAGCATATTATCCAGATAATTTTGACTACATTAAATATCACTATGCAGGGTAATGAAAATAAAGTATTTTTTTTACAGGAAAATTATAAAATATTTGTAATCTTTAATGTAACAAGCTAGAAACACAGTAAGAAGCAAAAAAAAAAATGAAGTGAGGACTTTAAGCATCAAGAAAAACATATATAAAACCAAAATATACTTTTCTAAAAAAATAAAATAGTGGGTTCAAATATATAAATAGAAGATCTCAAAGCAAAAATCAAACACAGATTTTGTTAGTCATAAGTATATTACTGAAGAAAATCCCTAAAGCAATAAAAAACTTTAAAAATATTTACCCTTAAATGTAATTGTTTTTTGCAATCTTTACTTTTCTGTGTTTCTTATTTTTAGAGTTACCATTCTATAATAAATTTGATCAAATATTCAAATAAAAAAATTCCAGGAGCACTTCTACTACTAAAAAACATTCAACTATCTTTGAGTCAGTTCCCAAAAGTTTCTATATTGCATAAGTAATTTAGTTTCTATCAAACAGGACTGTAGTCTTTGAGCCAAATGATTCTTTGATTTTTTTTTTTTTTTACAATAAAGAAACAAAAACCTAAGCCAACAAGACACATAAAGGATTTTTATCTCCATAAAACTTTGTGCGTTTTTTGTTTCCTTTTTTTCTCGTTGTTGTTATTTTTAAATCAAATGCAGTACAACATGCTATGCTGGCCAAAACCGGCAGGCTTTCGGGAAAGGTGAAGGATGTCAAATGACTGAATATTTCTAAGCCACAAAGTAGGTGAAACTAGTTTGTCAATGGTAACACAAAATGAGAGGTTTTTTACACTCTAGAATCAAAACTCTCCAGGTAAAACAAGAAGCTTGATGCAGTAAAGGGAAATGAATGTTTCTACTTGTCCAAAGGAAGAAATTATGTGTCTCAAAAGAGATTAAAAAATAATTTATCTTAAACACACACACACACACACACACACACACACACAATTACTCTTTACCCATTTGTGGAATATACTGGTCAAGTTTTCTATTTTACCTTTTTAAGATATTATAGAATCAAATTCAGCCAGTTTTGGTGTATGGTTTGATAAACTGGTAATTATATACATTTGCATGACCACTACCACAATCAGGACCTAGGACAGTTCCACGAATCTAAAACGTTGCTGGTACCACATTGCAGTCAATTCAATTTGACCTCAAAACTCAGACAACCACTAATGTGATTTCAGAATTTGTCATTATCATACTTTAACAGAATCAATTCATTCATGGTCTTTTGTGTTTGATTTCTTTCAATTAACATAACAATTTGTGATTCACCTATAGTTTGCGTATTAATATTATATGTCTCTACTTGTAAGTAGTATTCCATGATATGGATACACCAAAATCTATTATTATTAATATTGATGGTTGATGATTATTTTTATTGATTACTGATTTACTAATGGATATTTTATTTGCTTCCAGTTTTTAATGAATAATGCTGCAATGAATGCACATATTAACATATTTCTGTAGGCACGCATGTTAATTTCCATTGGGTAATTACCTATGATTTGAATTGGTGAGTTTTCATGAGAAAATCTTGAAAGAAGACATAGCTGAAGAAAACATCTTACCTTTAATGAAACAAGGACATACATCACAGTGGACTAATTATTAGAATCCACACAAGCAAAAATACAGTAAAGTTGAAAGTTTTGAAAGAGAAAAAAGAAAACCACCAGACTAGACTTCCACATCCAGCAAATTAATTTTCCAAAGTGAAAGAGAGCTCTTTGGTTTTGTCAGCAGAAATGAGATGACAAAGGGGACGTCATATGTGGAAAGTGATACAAGACCCACATGTGTGTTACCACTGTGGCTCTAAGGCCCATCACTTTCAGAAGGTGACCTGTGGCAAATGTGTCTATCCTGCCAAGAGGAAGAAAAACTATAGGTGGAGTGCCAAGGCTAAAAGACTGGGACCAGTCAAAAGAGGCACCTAAACATTGAATACCACAAATCCAGGCATGGATTCCATGAAGGAACAACACCTACACCCAAGAGGGCAGCTGTTGCAGTACCCAGTTCATCGTAAAGATTTTGGTACTAGTCACACAATAATAAATGTTCTGGTTTTAAAACATTTAAAAAATGAAAGCGAAATAAAGACAATCCAGGTAGAACAAATGCTAAGGGAATTCACCACCAGCAGATCTGCCTTTCAAGAAATGTTAAATGATTTTCTTTAGGTGGAGGAAAATACAGGTTAGAAAGATGGATCTACATAAAGAAAGGAAGAGTTTGAGAAGGAATAAAAAGGTAAAATAAAATATTTTTTTTCTCATTCCCCACTGATCTAAGAGGTAACTATTCAAGTAATGCTTTGGGTGATTATAACAACTAGATAAGCGAGATGAATGATAGCAATGCCACAAAGGAAGGAGGAAGGTTAAAAGGTACCCGCACTAAACTTACAATGAAATGGTTTTATTTTAAAGTAGACTAAAATTAGTCATAAATGTATTTTGTAAATTTTAGGACAAACAACAAATTTAAAGTATAATCCGTAGACTAAAAGATATAAAAGATGATTGACACAAAATATTCTATTGGAGGAAGAAGATAAAGGAAGCTCCAGTAATAAAGAGAAAATAGTTCCAGACGTAGTAGATATTAATCTATCTACTGATACAGAAGTGATATGCATTTACCACAAACTATATTTTGAATTTTAAATTTTGGTCTTTTCTTGGGCTAGCAATATGTGATATGATACCCTCTCATTATGCTGAGAGGGAGTGCAGAGTGCAGAGAGCTGCAGCTCCCAGGCAGCCACACAATCACAAGAGTGTAACTGGTACACTTACAACCCTTATGCATCCATATAACCATTCTGTTTTTCGCTTTTGGTATTCAATAAATTACATGAGATATTCAACACTTTATTATAAAATAGGGTTTGTGTGAGACAATTTTGCCCAACTGTAGGCTAACATAAGTGTTCTGAGCATGTATAAAGTGGATTGGGCAAAGTTATGATGTTCAGTAGGTTAGGTACATTAAATGCATTTTCAACTTAAGATATTTTCAATTTACAATGGGCTTATCCAGATGTAATCCCATTCTAAGTCAAAGAAGATCTTATATAAATACTTTAAATACGAATGTTATTTTTGTGACAATTAAGAGAGAATGATAGACAGTGTAGGTAAAAAAAAAAAAAAAACACTATATGTGTCTAAAAGAAACACACTTTGAATGGAAAGACTCTAAAAGCTTAAAAGCAAAGGGATGAAAAAAGATATACAATGCTAGCACCAATCAAAGAAAAGTTGGAGGATCTATATTATTTTCAAGTAGACTTTATATCAATAAAAAAATATTATCACAGAGGATTAAGTGATCTAATTGTAATAATGCATAAAAATCCTAAATGTGTATACACCTAAAATAGAATGTCAAAATGTGAGGCAAAAGTAATAGAACTAAACAGAGAAGTAGATAAATCCACTATTACAACTGGAGGCTTCAACAGTCCATGTTAATAATTGATAGATTAAATAGGCAGAAATCAATAAACACATAGTTGACCTGAACCAGACTATCAATCAACTTGATCAAAATGACATTCAAAGAAAGCTTCATCCAACTTCAAAAGAATACATCTTCTTCTCATAGAATATTTATTAAGATAAACCACATTCTGGGTCATAAAACACACCTTAACAATTTAATAAAATGCAAATCATGTAAAGTTGGTTCTCAGACCATAGCGAAATTAAATTAGAAATCAGTAACAGAAACATAACAGTACTGGGTGTTGTATGGAAGTGTTGAATCACTGTATTGTACACCTGAAACTAATATTACACTGTATGTTAACTACCTGGAATTTCAACAAAAAATTATTTAAAAAAGAAAAATACCTAGAAAATTACCACATATTTGGAAATTAAACAACAGATTTCTAAATAATACAAAGGCCAAAATTAAAATCTCAAAAGAAATTTTAAAGTATTATGAACGAAATGTGTGGGATGCAGTGAAAGCAGTAGTAGAGGGGGCATTTATAGGATGTAATCTATATATTAGGAAAGAAGAAAGATTTAAAATCAGTAACCTAGCTTTCACTTTACGCAATTAGAGAAAGAAGAGTAAGGTAAGGCTTGAGCCAGCCCAGGGAGAGAGATCATAAACATTAGGTCAGAAATCCAGAAACTGGAAAACAATGGAGAATATCAACAAAACCAAAATTTGTTTCTTTCCATATGAATGCATATCTAGGCAGGATAACGAAAACAAAAAGAGAGAGAGAAGATACAAATTATGAATTTCAGAAACATAAGAGACATTACTTATTTCACACATAGTAAAATGATAATCAGGGATTCTACAAACAACTCAATATCTATAAATTTGGTAAGTTAGATGAAAAGGGACAATAATTTAAAAATCAAAACTACCAAACTCTCAGAAGTAAAAGATGACCTGAACAGTATGACATCCATTAAGTAAATTGAATCAATTATTAATAATATCCCCAAAATGAAAGCACCAGTCCATTATGATTTCACTAGTGAATTACCCAATCATTTAAGGAAGAAATAATTCCAATTCTTCACACCATTTTTCAGTATATACAAGTAGAGGGAATATATTCCATATATTAATAGCAAAATGATATAAAACCTTTATCAGCAAATTGCACACTAATATTTTTCATAAACATAGGTGCAAACATCCTCAACAAAATGCTTACAAATTGAATTTACAAAGTGTAAAAATAATTATTAACCTTGGCCAAGTGAGATTTATTCCAGTATTGTAGAATTCTGGAATTCTATTCCAGATATGAAAGGCTGGTTTAGTATTTGAACAGCAATCATTGTGATGCACAATATTGACGAACTAAAGAAGACTAACAGACTGAAACATACGGTCATACCAATTGATGCAGAATAAGCATTTGACAAAATCAAATAACAATTTATGAAAAAAATCTCAGGAAACTAAAAATTGAGGACTTTCCTCGATTTTATGAAGAACATCTACAAAAAACCTACAGCCAATATTTTACTTAATGGAACAAAACATCACATTCTTCCTAAAATTGAAAAGATGATAAGAAGATCTTCCCTCACCACTCCTATGTAGTAACATAGTGGAAGTCCTAATTAGTGTAATAAGACAAGAAAAGGAAATACAATATAAAGAGTAGAAAGAAATAAAACCATCTTTATTTGCAGATGAATCAATTGTATAAAAAACAACAGAATAGGGGTGCCTGGGTGGCTCAGTTGGTTGAGCATCCGACTTTGGCTCAGGTCATGATCTTGTGGTTTGTGAGTTCAAGCCCCACATTAGGCTCTGTGCTGACAGCTCAGAGCTTGGAGCCTGCTTCGGATTCTGTGTCTCCCTCTCTCTTTGCCCCTCTCTGCTTGTTCATTCTCTTTCTCTCTCTCAAAAATAAATAAACATTAGAAAAAAATAACAGAATTTACCCCCCCGCCAAAAGCCTCTGAAAAGACATAAATAAGTTATACAACATTACAGGTTGATATTATATGGATGTTAATTGTTTTCCTATATAGGAACAATAAGGAAATGGAATTCATAATTAAAAATACAATTTAGGGGCGCCTGGGAGGCTCAGTCAGTTGAGTGTTCAACTTCAGCTCAGGTTATGATCTCACAGCTTGTGAGTTTGAGCCCCACATCCGGCTCTGTGCTGACAGCTTGGAGCCTGGAGCCTGCTTTGGATTCTGTGTCTCCCTCTCTCTCTGCCCCTCCCCCACTCACACTCTGTTTCTCTCTCAAGAAATAAACATTAAAAAAAATTTTTTAAAATACCATTTAGCGTTGCATCAAAAAGTGATACTTAAGCATAAATCTAACAAAGTATATAAAAAACCTGTCTATGGAAAATTTCTAAATAACAATGCTCTTTTAAAATATTTAAATAAATGTGTAGAGATTCCTCAATCACTCATTGACAGACGTAATAGTGTTAAGATGCCAATTCTACCCAGCTTGATCTAAGGATTAAGTATGGCCTTAATCAAAATCCCAGGAAACTACTATTAGATATCAACAATCTGATTTGAAATTTATACAGAAAGCCAACAGTCTTGACAAGAGTCAACACAGTATTGAAAATGAAGAACAAAGTTACAGGACTTACACTACTTAAATTCAACCTTTCTACAAGATTTTATTAACCAAAAGAATGTAATATTGGCAATAACATAGGGTAATGGAACAAAATATAGTTCCTAGAAATACAGCCTAAAAAATTTAGTTAACTAATCTTTGACAAAGAATCAGAGGCAAATCAATAAAGAAAAATCTTTTCAACCCATGGCTCTGTATCAATATGCATATTGATCTGACATCCATAAGCAAAAATATTAACCTAGGGCTTGCACATTACACATAAAATGACTCAGAATGGATCATAGACCAAAATGAAAAACAAAAACTATTAAACTTCTAGAAAATAACTTAGAAGAAAATCTACATCATCTTGGGTTGGCTGATGAGTCATAGAATATGATGCCAAAAGCGATATCCATGGAAGAAAAAAATTAGTCTTTATTAAAATAAAAAAAAAATGTTCTTTATGAAAGACATGGTTAATACAATAAAAAGATAAATCAAAGATGGGGAGAAAATATTATCAAAATACATATCTGATAAAGTACTTGTGTCCAAAATATACTGCAAAAATATTAAATATTAAGAAAACAAAAATTCAATTAAAATAGGCAAATGTCTCAACAGATGACACACTAAAAAAAGACATGCAGAGGGAAAATAAGCATATGCAAAGATGCTTAACATAATTTGATCTTAGGGAATCGCAAATTAATACAATAATTTTTCCAACACACACCTTACAATGACTAAAATTTAAATGAACAGACTCTAAATATGCACTAATGATGTGGAGCAACACGAACTCTTATCAGTTGCTGGTGGGAAAAAAGAATTGATGCAGCCACTTTGGATGGCAGTTTCTTATAAAAGTAAACATCTACTTATCAAACATTACAGCAATTGCACTGCTGGGAATTTACACTCTAACCTGAAACCTTATGTGCACGCGCGCGCGCACACACACACACATACACACACACACACCTGCACATGGATGTGTATAGCAGCCTTATTCATGGATAAATCTCAATTTCTTATCTATAAATGAAGGGAGCTAGTCTCTTAAAGCAATATAATGTATGAGTCCAATTATATTTCATTCTGGGAAAGGCAGAACTACAGGTTCAATGAACAGATCAGTGATTGCCAGGGGGCTGGGGAGAGCAAAAGTGAAATAGAAAAACTATTTTAGTTTTTATAAAATGATACCATGTTAAGCACTGGTCAAAAGCCATGGAAATTTGCAACACAAAACGTAATATTTATTATATGTAATTTTTTAAAAGAAAGCATTTAGGAGATCAGGATTCCCTGGGTAGAATACAGAATGTGATAAAGAATATACATGGGTCACCTGGGTAACCCATCAGTTAAGCATCCAACTTCAGTTCAGGTCATGATCTCACAGTTGGTGAGTTTGAGCCCCTGGAGCCTGCTTTAGATTCTGTGTCTCCCTCTCTCTCTGCCCCTCCACTGCTCGCACTCTGTCTCTCTGTCTCTCAAAAATAAATAAACATTAAGAAAAGAATATAAATGCATTACAAATGTATAAAACAACCTCACTAAAAGTAGTAGGGAGTAGGGGCTAACCGACGTTACTTTGAAAATAAATAGATGCTGTAAGACTAAAGCCCCCAGAAGCTGCACATAAGTACTGTACTCTAGCTGATAGAGTACTTTTCACAGCGGTGTAACAGGCGGTGTACATGAAAGTTGCTAAGAGAGTGTTTTTTTAAAGTTCTCACCGTACACAGAAAATAGATGTAGCTATGTGAAGTAATGAATCTGTTTACTTATCTTATTTCCATAATCTTTTATATATATATATATATATATATATATATATATATATATATATATATATATATATACATACACATACACACACATACACACACACACCACTATATCTTAGTCTAAACATTTTTATTTCTTGGATAATATTTAGAAATATTAACTTTCATTACAGCATATGTAACTTTTGTATTGTAATGAATGTATGGAATGTGACACATAATTATAATTGTCTGATATAGATATATATGTATATAGATATATAGATATATATATATATATATATATCACTGTTATATAACTTGAAGTCACAAAATGTTACATCTCAATTATATCTCAATACAGCTGGAAAAAATAAAATAACTTAGAATACAATTCTGAGACCAATTTACAAGTCTACTGTAACTGAACCCATATTTCCATTAAGTAAATGGAAGATTGGGTGTTAAATCTACATTCCTCATGGCTGGTTGGAGTGGGCAGTTACAGGTAAACAAGAGGAAGAAAATAGAATGATTTCTGTGGTAATGGATTAGAATTGGATATATCAGTATTTTGTCAGGTTTCATTTCCCATACAGATGGTTACACATAGACAAATTTATAACTATATGCTACACACGTATGTCCTTGCTCCGTCAGCTAAAAGAACCTAAGTGCAAAACCATCTCAGAGCAACAGATATACTTAAGTATCCAAATCTTGGGTTCTAATATGATTTCCCAATAAAATAAACCAAGGATCATTGGAGAGATGACTGATTCAAGGACTGGAGCAGGAAATACACAAAATGAGCACAGAGCATCTTGTATTGTGAGACGATATGAAGTTCTGGGGGAAAGAAAAGTATGAAAAGAAAAAGAAAATTCCCAATGATGGGGGATGTAAAAGGTACACAGATATAAGCTAAGAGAGCTCCCACTGAAAAATTTGCAGTAATTCAACAGCAAAATAAAGACTGCTGTATGGAATCATAAAGCATGAAATAAAAGTCTGAGTCCATACTAATATAAATAAAGTGAACAAATAAATACATTATTAAACCCCTAATGCAAAATAATCCCAAATAATGTATGTAGATACTTCATCCTTAACAAGAGGGCTCATAACTTATATTTCTTAAGTGTGGGGTATGCACAATGATTTCCTTTCAAAAGTAAAAAAAGGGTAAAGAATAGTAACTTTATGGTGGAGAAAAGTGACAAACATCTCCTCAAGCCAGGTGACTGTTAACATCAACAGTGATAAGTCATATTGATAGTATGTACTCTTGACTAATGTAATGAGAATGGCGTTTTATTTTTATGATCCTCCTCCAAAAACACATTACCTCAGTGGGAAAACATCAAACAATTTCCAATGAGTGACAACCTATAAAATCTTTGACCAGAATTCAAGGCCATCAAAATAAGAAAAGTCTTAAAAACTGTAAAAACCAACAAGAATCTAAGGAAACAGCACTATGAAATGTAATGTGGAATCAGGGATGGGATTCTGGAACAGAAAAAGGATATTCATTTCTTTCAAAAGCTAAGAAAATTGGAATAAATATGGGCAGAAGTAATAACAACATGAATAGGTGTTCATTAATTGTGACCAGTGTACTGTACAAATGTAAGATGTCAATAAAAGGGTGCTCAGCATGGGACACAGAGTAATGTGATTTAGATATAATTCATATTCCATGCAATTCACCAACTGAAAGCATACCATTTGTTGTATAATACAATTGGCTATTAGTATTTCATGGATAGGTGCAACCATAACCCAGTCGATTTGACAACATTCTCATCACCTCAGAAAGAAAACCTGTGTCCTTAAGCTATCATCCACTATTCTCCCATCCCATCTCCCCATCCATAAGCAACTAAGTTAAGTTTCTGTCTCTATAGATTTCTTGTTCTGGATATTTTGTTTGAGTGGAACGATATAACATGTGGTATTTTGTGACTGGTTTCTTTCCCTTAAAATGATGTTTTCAAAGTTCATCCATGTTGTATCATGTATCAGCACTCCATTCCTTTTTGTAGTTGAAAATATTCTACTGTATGGATAAACAACATTTTAATCCATTCATCACCATTTGATGGACATTCGGGTTGTTTCCACATTTGGGCTATTGTGACTGATGTTGCTCTAAATATTTTCACGCTGGGTTTTGCATGGACATAATTGTCAACAATTTTTCTAGTTTGCTTTCTTCTCAATCTTCCTATTGTGCATGCTTTGAAACTAAATTGTCACATAGTCAAAATATGCTCTTAGGGCATAAATTAGGTATATTTTGATAAACCACTATATCTTAGTCTTAAACATTTTTATGCCTTGGATAATATTTAGAAATATTAACTTTCATTACAGCATATGTAACTTTTGTATTATAATGAATGTATGGAATATGACACATAATTATAATTGTCTGACTTCTCTGTTAGCAAGAGCTGAGAAGCCCCAGAGATGAATGATTGACTAGATATCTGCATCCAAATGAGATTCATAAATTTTAAAGCAGACCTTTTAGAAGTATCTGTCATATCTACTTCCGTCTACTGTTATCCTAATTATAAGTATTTGAAATAAAGATATTGTGTGATATGATTCATACCCCATCAGAAATGTTAGTTTCCTTCTTCATGAGTCTGTGACATATGTGCTATATAGTTTAGAACAATTCTGATGAAAATGTTAAAAATGTATAAGTTGCTCTCCCCTTCCCCCCTTTTTAAATAAAAAAAAGTATTACTGAAATGTAATAATGCCTAGTAGCCAAAAGAATTTCAATATAAATCTGTAACAGTCCTCAGAGTCTTATAAGCAACATTCATTATAACTTTAATAAATACTCCAATTAACCATGACACCAAACTCCAGCAAAAATTGTATCTAAGCCTTTTTAACATGCAGAGGGTTTAACAGACTGCGGACTACAGATTCTTGGAAATAAACTGAAAGTCGCAATTTCTTAAGTTCCCTTACCTTTCTTACTCTCCATCATTTTCATAGATGCCCAGAATTTCCCAGAAATTAGTGTTTTATTGTTAACTTCACATAATCCCTCAATCAGTAGCTGAATGACTGTATAGTTACAAACATAACGAATTACAAAATCAGCCTTTCTTTTCCATTTTAAGCACAAAAGGCAGCTTTTGGATAAACACCTTGTCAATATCCAATAGAAATTTGAATTAAAGATAGCCATAATGTAATTTAGACCAAAAAAAGTTTGATTTCAAATTAGTTAAAAGGTCTTAAGTCATAGCCATAATCATTATGTAGTTCATTGCTTAACAGGCAACATAACTTAGGATACAAACGTTCTTCATCACTTTTTTTTTTACTAAATATAATTCTTATTAAATTTGTCTCAAAAGAAAAACAAAACCATTATGCTAAGATGTCTTGCCCTCCTCAGTGTTGGGCTCTTCCTTCTCTCTTATTATACTAGCCATGAATTAGCATCTAGTAATTTTAATTCACTAATTCACCCATTTATTTATTCATAGAACATATGAAACATCTGTTATATAGCTGCTGAGGTTTATTAGTTAAACCATTTTTTTAAATTATGGAGAATGAAGGCTCATAATACAGACTGATGTCCTGGATGCTCCCTAGGAGTTTATCCTGTTAACCCTTTATTTTACTACTTTAATTATAAAATAAGAGGAGGAAATTACAATATAAAGTATTTTTAGGAATAATATGAGATAGAAATAGCTGGATAAAATATGCAAGAGAAAAAATAAACACATGATGTTTTCACAAATAAAAATGATAATGTTCACTGCTATCAGGCTCCCACATGAATGACAGATTGCTTGGGATAAACTTTAGCTCAGACCGAATGCTGGTTCTCCTCCTACTACTTCTATATTTTGTCTTCTTTCCTCTTGTCATTATTTCACTTCCTCAAACATGCCATTGATTTTTTTTAACAGAATGTTTGACTAATCAAACGTCTATTTAATAAGCATCTATTTGTGATAGTCACCATAGAATTAGAAAAAAAAGGAAAAATTTCTCACAAACAATTGGAAGTCTGGGATATATATGCGATGATGGTATGACTAACACAGTATATAAATTGTAGTGTAGTGGGATGTAGGATGACCACCAAAAATATAGGTCCACACCCTAATTCACAGAACCTGTGAATATTATCTTATATGGTAAAGAGTGGTTATTGCCTTATCTGGTGAAATATGGATTTCCTCAAGGATACTGAATGGAAGGGATTATGCAGGTAGGCCCTAAATCCAATGACAGATGTTCTTATGAGCATGATGTAGAGGGAGATTAGATATATAAGAGTAGGAGGTAAGGTAACCAAAGAGGCAGAGATTAGAGTGATGCAGCTACAGGTCAAGTTATACCTGGAACCATCAGAAGCTGAGAGGCAAGAAATGGATTCTCCCACACAGCACCCCCAGAGAAAACAAACATGGCCCAGCCAGATTTAGGCCTACAGAACTGTGAGGGAATAACTTCCCATTGATCTAAATCACCAAGTTATGGTAATGCATTTACAGCAGCCTCAGGTGTGTGTGTGTGTGTGAGAGAGAGAGAGAAATATCACACATATGTGTGTATTAGAATTACATGTATGACATATAACGCATGTTCGTGTGTGCGTGTGTATAAAATAAAAAACAATTCAGAGGCATGTACAAGAAAAGACTGGCTCTCACTAAGTCATTTAGATTTGAACACAAATGTCACCTCTCCTATCTGCTTCCATTCTCTATGTTTGATATCTCCCTGTTTAAGGGTCCTCATATCAGTTATCATCTTTGAAAATCATTTTTCTATTTATTTTTCTTTGCCTTTTGTTTATCTTTGTATTTTCTATGTGTCACCATGACAATGCAAGCTCTATTAAGGCAAGGAGAACAAAGAACTTTTCTTTCACATAACAAGGGCTGAATAAATGTTGAATAAATGAAATAAATGAAGAAGGTTGATGGGAAAGAGGAGATATTTTGGACTATTTTTTTATGAAGACATAAATATGAAGACACTATTCTTAATTTATCCATAGGATTAGCAGTATAATCTATTTTAGTATAAAATACTAAAATGATACTAAAAAGTGCTTCTTTCTCCCAGTTTTACTATTCCTTGTAAGAATCTATTGTTTAATCACCTATGCTGGAAATTTCTATTATCCTTGACTTCTTTTCCTCTATTAAATTATCATCAATCATCAAATCAATTGCCAAGTTTTAAAAATCATCAAAACACCAATGCATACAGTATGATTCTTATTTGGAGAAGAGCAAATAATCCTCCATATATGGACAGACATGCTTGCATATTTTTACTCAAGTAGAGATAGCACAATGTAAAGATATACATCAAGGGGTTAAAAATTAATTACCTCAAGGACATGAGAGAGCTTTGTGTGTATATGTGTGTGAGTTTTGAAAAAAAGGGCAAGAGAGGTGATTAGCTTTGCATCTGTAGATTTTATATCATGTTTCAATTGTTAAAATATGAACACATTAGTCCCATGACTTAAAAATCAACTAAAGACAATTTTAAAACCAAAACTCTTTGTTATTTTTTAAATTCCATTTTCACTCAGGTTATCACCATCTTAATTTAGCCTAAAGTTACCTCATCCTTGAACTAATATATACTTGTTCTCTCCTCCTTCAGAATTTTCCCATTGCAGTCTATCCTACATGCTTCTTAGATTTATCTTCATGTAACTCAACTTAAAAACCTATAATCTCTCTCTCTTGAGACTATAAAATTATTATCAAAGGCCTATAGAACATCCATAATGTTCAAAATGAGGCTCTTTTTAACTTCAGTATTCTATTACTTTCCTATCCTTTATAGAAAAATTGAACTGAGCACAAAATAAAGCCGGTCATTTTATTTTACCAAAGTTATACCTCCTGTGTTATCTCTACTAATAAAGACTTCATAGAGTTAGCCATTCATAAGTATCTAAGCAGACAAAAGACATCTAATATTGAAACAGAATTACATATTTATCTTAAAACACTGATGCTAATTTTATATTAAAGAGAATTTCAAACTTGCCTTTTTAAAACAATAGTGAATTTTGCTACTTTACAAACTGTTTCCCCCATATGAGCTCATTCAATCCTGACTGTAGCTGTGATAAACAGGTATTATTAAGTTATTAGAGCCCACAAACAAAATTGATTTGACCAAAACCATGCACTTGGTAAGTTTACAAAACTACACTTGAATGTCAGTTTTCTGACTACAAAACTTGTACTCTTTTTCCGTTAAATGACAATGCATCTCATCCTGCCCAGTTCATTCAACTTGACTGCAAATTCTCTGATAAAACAAAACTCTTGGCTTTATCTTTTTATCTTCAAAGGTAAATGACAAAACACTTTGAAACAGAATTTCAAAAAATATTTCTTGAATTAAATTATCTGTCTTTCCGACAAACAGACAATATTCTTCATGATATAATTTAGACATTACCAGAAAATATGGTCACAACACTTAGATGAATTTTTAATCAGTTGGGTAAATATACACAGCGTTATAACTCTGTTCTAAAAAGTCTCTGATACCCTAGAAGAATGGGCTAAAATTAATAGAATAATGTCAAGCTTTTATACTTAGTTCCAAAACAGCAATCACTGAAATAGAGATAAAATGATGTGTAACAAATTTTTAAGACTATTTCATTTTAACACACACACACACACACACACACACGGTAGTCAGTAACCATGTTCTATAAAGTTGCTGGAAGTACTAAATTAGTGACTATTAAACCATTGCTCCTAGATAAAATAGGTTCCTGTGAGTTTCTGGTTACATTTCCACCAATTGATCAATATACAACTTGTTTTATGTGTGTTTCTGTTAAAAGACAGCTTATATTATTATGGACTCTTGTTATATATGATGATATATTGCCAACCCTGTAACATTAAAATCACAGCCAACAGCACTACCACACATGCCTGAATAAAGCTAATCTGACAAATATTTTCTCCATAAGACACAAAGCAACCTTCTTTTGATTAAGAACACCAGATAGCACTTCAGTACTGTGCTTGGGGGCTCATTTTAAAAAGTTAAATCACCAAAAAAAACCAGAAACAAAAACAAAAAACACACACATGTAGAAATGTGGCATTATTCAGACCATGAAAAAGATAATGGTTTACAGTAGGAGAGCTGAAATAAGAAGGCCAAGTCTTACCTTGTTCAACGTCAGCTGGGAATTTGCAATTGGGTGATGCAAATTTTCACTGGCGTGCACCTGTGCATGAATGACATCCAGTGAAAGCACCATGAGTACTGAGGTGACAAATACATGTTAGCCATCAGGCGAACGTGCAAATACAGAATCTGCCAATAATGAGAATTGGCTTTATATGTACATGTAATTTTAGACAGTCTACTTTTCTTTAAGAAAATCATGTTTTCTTGTTAATGTAAGATCCAAGAAAGCACACAGGTTCACAATTGTCTTTTTGTTGCTGTTGTTAGTAGAGTATCTAAAAGGTAGTGATTACTGTCTTACAAATGCATCAGATGTTGAGGGCCTTCCAATGTTTCTTGAGTCTGATGAAAATTATGGCACTTCATCCTCAGAAAATATGGTCATGAAAATAATATTTTGCACATAATTTCAGATAGTGCATGGAGAAATAAGGCACACATAACCACACTACTGTAAGTTTCCTTCAATTAGAAAACTGCATTCAGTTCTAGGAAGCACATTTCTAAAATAATATAAAATGAAAATGAATATACAATAAAATGAAAACTAAAAGCTATGGAACATAACTCAAAAAAGGTAGGGAGAGTTAAGCTGGGGACTTTTCATAATATAGCATTTTTACTAAAGGCTAGTATATGAGGCACTTTCTTCATTTCCATGTAAGAATTCACAGGACAGAACAAGAATTAATGGTGGGGGGGGAGTTACAAAAGACTATAAAAAATCATCTTTTGCCAACAGAATTATCCAAACATGATTGAGCCACCTCAGAATGTGGATTATCGAACATGCCTGTCCCTGAAGTCTTTAACAAAAAAACGAGTATTTGCTGGAGATATTGAAGGTGTTCAAACATTACGTGGTGTTTAGACAAGATGTTTAAGGATCAGATTCTAAAAATTAATGAATATTAAACTTTATTTTTAATTCAAATACTAATAAGCAAAAAGACATATTTACAAGTGAAGTAATATCTTGCCCTTAGGGAAATGAAAATTTAAGATAATGAGTTAATGTTTTAAACTTGATTTTTGAAACAGTTGTATCACATAACTGTGTTTTGTGTGAGGAGAAATTTGGGAATGCAGCACTCCTAGGCCCTGTGCAAGCAAAAACTGTCTTTAGCTATAGTTTCATCCAAATAAACTCCTATTTATTTAAATATATATATATATATATATATATATATATATATATATATAAAATATGTGTAAATATATATGTATATACATATATATGTATATATAAAGAAACTTACAATTAAAAATTTACTAATACCAAGATAACAGCTTAACTTAAAGATACTCTCCATTGTATAAATGGGTGAGAATACCACCTTTAGTTACATAAGGTTCTTAACAAGTCTTTTTGTTTCTGAATTTCTCAACATCATTTATGTGTATAAAAATTATTTTATAGGGGCACCTAGGTGGCTCAGTCAGTTAAGCGTTGGACTCTTGATTTTGGCTCAGGGCATGAGGTCTTGGTTCATGAGACCTAGCCCCATATTGAGGCCATATCAAGCCCCACATTAGACTCTGTGCTGACATTGCTGAGTCTGCATGGGATTCACTCTCGCCCTTGCTCTCTGACCTTCCCCGCCTCCCTCACTGCCTGCTCATTCATGCACATGCGCTCTCTCTCAATAAATGAATACACTTAAAAATTATTTTGTAGCTCATTTTCCAAAGTGAATTTCACTTTCATTTTTAAATTTCTTTTTCAACTTTTTCCATAACTCACAATAGAACAATCATAAAATACTAGTTTCAGGATGCAATAGACATTCAATAAGTGAAGGATATCTGATTTTTACTGAACACTGATAAAGTAGTCCAACCATTTGTGTTAGTTTCCTTATTGATTGCCAGCTGGGGAATTGAGACTAAGAAAAATGCCCTAAAAACTGTAACTTGGATTGTCAGTGGGAACATAAATATGTCCCCTGAAAACTTCATCCAAAAATTGTTTCTTAGCAAACAAACTCAGTTCTGCTTAAAGATATCCAGGGAAATGAAATATCAGTTGATCTAGAATTTTAAAAATAGAATGTGAAGGGGCGCCTGGGTGGCTCAGTCGGTTAAGCGTCCGACTTCGGCTCAGGTCAGGATCTCGCTGTTCCTGAGTTTGAGCCCCGCGTGGGGCTCTGTGCTGACAGCTCAGAGCCTGGAGCCTGTTTCAGATTCTGTGTCTCTCTCTCTCTCTGACCCTCCCCCGTTCATGCTCTGTCTCTGTCTCAAAAATAAATAAACGTTAAAAAAATAAAAAAATAAATAAAAATAGAATGCGAAATTTAAAAAAAAAATAGAATCTAAAATCATAATAATGTAAACACATTTCAAAGTTATTTCCTAGTAATTCTAGGTCATTACAATCTAAGAGGATAGCAAATCAAGATATTGTCATTCTAATAAGTAAGTGAGCACTATTTTATTATGTATGTCCTTTGGGTAAAATTATCCAGAGAAAATATAATTAAAGGAATCCTTAGAGTTATTCATTTTTCTTCCAATAGGTTTACTGAGGATCGACTTCCAAGATTACTTATGTGTTGTTGCAAGATGCAATTCCTTTTGGGTTTTTGGCCTGAAGGCCTAACTTCTTAGCTGGTTGTTGACCAGAGGCTGCTCTCAGTTCTTTATTGTATTGGCCTCCTGAGATATCGTGATTTATAAGAAATGTATCAGATGACCAAAATATCTTTCGTCTATATTTTTACTTCATCTAAGGTCCCTGGCTCACAGTTCCCAAAAACCTTGGAATTTTCTGAGAGATAAAAGCAATGGAAGCACCTTCTGTTATAATATTTGGTCTCTTATTCTCCATTCCTAAAAAGATTCAGAACATGAAAGTGAAATAGATGTCTTTTTATTCATAACAAACGCCTTTCAACCATAACTGAGTTTATATTAATGAGATGGCTTTTGGAAATCTCTTAAAGAAGGTGGGGGGGGGGGGGGAGTGAGGGGGCTGGTTACCACTGGGGACCAATCATGAATGAGGGTTGGAACCCTCTACCCCTGATTTCCAGGGAGGGGGAGAGGTTTGCAGGTTGAATCAATCACCAATGGTCAATGTTTTCAGCAATGATTTAATGCCTTTGTAATGAAGCCTCCATAAAAACACAAAAGAAGGGAGTTCAGAGGGCTTACAGATTGGTGAAACCGAACACTTCTACATGCCACCACACAGGGCCCCAAACTCTACAAGGACAGAAGCCCCTTTTTTGGGGACCTCACCCTATGTATCTCTCCATCTGGCTGTTCGTTGTGTTCACTAATATCCTTTGTAATAAACCAGTAATCTAGTGAATAAACTGGTTTCCTGCATCTTGTGAACCACCCTCGAAAATTAATTGAACCAAAGGAGAGGTTTGTGGGAATCTGTGATAGCCAGTAGGCTGAACCTGAACTTCAACTGGTATCTGAAGTCGGGGGGACAGACAGTGTTGTGGGACTGAGTTCTGAACCTGTGGAATCTGATGCTATCTCCAGGTAGATAATGTTAAAATTGAGTTGAACTGTAGGACACCCAGCTAGTGTCTGAGAAATTCTTAGTGGTGTAGGAAAGCCCCCCACCCCCTGCACCCACACACTGGAGCTGGCGATTAGAACCCTTACCTTCCTGTGGGAACGCCGACCACGCTGACTTCAACTTTAGCTCTCCATCTTGTGCTGCCATTTGGTGCACAGGTGGCGTCACTTTAGATAACCAGCGATCCCTCTGGTGCACAGGTGGCCCCACTTAGATTAACTACCCTGTGGCCTCACCACCACGCCCCTGGTTCTGTAAAGGTGGGGATTAAGTTGCAGAAAATGGGCAAAGAGAATAGCTGCATAATTCTCTGGATCAACTGCTCACTTGCCCATGTCGGTATAAGTTACCTTAAATAAAATTCGGTGCAAACCATGTGGAGTGGCTTGCTTTGTTTTTCAGTATTAAAATGTCAGATTGGAGGATACTCTAGTGAACCTCCTCTGCCTTCTAACACTTCCCAACATAGCAACTTGCTCCATCAAAGCAAGAAAAATAAAGACTGCTAGCAAGAGGGAAGTCAGTATTTCTTATAACCTAATCACAGAAGAGATACCCACTTAAAGAGATACCAACTTTAGTTGGGGTATTTTAAGAAGTATTTAGAAGCTACCTGGCAAACTATGGCTCCAATAAGAATTGACTGGTTATTATATCCTGGGCACAGTTTTAGGTATTGGAGATAGAGTGGTAAGCAAGACAGTCAAGTACCTTGCTTCATAGAACTTAGTCTCCAAAAGGAGTAATATGTCATATTTCCGTTTTAAAGACATCCATATAGGCAGGTCAAAAGAATAATTAAAGGAAGGCATTAGAGACAGAATGGATGGACATAGTAATCTAGATGAAAAAAGCCGAGGGTGAGCTAGAGGATTTATTAGAACAATTTATAGCCTTAGACAATTGGCAGCACTACCAAAACAGGAAATGTCTAAAGGGATGGAAGTTATAAGGTAAAAGGAATGAGCCATTTGAACTTGTTCAATTTGAAAAATATGTGGATGTCAACATAGAAAGTGCCACCAGGCAATTAATTTCAGAATTTCTGGAGTTCTAAGGAACATCTGGAGACTTCCAGACATCATATACTATCTGCTTCCTAATATGTCTGAAAAATTTTGTGAACATACATTCATTCTAAGCCTATCTGTATTCTATCTTATTTTCCTGCTTTTTAGTTTTGTTTGGTTTCTATGCCTTATCCCTCACCTTAACCCACATTCACCACTGCACCCACAATACTGGATTTACTATATGTCCTCCTAATATACTTTCCACAATTGGTTTGCATAATATTTATCTACATGTATGTAAAAAACACCCTTCCAAACTACCTTCCATAAATGGTTTCTCCACCTATCCATCTATTTTTTAAAATATGATTTTGGCTACTGCTGATAGTGCTGCTATAAACATTGGGGTGCATGTGCTCCTTTGAATTAGTACCTTTGTATCCTTTGGATAAATACTTAGTATTGCAATTGCTGAATCATAGGGTAGTTCTATTTTTAACTTTTTGAGAAAACTCCCTACTGTTTTCCAGAGTGGCTGTAAGAGCCCAAATGACCATCGACTGATGAATGGATAAAGAAGATATGGTATACATACATATATATATACATATATATATACATATATATGTGTATATATATGTATGTATGCCATATATACACACATGTGTATACACACACACACACACACACACACACAATGGAATACTATTCAGAGATCAAAAAGAATGAAATCTTGCTGTTTGCAACAACATGGATGGAACTAGAGTGTATTATACTAAAAGAAATAGAGAAAGACAAATATATGATTCCATTCATATGTGAAATTCGAGAAACACAACAGATGAACATAGGGGAAGGGAAGGAAAAATAAGATAAAAACAGAGAGGGAGACAAACCATAAGAGACTCTTAAAAATGGAGGACAAACTGAGAGTTGCTGCAGGGGTGGTGGGTGGGGGGATGGGTTAAATGGGCGATGGGCATTAAGGAGGACACCTGTTGGGATGAGCACTGGGTGTTATATGTAAGTGATGAATCACTAAACTCTGCTCCTGAAACCAATACTACACTATATGTTAACTAAATTGAATTAATTTTTTTAATGTTTATTTATTTTTGAGAGAGAGACAGAACATGAAGGGGGGAAGGGTCAGAGAGAGGGAGACACAGAATCTGAAGCAGGCTTCAGGCTCTGAGCTGTCATCACAGAGCCCAACGCGGGGCTCGAACTCACAGACTGAGATCATGACCTGAGCCGAAGTTGAATGCTTAACCGACTGAGCCACCCAAGTGCCCCTTAACTAAGTTGAATTTAAATTTAAAAATATGATTTTAGTTTCAGAGTATATATTTTGAAATATAAATTAATAGTATCCTATTTGTCTCATTCTATTTTTTTTTCATTTAATAATGCAATACCCCCATGTATGTACATCTAGTTCATTGCTTCTGACTGCTGCATACATTCTCATCAATTATATACACATCTTTTATATTTCTTATAATGAATGAACTAATACCTCTATCTATCAATATAATATTTTGGTGAATGCCTTAAATGTGACTCCTTATGAATGTGTCCCACAGGTTTACTGGGTTGAATACTTTGGAATGAAATTGCTAGTATATAGTATATACAAATACTTCATTTTGATAGTATTCCAAAGAGCTCTCTTACAATTGCTTATGCTCTCATCAGCACGAGAAATTATTTGGCTTTTTAATGGTTGCTATCTGATGGATATACAGTGTTATCTCATTGTATTTAAGCTTGCATTTCTCAAATAAATGGCACTGTGTCTCTGTTTATAACATTATTACTTACTTAAAATGTTTTTCTCCTGCTTTTATGGCAGCCACAGCTGACTAATATATGTCATATGTGTATCTTCAATTTTAGTAAGTAATATCTGTTTTCTAAAGCAGTGTCATCTATTTACATTCCCACAATGCCGTATTAGCCATCCAGTTTTCCACATCTTACTAAGATTCTCCCCTAGCCTACGCCCAATCTTTGAGTTAGAGCTGTCTCTGGTTAGACACAACACACACACACACACACACACACACACACACACACACAGACATACTCTGGGTATCACACATTCACATCTCCACACACCAAGGGGATACAACCATTTATCCATTTATAGGATACCTGTGAATTTCTCATAGTTTGTGTGTATTTGGTTGTGTGCACATGGGCACACGTATGTGCATGCAGACATGTATGTGCATGTGTGAGAGAGAAACAAAAAGGAAGGGAGCTATCAGTATGTGTTATCTTCAGGATTCTGTGGTTTCGGGGAAGGAAGCCAGAAACCAATGCTAGTTTCCCATGTGTTTGGGAAAAAAAAAATTATTTAGAAATCAGTTCTTTTTTATCATTTAATACTTTAATTCTATAAATATGAAGTACTTTTACTCATTCATCAAGATGATGATTTCTCTAATGAGCTATAATTTAAGATTTTCTTCCTTTAAGGGTACCTGGGTGGCTCAGTCAGTTAAGCGACTGACTCTTGATCTCGGCTCAGGTCATGGTCTCATGGTTCCTGAGTTCGAGTCCTGAATTGGGCTCTGCACTGACAGCATGAAGCCTGCTGGGGATTCTCTCTCTCTCCTTCTCTTTCTCTCTGTCCCTCATCAGCTTTCACTCTCTCTATCAAAAAAAAACAATAAGTAAACATTTAAAAAAAAAAAGGTTTTCTTCCTCTAAATGCATTCTTTCTAACAAAGTAGAATCACTTTAACCTGGATGCAAGGTATTTTTTTCTTTAATATTTACTGATGCATGTATACAAACACATGTATAATGAATCTGAGCTTGTTTCTATGTTCTTCTTCATATTCTCTAAATATTGACACCCACAAAATATTTTGCTGAAATTAGAAAATATATGCTAGTTTTAAAATATATGTTTGGGGGCGCCTGGGTGGCGCAGTCGGTTAAGCGTCCGACTTCAGCCAGGTCACGATCTCGCGGTCCGTGAGTTCGAGCCCCGCGTCGGGCTCTGGGCTGATGGCTCGGAGCCTGGAGCCTGTTTCCGATTCTGTGTCTCCCTCTCTCTCTGCCCCTCCCCCGTTCATGCTCTGTCTCTCTCTGTCCCAAAAATAAATAAAAAAATTAAAAAAAAAATAAATAAAATAAAATAAAATATATGTTTGGAAATCTTGGTGTGATAAGGAGAATTGCCTTCTGAAAAATTCATTCTAGCATCAATGTTTGTAGATGCAAATATGTCAGAAAGAGGAATTTTTTAGAAGCAATTTGACTCATCATTTTGAACTGACAATTTCTTTTTCTGACGTAGGATGTGTGCTTTGTTCTTATCTGTAGTCTTTCCACGTTCATTTGCGTTAGTGGCCTTGACTCCAACCGTTGTTATTGTTACTTGTGATTCCTAACAGTGTAGTCCCCCCAGGGTCATTCAGTCAACAGATCTAGATGCTTCTTTCAGTGGCACAAAGCCATGCTCCAGGGGTGGCCATTCACAGAGAATGATCCCGCTATCTTTGCTCTTAATAAAGTAGCGAGACTTATAGCTATCATACTCATTTCATTGCTAGTAGTCAGTGTTATTATATTCCCTTGAAATTGCCTTGTAATGATTCATCCAAATTCTATGTTAATCCAAGAGAAGCTAATAAGTAATTTTTATCATACATGCTTACTAAAGAGTTGTGTGTGTGTGTGTGTGTGTGTGTGTGTGTGTGTGTGCGCGTGCGCATATGTGTGATGTAGAAAACATTTTTAGTATATCCTTTAATAAAAAGTTTTCCAAGGGGAGCCTGGGTGGCTCAGTCCCTTAAGTGTACAACTTCGGCTCGGGTCATGAACTCGCAGTTCATGAGTTCAAGCCCTGTGTAGGGCTCTGTGCTGACAGCTTGAAGCCTGGAGCCTGCTTTGGATTCTGTGCCTCCCTCTCTCTCTGTTCCTCCCCTGCTCGCACTCTGTCTCTCAAAAATAAATAACGATTAAAAAATTAAAAAAAAATAAATAAAAAGTTTTCCAAGACTGGCTCCCAGTGAACTATTAGACATAATAGTTCAAAGATAATATTGTTGGTACAAAAATTTTAAACATAATGTATTATAAAATTAACTTGTTTTTAAGAAGTTAATTTGAAATTTTCTCTTTCCACATATGCTAAAGTTGTGTGTGTTTTATGGATATGGCAGAAACAAATCCCTTGTTTTTTTTTCATAAAATTTGAGATAAGAATATGAGTTTTGAATACTTTTTTAATGCTGAAACATATAATGGACTATTGGGAAAATATTGAAGATATTAATCTGTCTTTTGCATATCTGTCGAAATTACTATAATTAGAACTATCAGAAGATGGCGATTTTGAATATGTGAGAATGCACAATAATTCATTATATTGAGAAATTTTAATTCTGGAGTAAAAAAAATAGTGAAAATGGCAACAGTGCTATCCACGCCCCCCCCCCCCGCCACTTTAATTAATTTCTTTCTCTTTTTTTCTTGTTTGGAAAAAAATAATTTTTGTCAGGTGTACGCATATATCCAAATTCATCAAAATGTATACATTAAATATGTGCTACTACTTGTATATTAAGTATACATCATTAAAATTGGAAGAAAAAATGAAGGTCTACCTTGAGGGAGGTTAAATGGTTCATCATTTAAAAATCTAGATTATGGGGTGCCTGGGCGGCTTAGTTCGTTGAGCATTGGACTCTTGATTTAGGCTCAGGTCAGGATCCCAGGGTCGTGGGATCGAGCCCCTCATTCTTCGGCTCTGCCCTGAAAAGAAATGCCCTGAAAAAAATAGTGTTCCATATGCAGTTTGGAAAGGAAAGCAACTCTATACTAGTACAGAGTTTTGAAATTATCTTTGTTCCTATTGTTTATTCCTATCTGTGATTTATTCCCCAGCACCTTCTTCCAGTAATTTTCCTGTTTCCTCTATTTTCCTCTATGTTTCTTCAGTGCACCTGGAAAGCTTACAGAATCAGGTAATGCTGTATGGAAATAGACAACAGCCTTTTCTTTTAGGAAAAAAGATCACAGAGGATTCTCAATGTGGGCCTTCAACTCTGATAGCAATCCTCATGGGGAAAGGGAGCACATAGAACATAAGGAACATTAGTCTATGTTCGAAAGGAGTTGCACTATGTAATCAGTCCAGCCAGTGATTGGTGGAGTTTCAAAGTGCATTGATGTAATGAGTGAGTACTAGACATCCGGGGACTAGGCGCCCGTTACAAGACGACTGAGAGCAGGAGGACAGAGAATTCAGCTTGTGAGGACAAGGTACGATCCACGAAGCCTGCTTCTGCAAATGCAGATACAAATCAGATTACTCACCTAATGGACTGAATACCCGGGAGGAAACAGAATTACAGGCACAAGAAATAAACTGAATTACTAAAGAATAGGAAAAAGATGAGACTCTACACTGGTTCACATTCACTCTGAAAAGTGGAATAAGACAGAAGACCTATATACAAGCTGATCAAGAATAAAAAGAAATGTCCACCAGGTTTTGACAGGTAGCGATTTATTGTCCCCCTGGCAAGGGCCAGGTTTATCGGGCCTATAAGGCATGGGGCTGAGAGCATAACTGCCAGGGTTAGAGAAAGGAATAATGCAATTATTTTATAGTTTCATATACCTTCTTTTCAAGATAAAGAGAAATAATAAAATGTATCCAATAAAGATAAAAATGAAGCAGATAAAACTGAATTTATTTTGCATATGGCTATCAATTAGGTTAAAAAGAAAACAATAAAAACATGTTCTTGACATTGTAATCTAAATTACTCTAAGAAAAAACAAGTATTATAGGCGTCAAAAGGGATATATTTATCTACCATGTAATTAAATATATGTAAACACAGTGACCCAATATTTTTTACCAATTGGCCATTTTACATGTTTGATAAATTTTGGTAAATTAATAAAATAGTGGAATGATTGAAATTACCCCATAACGGGGGGGGGGGGAGGGTGTATCATGAAGATGTGTAGGCAGAAGCTTGAGGATTAACAGTTACATTTCTTATTTCAGAGATAGATGAGTTGATTATGTGGGTCTTTGCCCTTATCAAATTAAAAGTTCCCTGAGGTCAGGTGGAATAACCTCTACATCATCCTCATCAATGAGCATAATATTTTGAGAATATTATTTAGTCACAACTTTAGTCATTCAACTTTGGTTGAATGAATGAATAAATGTTAGGAACCATGGCAGGACCATTTACATTTTCAACACACTAGGACAAAGAAGTGTGGGAAGATTAAAAGAGAGAGAGAGAGAGAGAGAGAGAGAGAGAAGAGATGAAAGAAAGTGGAAGTGGTTAAAAAATGTAGCTGAATCACAAGCAAGCTAAAGCATGAGAAGAAATAATAAGGGTATTATTTAATATCAGAATCTATCTACAGCAATGATGTTTTGTGGTGTGGAAACAAGGTTTTCAAAATGGGTCCTTTCTTTCCGGGTTTTGACAAAGTGAGATCAAGTTGCAGGAAGTTCAAAGTAGCATTTAAAACTTGATTGAATGGCTATTAAGTCATTCTTTCATAGCAAAGATGTAAAAGCATAGGTAGTTAGACGATCTTTGAAGACCATTCTTGAGGAAGACCTTTGGCGAGAACTTCAGCAATCCACTGTGGTTTCCAAACTCCACAAGGGAATGGTGTCCTTCTTTCACTGTACGACAAGGGAGAGGAGACTTGTGAGGTCCACACTATAAGACTTTAGTAGGGGTTTTCATACAATAAACAAGGTATGAGAAAAACAGTGTCTGTGTAAACGCCTGAGAAATCTTAAGGACAAGGTTAACTATAGTTGGAGAAGTACCAGTGCTTAGGCAGTGGGTGAGGGGTGAGAGTAGACTTTCATATGCCTGGAGCTACAAAAGGTGTAGCACGTGACTAGAAACTTGGTAATTCTGGTGAAAATTTTAGTTATGTAGAGAAATGGACATTGCAGCTGGGCTATTGGTGTCTTTAACACCAGTTGAAGCAGTTGGGCTATTAATAGCCGTTGGGCTATTGGTGTCTTCAACAATGCAGAGAAGTGCCCAAAAGCAAAAGAATGAAACATATTCCAAGTTCAAAGAGCAAAGATTATAGATCACCACTCTGATATCAGTCTAGGATCCACTTGCTTCCGAATTTCTTCTTTTGACTCCCACTACTCCAACTTTACAAGCTTTGGAAACTGAAGGTAACTAGTTGGATGAAGAGGAACAGAAACAGGAAAGAGGGCAGAGGCATAAAGCAGAAGCCCCACACACACTATTTTTTCAGAAGGCTGGAGAAGAAGACAGGGTGGCTTTAACTACAAATCAATCTCAGAGCTTTGACTATTATAAAGGAACTTATCTTCTAGTTACTAAATTGCACCTGATGTTATCATCTGTATTAATTTCCTATTGTCACCTATAACACATTACCACAAATTCAGTGCCTTAAACAAGGTAAATGTTTTATTTGGCAATTCTGTGCATCAAAAGTTCAATACAAGTCTCCCTAGATTAAAATCAAGATGTTGGTTGGGGTACCTGGATGTCTCAGTTGGGTAAGTGTCCGACTTCAGCTGAGGTCATGGTCTCATAGCCCTGGGTTTGAGCTCCACATCAAGCTCTGCACTGGCAGTGTGGAACCTGCTGGGATTCTCTCTATCTGCCCCTCCTTCACTTGTGTGTGCATGCCTTCTCTATTTCCCTTTCTCTCTCTCTCTCTCTCTCTCTCTCTCTCTCTCTCTCTCTCGGAAAAAAAAATGTTGGCAGTGTTGTGTTTCTTTCAGGAGGTGCTAAAATAATCCATTGCCTTTATTTTTTCCAGCTTCTAGAGACCATACACATTCCTTGACTCATTGCTTCCTTCCTTCATTTTCAGAATGAGCAATGCTGAATCTCTCCGATCATTTTCCACAGTCAGGAAAGGTCCCCAATTTTGAGAATCCACGTGATGACAAGTGGGTCTACCTAGATAATCCAGGATAATCTCCCTGTGTAAAATTCCTCAGTTTAATCACATTTGCACAGTCCTGTTTGCCATGAGAGGTAACACAGTAACAGGTTCCCAAATTAGGACCTGGGTATCTCGTGGTGGTCTATTACTCAGCCTACGACATTCATCTAAGAGAGAGGAAAGCGTCTCTGAAGCAAATTTGACACTGAAAAATTTTAACAAGATGGTGTGAGACAAAATAAACTTGCTTTATAAATAAGTGCCCTCAATACTGTCTTAGCAATGTATCAGATAATTACAAAGTTTTGTACAAATTAATTTATTTGTATTATCATTCACTATACTTTTTCTTTTTAAAACTTGGTACTCAGAGAAGAACGCACAGTGAGCATTCAGAGGAATTTAGGTTGAGAAGGCAAGAAGCTTCAGGAACTCTGAAATCCTTTAAAAGGGAGGCGCAAACACGGCAATTAACAGAAAATATGGGATTGGTATGTTAAGGAATACAGCCTGCAGAAAACACAAAGAAAAAAAAAACATCAAGGGCTGGATGAAGATATTAGAAGTAGGAATGTGGAACAAAGAATCAAAGTTTCTGGGAGAAAGCAACAAACCAGTCATAGCTATAAACTGGGTAAATTAGCTAGGAATAAGTTGGGAACAAAATATCTTGTCCCTGAAAGGCTTCTGAAGATATCTAAATGCCGCTTTCAATGTGTAGCCACCCTCACATCTGCCTTTGTCCGTACAAGCATTGACAAAAACAGTAAATGATGAAGGCTCAGCTCAACCCCCATTTATTTGATAAGAGACTATGTATTCTCATGGCCTGACATCCAACCAAGCAGCCAAATAGGTTACTAGGATTAATGTATCTCTTCATACTATCCTAGAGAACTGTAGGTTAAGTACTTTAAACTTATCAAGTAACGCACATTACAAAGGAGAAATTTGAGAGTTTATTATGGTATTGATTTAACCTAGCATTCAGATCTTTGCTTTTAGAATAAAGGGAAGCTCTGACCCTGAATCAGCATCTGGATGTATACTGATTCCCTCCCCTATCACTTTGTAAAATGAGAGATATCATTTACTTTCCTAAATTCCTGAAAATGAGAGCAACAATAGAATTGAGAGCCACTTACCTTCGTATTCACAACTCTCCTCTTTAGCAACCAGCGCATGGCAATATTCATTGGCCCACGACAGGAAGAATATCTTTCCTTCCTCTTTCAAAATGACACTCAAAAATTGATGGGTTCTCACTATTTTTGTTCACTGACACTGGCTAATTATTAACTCTGCGGGAAAAAATTAAATTTTAATGTTAATGTCATTGTAAAACACCAGGATGTGTCTCAGCATGATAAGATACCATAAAGGTTTAAGTTGTTTTGGTAAGTTGGCCACCTGTTCAAATGTTAAAAATTTACACAGTCTCTCCAGCCTCACTTGTGTCCATCTTTTATATTGATAAATGTATCATAGTTACTGCATTAGTGTGGTTTGAAATAGTCTGTCTTTAAGAGGCCTGCTGAAAGCATAGTTTCAACTGCCACTGTTATTCAAATCTTTCAAGAATAATTTATACTTTTCACATTTTTCCATCTGATACCTTGTTTGACATGCCACTAAATGATTAAAATTTCTTGGAAGGAAGTAGCCTAAAATTGGAATAATCTAACTATAAGCACATATAGTAACCTCTGGACCATAATTAACATCCAGCACATAAAACAGCAGACAGAGGACCCCGTTAATTAATCACATGCTTCCTAATAAACTTTTGGAAAGATATTCTGCGTATTTCTTTTACCTAACGATCTCCATAAAGAAAAGATAACTGGTTGAATAGTTTGAGTAACCTTTTAAGTAACTATTTTTATAAAACAATCACATTTTATTAAAAAAATCATATTCTATCAAGCCAAAAGTGTCGTTTTATCATTAAAGATGCCACTGTATTTATTTAACGGAACCACAAGAAAAAGATTATAGCCACCAACCTCATTTCTATTGTTAACCTGAAAATAAACAGCCACAATGAGAAGCAAACAAGCATTTATCTGGGATCAAAGAATTGCAATTCAGAAGCACAGATTCAGGTAGAAACTTGAATAGTGTCCTGCTTGTACAGAGAAAGCAAGGGGTTGTTAATAAGGAAAAGGATAGTCAGAGGGCAATTTCATGAGTTAACAAGGCAAAAAAAAAATTTTTTTTTGTCTGTGGGTGCTAAGCTAAACTACTCTGGGTTATACACATTGATTGATTACTGATTCTATCTTCAGAAAGTCAACAACCATCAGTCTTGTGATCAGGATGTCTGTTCCCCCAAGCAATTGCTTACAACAGCTACCAATTTGCCCCGTCCAAAGGTTTTGGCTCAGTTCAGAGATGGGTAGGGCCGTTTCTCTGCAGTGGCTCACAGCAATGCTTCCACTAACGGGGCGCCTGGATGCCTCAGTCGGTGAAGCCTCCGACTTCAGCTCATGACCTCACAGTTCATGAGTTTGAGCCCTGCATCAGGCTCTGAGCTGTCCATTCAGGTCTATTTTTCACATTATTAATACATTTACTTGAATATGAGAAGCTATAATTGCAAGTTAGGTTCTAGCTCAAAGATGGACATTTATCTTATGAGACACTATTTTAATACTTAACATGCTGAAAAATGTATGTAAACTATTCATAGAAGACCTGTGGATCCATGTTAAAAAAAAAAGAAAACAGGAGACAAATTCTTTGCTCTCAGGTAGCTTATAATTTAGGTAAGGTTTTATTTTCATGGATATGAAAAGTTATTCAGCAACATTTGTTTTGAAAACAAGTCCCCCTCCAAAAATTTTTGTGATTTTACAGAAAGTCAATCATGTTAGGAAATGGTGCGTAGAGTTTGATGATGAGACCAAGGAGCATCTTCTATGATTAAGGGAAGGATAACTGAAGACTAAAGGTTTTGTGTTAGATTGAAACATTAATTATTTAATCAGCACATATTTATTACAAGTCTCCCATGTGTCAGGCAGTCTTCTTCACATTGGAGGGGTAACCACAAACAACAAGGTCATGGACTCCACCCTTACTGAAGTTAAGGTGATTAAGCTGTCAGAAACGCAGTGACTGAAGTGCAGGTTGCTGAGATCGCCTCCCCATGGTCAATTTTCCAAGCCAGACAGTGCTGGAAATTTTTAAGAAATTGTAATTATAATATAAAATTATGTATATAAATATATATGTTTATATATATATTATTATATATATAATATTATATGTTAAATTAAATTATATATAAATATATATTTAAATTATGTATAAATATATATAATTATAAAATTATATAAATATAATATAAAATAATATTAATAGTAATAAAGATTGTAATAGCCAAAATTGCTTAAGCACACACTCTATATGAAGTACTTTTGTACCTACTTTGTAGGTATAAAAGGAGAAACTATTCTGACACCTATTAAAGGTGGTAAGGCAGATTTTTTTCAGTGGGCCTAAGACAATGGGGTTTTGTAATAGGGGAGGGAGCTTGAAGTCAACCCCAAATACCAAAAAGACAAGTTGAGATTTATAGCCAAGGGGCAGGGTGAGGGTCAGTGGGTGGAAAAATACTGAAAGGGGACTTCAGGGGTTAGGGGATTCTGGCTAAGCCAACTTGACAGAATTTTTGCTGTAGGCAGGCCAGGTGATAAGATATTGAAGGTGGGGGATAAGGAATCTGATCACATATCAAGGGAGGGGGGGTGATTTTCACTATACTAACCCAGCAGGATTCTTGCTGAAATTGGACTAAATGGGCTTAGGGCAGAGCCCAAGGGCAAGACCTAGTCAAAAAGAGGTCTCAGAGGAGCAGCACTAAAGTAGTCAGAGAGTCTTTGTCATAGGTTATAAGCCACTTAACTACTCACAATGCATAAGGCACACATAGTAATGTCATGCTTACACTGATTAGGGAATCAGGGAACATCTAGGGTAAACTACTTGCTGAAGATCACATGGCAAGTGGCATAGCCAGGTCTCAAGTCTAAGCTCTCTCTCTCTCTCCAGAGCCAATGCTGTTGGCTTCCACTCCATGGATATTTTCCAAGTCAGAGAGACGTCATGAGCAATCCTTTACAATGGGAGAGGAATATGTCAGTTGCCACATTTCACAATTTTTAGGGTATATCTGGGATTCATTTCCACATTTCTTTATATATATATATATATATATATATATATATATATATATATATATATATATTTGTGATAACCATATTATATAAATGTCTTATAAGTTTTTAGTATTATAGCATTTTAAAATTACCCATTATCTCTATAAAAGTTAAAAAAATCACAAAGTACAGTTGATCCTTGAAAAATGCAGGGACTAGGGGTGCTGACTCCCTCAACCCCTCGGTTGAAAAGCCACAAATAACTTTTGACTCCTCAAAAAATCATCTACTACGTCTGGTCACTTTCTGTTGACCAGAAGCCTTACAACAACATAAACAGTAGATTAGCACATATTTTGTACATGTATTAGATAGGCACTGTCTTCTTACAATAAAGTAAGCTAGAAAATGTTATTAAGAAAATCATATGGAAGAGAAAATGCATTTACAGGACATTACTGTATGTACAGAAAAAAACCTGTGTGTAAGTGAACCAGCATAGTTCAAATCCATGTCGTTCAAGGGTCAAATGCATTTATTCTGTAAATATACCTTAGTGTTAACAGCCATCTTACTATGATTTGGCAATAAAAGTGTTTACCATTCTTCACTTAGTATCATTTCAAATTTAATATTGTTTACTTTTTTTAAATACTATTCCTGAAATTCAGGTTGTTTCCTAAGACTAGGATTAAATGGAAATGACTGTGTCATAGCTCCCTGCTCGGGTACCCTCACTCTCTCTCTCTCTGTTTCTCTTTGTCTCTCTCCAAATAAATGTTTTTTTTTAAAGAAAGGTTTGTAACAATTTATATTCCCTCTCATATTATACAGAAGAGCTCATTTACTTGAATATTTTATTTTTAACCATTATAATTCTCTTTAAATATTTAATTATGGTGCATACTTATTGTTAAGCTTTATTTTATTTTGGTATGTTGGAACAGGTTTTTAGGTTCCTAGTTGCTGTTATATCAATCTGTATTCCCCTTTCTGTGAACTGTCAATACTTTTGCCCCATGTTAAAAATTAAGATCTTGGTTTTGGTTCATGTTTACAGAGTATCTACCATGCTCCAGGCACTGTGGATACAAAAGCACTGTCTCTAACTCTAGAGGGGAGGTAAACAGGGAAAGATCATCACAGTAGAGGAGGACAAGTAGCGGTTCTGGTGAGAGCAAAGGGAGAGGCTAGATCAATACATAAAGTAGTTTTTAAACTGCTTGGGGAAAGAATAGGACTTAGCCATGAATTGGGGGTATTTTTGCAATTACTTAGGAGAGTAGCACGTTTAAAGTCTCAGAAGAGCAGGAATACAGTGATTCCAGGTGATGGCGTGTGGCTGGAGCACAGGGTAAATGGAGGTGTGGGGTGTGATCAAAAATGAGGATGTGGAGGTAAGCAGAGACCATATGATGAAAGGTTGTGCAATCTACACTAAACTGCTCTTATGCACGCCTACCTTATCAACTTTGATTCTATTTTAAATGTTTTATATCTTTAACACACTTTCCCAGTGTGTTTGCTTCTGTTTAGAATGTGTTGGGCATGCATACATTCTCTTCCTTGTAATCCACTCTGTTCACCTTTCCTCTACCATTTCTTCCATTTTTTCTATATTAGTTCAACATAGTTTTAAAAAGTAGATGGATAAGACCATCCTGGACTCGTTTTATTTCTCAGTTAACTCGTCATATTTTAAAAGCAATGCACTTACAAGGGAAACTACATATTTGGTGGAAGAGAATAGCCATGATTATGTTTATTTTAGTAATTATATGTGACCATATCTAGAATAGTAATTTCAAGAAATATCCATTGTTCCCAGCAGTGTCTCATGAATATTCCATAAGCTATTGGAAATGCAATTTTCCAAGATTTCACAGGTGGTTTGGAAACCCCGTATAAATTGAAAGGTCTGCGTATTTGAATTATAGCTCAGTTGGTGTTACAGCCAGCCTCTCCACAACTTGAACCAACTGCATTATGTGGGAGTCTGGAGGGTTTCCACAGCACAGGGACATTTAACGCTGTTTATGCCACCACCGATTCTCATCATAATAAATGTACCTCATGGTACAATACTTTCATCTAGATCCAAGTTGTCTTTGACACAAAGCCTAGAAAGTAATTTGTAGGCAATTTTAGACAATTATCCTCTTATATTATTTACTGTGAGAGATTATTACTATACTTACCAGGGGATTTCGAAAATCTGTTGATAATCCGAAATCGAAATACTGAGAAGAACACAAATGCAGATACTAGATTTCAAGTGAAAATACTTTATTCCAGAAAACCCCTATCCTTTCGATCATCTCATTCAGGAATATAGCTTTATTCCTTTTATACCACATAGTGGCACCTGGTAGCAGTATATTAGAAAGGTGCAAGATGTACTGATTTATGGCTACTCTTTCTTAGGATACTTTTATTTTCTAATACTAGAATCAAGTAAATACAGAGAAACTTTTACTGAATACCACCACCTGTAATAATAATGCTTAGTGTGTTTGATTTTAATGGCCTATACCACCCTGTGTCCAAACACCCCCAAAGAGAATTGTTCATTCTAAGAACTATACTAATCATGACTTCATAATATATTGAAAGGATCATTGAGTCCTCTAAATCCTAAGTTTATCTAATTCTTTTATTGTTGACTTCATAAAACTTTTACTAGAACAATAATCGGTTTACCTTCGTTCCTTAGTTCTCTGTCATTTTTTTTTTAAACCATCAGACAGATCTGATAATTATTAGACACATATAGCCACAAAAAAAGAAGGAGGAGAACAAAAGGCTTGAATAACTTTGAAATGATAACAAATACAAGATAATAAGAATTTGCCTCTGCATGAACTATGACCTATTAGAAATCAATATGAATTTTATCCTATTCAATATATAGTCAGAGTTAGAAAGGTGTTAGCAATTATAGAAATACCCAGGTTCTAGGGGCATTTTTATCTTTATAGTGTATTTTACAGTTTGGTCTCTGATTTCAGATATATCCCAGTCATGAGTACTTATTATTTCTCTTTCTTTATTTTTTTTAACCTACCACTTACACATAACATTAAGTTGATAAATTAATTTATCCTTAATAAAAGAAGCTGCTTTACATCACTGTCTGGATTTTACTGTCTGATAAATGGTGGAAGTCACATTCCAACCTATACCAAGAGAGCACTCACTATATACTGCTAAAGATTTTGAGAGTTCAAGGCTAAAAGCCCTGACAGAGTTTTCTTCCTGCCCTCTTCTCAGTTAAGAAAGATATTGTTCAATTACTTCTTCAACTGGGAAAGAAATAGAGATTGGATTACAGAATTCTATGAATTTTTGGTTATTTCCAGAAAATGTATCACTAATATCACAATAACCTATACAACAAATTCACAATCTTGGATCAGAGGCTCTTTCAAATTCATCTTAAGATGCCCCTTATCAACACCATTGCTAACTTCTTGATTAGATTAAGATTACCTACCACCCTACTGCACATTTTGACATGAAAAGATATGCAAAATTAAAAATAAATAAAACAATCCCTGAAAGAAATGAAAAACTGAATATAAAAATATTTTTGTTATTATTTTTTAATGTTTACTTATCTTTGAGAGAGAGAGAGCGAGCGAGCATGAGTGGGGGTGGGCAGAGAAAGAGAGACACAGAATCCAAAGCAGACTCCAGGTTCTGAGCTGTCAGCACAGAGCCTGATGGAAGGCTCGAAATCATGAACTGTGAGATCATGACCTGAGCCGAAGTTGGACATTTAACCAACTGAGCCACCCAGGCCCCCGAATACATAAATTTTTAAAATGAGTAAGCAAAATTATAAATCTCTAAATATTTTAGGTTTCGTATTCACAAGAAAATGATTATTTTAAAACATGAAAACAACTGTTTTGTCAATCTTTAGAAATGTGATAGTTTCTTAATATAAATAGAATTCAAATTTCTCTACTTATTTCATAAAGTCATTTTATAAAGTGTTTATTTATTTTGAGAGAGAGAGTGTGAGGTGGGGAGAGGAAGAGAGAGACAGGAAAAGAGAGTCCGATGTGGGGTCCATCTCATGAATCGGTGAGATCATGACCTGAGCCACAATCAAGACTCAATGGACTGAGCCACCAAGGAGCCCCACATTAATTCATTTTGACTGTTGGTTTGTTGGAAATCATGTCAAACAATGCTCATACATGTTAGTCTCTTAACTCTGAAGGTTATGTGGTGAACAATGCAGAAGTGTATTCTCTACTAAAAAATTCTCCACATGTTGGATGCTAGAAGCTGCTAATTGCATCCCCATCATGTGGCTTAACACGGTTCTCTGACTTTTTTTATTTTATTTTATTTTATTTTATTTTATTTTATTTTATTTTATTTTTAATATATGAAATTTATTGTCAAATTGGTTTCCATACAACACCCAGTGCTCATCCCAAAATGTGCCCTCCTCAATACCCATCACCCACCCTCCCCTCCCTCCCACCCCCCCATCAACCCTCAGTTTGAGTTTTAGAGCAGAAGGCTTGATCAGATTCATGGTTGATTTTTTTGACATGACAAATTCACAGTGATGATGTGTCCTTCCTATTGTACCATATTCAGAGTTGAAAAATATCTAGTCATCTCTTTCTTGATACTTTTAAGATTGATCAGAGGTTGCAGATGTCGTCTCCCCAATTCATCCAGTAGTTAGAGCCCAACACCTCACTTGGTGAGGTTGACGGTAGACAAATACTGAAAAATTACGGATGCTGCTGGAATCAGTTGGTGATGGACCCAGAGACTAGTCCTCAAACATGTGCACTGAATGAGGGCAGAGGGAAAGACTGCATTCTCAGGTGCCTTGAAACCTCAAGAATCTATGATTTTTAAATTCCCCACTTCTATCCATCTAAAAGTTATGCATTCCATAGTTAATTTGCTATCTCAAAACTTTCATTAGGTCTGGTAGGCAATGCACGTGTGTATATATATTATATTATCCAGGGATCTCCAGAAAAACAGAACCAATAGGGTATATGTAAATACATACAAAGAGATTTATTATGTCAGGTTGGTTTACATCTTTAAAAAAGCAGAGAAGTTACAGGCTTTCTCTGCACGCTGGAGGCCTGAGGAAGTTGGTGGTATAGTTCAAGTCCTAGCCCAAAGGCCTAAGAACCAGGAGCAGAGATATGCAAAGTCAGGACAAGACAGAGGTTCCAGGTCAAGCAGACAGCAAATTTACCCTTCCTCTACCTTTCTGTTCTATTCAGACCCTCAAAGGATTGGATGATGCCCACTCACAAGTGTGAGGGCATATCCTTTACTCAATTTATTGGTTCATGGCTAATCTCTTCTAGAATCACCCTCACAGACACACTCAGAAATAATATTTCACTAGATACCTAGGCATCTGTTATCCCAGTCAAGTTGATATATAAAATTAACCATCACAAATGTACGTACATATAATTTTATTTAGTATTTCTTGTAGAGGATATACCTTTGAAGTAAATTTAGGTCTCTTGTATATGATTTTGTATTTTGTATATCTTTTCTTATTTGATCACGTCACTATATTTCATAGAAAATGGCATTCAATAAAATTTGTGTATTGCACACAAATTTTCAGGGCTATAGCTTATGTTTAAATTAGTGAAAAAGTGCTTATTGGCCCAACGTGTTTATTGAGGCTTTTTTAATCCCAAGACTTCTTTTTAGCATGTAGGATATATAGTAAAAAAGCAATGAAAACTTCTGCTCGAAAAAACCTTATATTTTCACACATTTGTGGGGTTTTCTTTGTAAAAGTCTCATTTACTTTAATAGCATTCATATGTTCTATTTATAAGTGATTAATATATAAGCATATAGATCTTGGACAATTCAAGTTACCTCTACAATTTCATTTTCCGAGGACTCTAAACACAATGAAGACCGAGGAGAGTTATCTTGTTTTAATACCAAGGAGAACAGCATATTGGCACATTGCTGGTTAAATTGCATGGGGAATCTTAGCATGACTCCATCTAGAAAGTGCAGAAAACTTTTCTTTAAGTGATATATATTTACCAGACTTTAATGTGTAAGTGTTTTGTTTGAATAGTAAAACTTACTCTGAAACTAAAATAAATTATCAATTTGTGACTAAGTTTTATTACCTGATAAGGTAAGGATATATTTTATTTTTCTTTGATATTGCTGAAAAAATGTGAATATAAGGGGAGCAGTAAGTTGCCTTATTTTTATCATTTTCTCTGGAAGACTGAAAACTTAAAACAAGATATGTATATTTTATTCTGGAATCAATAGAATAAACTGAAATGAGAAAAGAAAATGTAATTGTTGACCCTACCCCAAATCTGAATCTGTGTAAAGGCTGACACCACTCTGAGTATTAACATAGTAATATATTAACGTAAGAAGCAGGATGAATAAAGAATAATTAGCTTGTGAAAGAATACCTTGAGGTTAGTTATGCCTATTTGCAGTTGTAGGGGCTGGCTAGAAAATTCTATCCAACTATTTCACACCATACTATTAGAATGTATGATCCAGTGCCCTGCTCTCAAGACAATGTAAAAGAAAATCATTATTCTAACACATTTTTTCCCACCTTTTATCATTTTGGACCTCGCCAGTACTCCTGTTTCTTCCCAAATTGTGTATGTAATTAACATTTATTTAAAGGTTACATATAAACTTTCACATGTATCATATCAAATATAACTAATAATGATTACTAAGGATTAAAAATGTTTGTGCCAGTGCTGTGACACTCTTGGACTGAAGGACCATGATGAGTCAGTTTATTACCGATGCATTAACTCGGTCAGACTTTGATTTTCAACTGTAATATTTTTTTTCAGTAAGAAAAAAAAAAATACATGATACGTATATGACTATGTGAGACTCATTGTAGCCCACATGACGATGGTTATGACTGAATTAAACAGCTGAACCTTGAGCTGAGACAGTGCAGAAGGTAGTGGCAAGATATACACACTGCTCTTAAAAGAATCCATTTCCAGGTTAAGAAGTTAACAAAGCAAACAAATAAAAACCAACAATTTTAATTTCAATTCCCACTCTTGGTATAGCATAGGAAAGTGCAATAAATCTGTGGGCCAGAGAACGCAGATGTCTCATGTTACAGACAAAAGACGGTAGAGTAACCAAAATCAAAGAAAGAAACAGAAGACGGAATAGGGAAGAAGAAAGAGAGAGAGAATAAAAGTAGGGTTGATGTTGAGTTATACCAACTGTTAAAATATTTAAGTATATAAATGTTTCATATCAGTTACTAAGAAGTTACTACCATGAGTCACTTAGAGGGACCACATTAATTCAGAGTGTTCCGGCTCGTCTTCCTGGACCCCTAGAATTACTCATGATCTAACAATTAACCAGTAACATTGTAAATCATACTCATATTGTATCACTTGTCAAAGAATTTTACATACTGGTAATAAAAAACAAATTAGCAGCATCATTTTGTAAAATACCAGATCAAAATATAAATAATACATGAGCAAGGACATATGTAAGAAAATTAGCAGGCTTTAACAGAAAAAGCATGACACCTACCTAAAGTTGGGATCAAGTTGGAGAAGTCAATCCTACCATGTGCCTAGGAGAGAGAACCATATACTCATAAATAGCCTTAAGAGTTACCACAGGATTGTCTCCAGTTCCTTAGTGATAAGTTTTAAGGGAAGGAGTATTTCATCTATGTATCTATCTATCTATCTATCTATCATCTATCTATCTATCTATCTTTTCCAAATGCAGCAGTAAAATATACATGTTTTTTGGTGTTCTTTCAATCATTCTGAACAAATGATTGTACTTCAGTTATGTCTGACACACACAGAAGGCAAAATGGGGTGAGGAGCATCTTATTAAGTGTTGACGATATTCCACTTGCTCATTAACTTTTTTTTTTTTAAATTTTTTTTTTAACGTTTATTTTTGAGACAGAGAGAGACAGAGCATGAACGGGGGAGGGGCAGAGAGAGAGGGAGACACAGAATCAGAAGCAGGCTCCAGGCTCTGAGCCATCAGCCCAGAGCCCGACGCGGGGCTTGAACTCACGGACCGCGAGATAGTGACCTGAGCTGAAGTCGGACGCTTAACCTACTGAGCCACCCAGGCGCCCCGCTCATTAACTTTTTTACAAAATCTCTGCTCAGTACTTTTAAATAAGAAATACTGTTAGGAAAACATCAGATTAAATTCAATAGTCTTTTATTTACTACCTGCATATCAGATGCTGTACTAGTCAGTAAAAGTAGAAAAATAATTATGCCACAGTCAACGTCCTCTAGGAGTCCAAACATAGAAAAGTGGAATGTTCAAGGACAATGCTATCAGCCTGGAGGATGAAGGTGAAGGTGAACAATTGTTTCAGGGGGCCACTTAACTCAAACTAGGAAGAGAAAAAAGGAAGCAGAATCAAGGAATTTCCAACTTCAACTGAAACTGAAACTTCAAGTGAATGGAGATGTGCAAAGTGAGCCAGGGAGACCCAAGTCTCTTCAGTTTTAATAGCACACTTCTCATCCCATGACACTGCTCTTCAGGGAAAGCAACCATCATGGCTCCTCAGGCCTCCTGTGGAAGGATTTAAGCTGGACTAATACTCCTTGTCCTGACCGCTCCCCCTAGACTCTTCATCTATTCCTCTCTAAGGAAGGAGAAGTGGGTTATCCGGTTAATAAGTTTGGAAGAATGCTCCTCTTTGGAGCAAGCCTGCATTATGGACAGATGTGTTCTGGCCTGTTTTCTCAGCCTTGTGGTGAGCTTAGGGAGCTGGCGATGCTCTGGTGGGGCAGCCCGCAGTCTTCCAGTAACTGGGTAAATAAGTTGATCCAATTCTAGGAGGTGTTCTCAAGTCCTTTGGCTGTGTATCTAAGCCATGTCCTTTACTCCTTTGATCTATTTTTTATTAGCAGTAAAGCTGACAATTTGGTCTCCATCTGTCTGACTCCTGTGTCTATTTCTAAATTTATTCCAAGTATGGGCAGTAAAGAAGGATGCTATTTAGGGACTCATTAAAACTGCAACCATCACTTCCAATACGTTCTCTTAAGTGGTTAAACACATAGAGTTTAGTTTTGGTGATTAGTTCAGAAGCCTAGAACCTTATTCAAATACAGTTTGGGACCTGATAGCATCTCTTTTCCAGAGTCATGGCCAAGAACTACACACCTAACAGCTACAGTTTTTAAATTAATGAGTTTATCCTCTCAGCTTGACTCCCTTGATAGTTCAAAAAGTAACAAATCATACAAATCTATCAACACTGAAAAATAACTGAGTGCTTTACAGTATTGCTCACATGTTCATTGCGTTGCGGTCTTAGTTGACTTTGGCTACCACAACAAAATACCACAGACATCAGGCATTTATTTTCTCACAGTTCAGGAGGCAGGAATTCTGAGATCAAGGTAGCAGCATGGTCAGTTTCCAGCAAGGCCTCGCTGCCACCTTGCTGTGCGCTCACATGACCTCTTCTTTGTGCATACAAAGAGAGGGAGCAAGCACTCTTGTGTCTTCTTGTAGAAGGATACCAGTCCTGCAGGATCAGAATCTCATTGTTATGACCTCATTTTACATCAATTACCTCCTTTTAGTCCCTATCTCCATTTCTAGTCACGTTGGATGTTAGAACTTCAACACATGAATGGCCGAGGGTGAAGGGGGTGGGGGGGGTGTACAATTCAGTACATAAAAATAACCTTTGTAATAGAGTAACAATGACTAATTGATCTTTATTAATCACTTTTTCTCTGCCGGTCTGGGCTGTGCTTAAATTTAATCCTTAATCTTATTTTATTATTACTATCTGTTTTTAAAAATGAAACTAAAATTAAAGAAATTTCAGTAACCTCTCAAAGGTAGCTCAGTGACAGGATTAGAATATAAATCCTGCAGTCAAATGTTGTCATTGTTTGTTATCTCTTGGCCCGGGTTGGTTCCTATGCCTTGTGTAACCTCCGTTTGCTTGTTGCTAGGGATTCAAAGACATGGGGTCTGCCTTTGTGAGTGGGAAGAAATGCAAACACGAATGACAATTAATATGTTGATTAGTTGCTTCAATGGTATTAAGTCCACATGTTTTAAGTATATACTACTTATTTTCTCCTTCTTCTTTTGGTCCTTTTCTAAGCAAACATGTTGCCCATGATAGAGGCTGGAAAGAACATAGGGCTAGCATACTCTGACAGGCAAAAGTGAATGTTAGTATAAACTACATAGATTCCAAACAATAAGTAGGCAAAGAGAATTTGTAGAAAGTTTCTAGGATGGTACCACAGTGCTGGGGATTTGGGTAAACAACAGTCTCAATAAATTACTAATATAAGTCATAATACATTAATTAATTTTATGTATGCATTGTAAAAGTTAGCATCTAGAGAAATTTTTTCACTTTTTCAAACTCTGGGGCACTGTAATCTATTAAAGCTGTGTATATGTTTGAACTAATAAATTAATTTGTTCGCATATTTACTTATTTAATTTCTTATTACTGATACTGCAGGCATTGTACGAGTAAATAAATCCTACAAATTCCTAATTTATGCCCAGAGATTAATTTGTTCACTAAACACGTCCCAATATGTTCTTGCTTTGAGGCTGTAATACTACTGATACAGATAAAGACAAAGCTGAATATTTCTGTTGTTTCCTATTAGCTTATTTTTATTTCCTTCTAATATCCCTATATTTGACTAATTATATTTGGACTTGTTCAGAAATCATTTTATTTTAAGTAAAAGGAGATAATTCCTAGGTTATTTTAATTTGTATTTTTAACAAACATCTGTCTTCCTAACGGAGACCTTTGCATGACCCAGCAAAACAACATGCTATCAATTAGAATTAATATTATTCAAACAGATATTATAGAAGCAACAGCAGAAAAATAGAGCTTGGATAAATAATTTCTAAGGCAGTGCTGATAAGAGGTAAGAAAAAATAAAACAGATGTGTTTCATTCCTTTTCGTTTTCTTCCCAACGTGAAGTAAATAGCCCCACAGAATATGCTATTTTGACAATACACAGAGAAATTTTCTTTAAAAGATGGCTTCTGAGGAGGCAACCTAGGAGATTTTAGAATAAATTATATTATTATTTTCTTCTAGGAAAAACAATATTGCAGTCAAAATGGATATACCCTTTCATTGAACCTCTTCCTAGAATTCTTTCCAAAGTTGCCTTTACTTTATCATCCAGCAGCATGTTCTCAGCCCCACTCCCCTCTGTTTCTCCTTTAGCAAAGCACCACTTCTGCTATAGATCTTCAACCAGAACAAAAGCTTAGCTTAAAATGGCTTGGATATAATTCAGACCGTAGAGGCAGAAAGCGCTGTGAACTTTTAAGGCATTTTCCCAACAAAAATGCACATTTCGAATTGGAAATTTCTGTAAGATAAGATAAGGTCCATAGTGTTCCTTTATTGATGCACTATGCAATGCAATTTTTATACTCTCCTATCTCCTGTAATAGAAAATATGACCTGGAGCTACACATAACACTGGTATTTGGAACCATTACAGGCCTTTGTAAAGTGTATTATGCCTTGGTGATACATTCAGAAGAAATCCAAAAGCATATAAATCTAACTATTGCCCTTAAACTACACCTTTGGGTGAGATTTCAAGTTTTCAGAATCTGAATGTTTCTTAGCAGGTTAGAATTTTAGAACCATCGGCTATCCCTCAAATGAATGTTTGACCTCTCCCCAGACAGGAACGGGAAGGGATAAGAGAACAGCATAAAGATGGTAAAGCTATTTTTTATAACAGAGGCACCATAGTAATATTAAAGAATATATCATCTAGAGATATAAACGTGCATATGTGCACACGCACACATTCACAAAAACACACACGTCTAAATCCTTTACCAACCTTTCTCCCTTTGCCCTGATTTACTGTTCTAAATACCATTTTTGATCACTTGATACCCTGAATACATATTAATTTGTTTTGTCTCATTCATCTATGTCTCTACACTTAACTGACACATAGTAAGGGTTTAACAAATATCTATGAATGATGAATAAGTGCATATGGAAAGAGACTTTCTGCTACTTTCCTTATTATACACTGTTTCTAAAACACAAGGTGTTTTAGACAAGACTTTCTGCTACTTTCCTTATTATACACTGTTTCTAAAACACAAGGTCAGTATCAATTTATTTGATTTTTAAGTATCTTGGCAACTGTGCCCCTACTAGATGCCCAATCCCTGTTTGATGGCTGTGAGGCTACAAAGAAAATTAAGACAAGGAACTGTCAAACATATAGTTTTACTGAAATCTCTTCTGCTTGAATGTGCCTTATTTCATCAATGGAGAAATAATCACCACTACCACGATATTGGATAATTAGGTAATACACAGAATTTTCTTGCTTATTAGGGAATATGAAAAAAAAAAATAAACCAACCAATTGGCAGTTTTTTTTTTTTCAATACATAAACACATGTGGGTAAATTTGTATAATTGTATAACTAATACAATTATTATTAGTAAAAAATATATATGGAGAATCAGATAATCATGTGGCCTGGAGATGTGGTATAAGTATAAAATAACGTGTCAAGATTTTCTTCAGGGGAATTTCTAGATTAGAGAAAAAAAATTAAAAACCTTTGCACTACAGATCAATGTTTGTGATATGGAAATTGCAGGTGTAGGTATAATTTGATCAATGTAAAATTAGAAGGACGATTATCTACCTTGGATGAAGTAGATACAGGGGCACCTGGGTGTCTCAGTCATTTGAGCATCCGACTTTGGCTCAGGTCATGGTCTCACCGTTCCTGGGTTCCAGCCCAATGTCAGGCTTTGTGCTGACCGCATGGAGCCTACTTCAGATTCTCTGTCCCCCTCTCTTTCTCTGCTCCTCCTCTGCTGTCCCTTTCTCTCTCTCTCTCTCTCTCTCTCTCTCTCTCTCTCTGTCTCTCTCGAAGATAAATAAACACTGAGGGGAAAAGTTAAAAAAATATGCAAGAGATACAGTTATAACTAGAGGCAGAAATGTTTTTTTTTTTAAAGAAAGAGCTTTTAAGAATTTTTCTATGCTATCAGCTCTTTATTTTTAGACAATATTTTCCTTTTAACTATCTATGCATCATGTTATTCATCAAGATATATTTGTACCTCTCCTAACATAAACACCAGCACATAATAGACTCATAATTTTAAAACCATACTTTGACTTACTACTATGCTTTATAATTATGCTTAAATATTGATTTATGCTGACAGAATATACAATATGAATTATAAATATTTTACTCCTTTTCATAGATTTTTTAAAAGATAGCATTTAATAATATTGACTAATGTAATAATATAATAGGTTATATTATTATAAAGTAACCTAAACTTATTCAATTAAAATAAATGCTATAAATTTGCATAATTCAGAACTAAAACTCATTACTAAAAATATTTCCTTTATCATCCTTTTCCTTTTTCCTCAGATTACATGCTTATGTTTTGAAGCAGATATTTTAGTGTAAGTAAAATATTTTAATTGGATTCTTAAATTTGTTTTAAAAGTAAGGAAAATCATTCAAAAACATTACTCTAAAATATTTTAAGTCGCCAATAATAAAACATGGTTAATTTTTCAAAAATATGACTGACCTGATTTTAATATTGATAAAAAATAGTTTCCTCAAATAATAGGAACAGAAAGAACTCACGGATTGCATTTAAAAATAAATAAATCATAAAAGTACATGTTTTAAAACATACGTTCCCACATGCCCCACCAGGGTCAACTGTATTTGAAGCACGTCACTAAAAGATATTAGTATAGAAATTATTTTGTTATCAACAAAAAAACCATGGAGATCACTATACGTGTGGGTAAAGAATTGCAAAGCATGCTTGTTGTTGTGTGTCAAACTTTTGCACTGCACATGTAAACATGTGTGAAGGGCTCCAGGTATAATATGTATGCAATCTTAACTTTTCAGACTAGGTCAAGAAAAGAGTGGAGAGATCAAAGAAAAGAATAATGTGTACTCTAAGGTGTTTATAGTACATTATGTAGTTCTGTGCACCACTCTGAAATAGTAGAGAAAATTCGTTTATAAAAACCTATTGAAGCTACAATTCAGTTTGTATGTTATTACAGGCAACTTCAATGCTGGGATTGTTCAGGGTTTCTACCTCTAGTTTTTTATCTTTTTTTTTTTTTCAATGTAATCCGTTAGGTGAGTGTTACTCTCCTTACACATTGTGAAGATATAAACCATTGTTGTTCTGAGTGCAATCATCATCCTCAAAAGAAGCCAATCGTCAACCAAATTCCTCTTCTTCCTCCCTCTTCTCCTACTCTTCTTCCTTCTCCTCTCTTTCTCATTCTCTCTCTCCATCTTCCCTCTGAAGTCATGTTTACTTTTCCTCAATTGTTTTCAAATCGCCTGGCAGTTTTTGTTGTTTAGCAATACACAAGGATGGAGCAGGGGACAATCAATATTCCCTTTGTGAGCGGTGAAGGAAATGGAAAAGAGATTAATTACTCCCAATATGATATCTACTGAAGAAAAAAAGATAGGCAAAACATTATATACAAAATTAGCTTAATGTTCTAGAAAAATAAAAAGTGTGAGCAGTACAGAAAAAGTTTTGGCAGGAAGACTATACAACTATGTTAACAGACTATTTCAAGTGTAGAGATCATCATGAACAATTATTTTCTTCTATATCATTTTCCATTGTTTCAAAAGACTCAATGAGGATGGATTTATTTTTAATTTAGACAGAAATTATTTTCTGTAAATAAATAGTAACAAAACACCTAATTATGTTACTTATTCAAGGTATCGCAGGGCTAGAAAATGGTCTTTCTATTTTTATTCAGAAATCTTTCATCATAAAACTAGGGACACCTGGGTGGCTCAGTCGGGTAGGTGTTCAAACTCTTGGTTTGGGCTCGGGTCATGATCTCAAGATTCGTGATATTGAGCCCTGAGTAGGGCTCTGCGCTGACAGCACGGAGCCTGGTTGGGATTTTCTCTCTCCCTCTCTCTCTGCCTCTCCCTTGCTCATGCCCTCTCTCTCTCTCTCATTCTCTCTCAAAATAAACTTAAGAAAAAAATTTTTTCATCATATGATTATAATCAGCCTTAATTGTAAAAAGCTGAGAAGTGAAAATTAGACTTACAGAAAAATATTTTTTGTAATTTGCATTACCATGATTCTGTAATTTTAAAAGTAATAAATGAAAAGGCAATTCAAGTGGAGAATCCATTTCAGGGATTTAAAACGCCATTACACTTTTTAAGAATGAATTTGCACACCATGCTTACTTCAGCAGCATATGTATTAAACTGGAGGAATGATTTGCACACCTCTTTAAACTTACAGTCTGTTTTCAAAAGAAAGAGAAGGTATGCCTTCTATGTTATAAGAACTGTATGGAGGGAAAATCACTGGAGAGTCTCAATAAGAGCTCAAATAATGTGATATACGAGTAGAAAAACAATTCCAAGCAAAAATAAATTAAAAATAATAAATAGATAAATATCATTTGTATTTGCAAGGAAAGAAGGAAGCATATTAATAATAAATTAACAAGAAAAACTGAAATATTGTAAAAGAATGTATAATTAAAAATTAAAAAAGCTAGCACATGAATATAGAAAGAAAATTATAAAATCTTACTTTGTTGAATTTAAAAAGCCAAAATTAAAGCCTTGTCTTGGATGTCTTAGTTGTTAGTACTGTGCTTGAGTGACATTTCCTTGGTTGTGTAGTTGAAAATATTTTTAATGTGAACATTAAAATAGAAATTTAAAGACTAGAGAAAAAAGAAAGAAAGTAAACGCGGTAAACCACACCACTCACAGATTATTGCTAATATTTTAATCTGTGACACTCACACACCAAATTAATATACATCTGGGATGGTAAACTGGTGATGGCAGCTAATATATCTCTTTTTTTAAACAAATTCTTCAGCAATAGTTGTTGCAGTACATTTTTTCTTAATATTCTTGTATTTTATGTCTTTCTGTTTTTATAAAGGGGTTGTTTCATTATATGACCTAATTGATTATTTCTATGTAGAAGAAAGTTTTCAATCCATAATATATTAAAGTTTATCAAGGCAATGTTTATAATTCAAATAATGTCATAAAATGTTTTATTGAATCAAGTATTCAAATTTATTTAATGTAGTATTTTTAAATTTACTTTAAGGTTTCATTATTCATATATCTTTAAAGAACTGATACTGTACTCTATAAACTGTTTTATACAGTGTATGCATTTATCTGTTTAGCTTTTTGTTTGGTATGTTGGCCAACTTTTTTCCTACTTATTACTTCTATGTTATAATTATTTCTATCTTATTATTTCTAAGGTTGCTATTCAGCTGTTCCCTATTTTCATTGTGTGGTTCAATTAACACTCAGACATTTCTTTGCAACACAATTTTCTGGAAATTGGTGTTTCCCAAACTTTGTGCCTAAGTAGTCATGAATTTCAAGAGAGTTAATTAATGCATTATCTGGGCTTAGGTGGTATTTTAAAAATGAATCTACAGGAGAAGGAGTGCGATAATTAAATGATACCAGTCTTATGACTCAGACTCGGTGTTACAGCTCTAAGACCGTCAGTGGGCAACTGGCAAGGTATCTCTGAACGACATTCTCTAGACAGGGAAGCTCACAGAACTGTATTTCAATTTCAACTGTATGCTCTTAATCATTTACGAAAATATGATACAAGATAAAATCTCAGGATAAAACTAGAGATCATAGGGATTATATTTTGGTCTTTCTCTGTCTAGATACAAAGTCATTTTATTACAGATGCATATCCAATTGGGCTCATAACAGGTACTCTCTCCAATATTATGCTGCTTGCAAAGTTTCTTATTCTAGGGAATTGTAAATTGATAATTTGATGGCTTGTCTCAGTATCCTTTCATGTATTAAATTTAAGCTGGCAAGTCAAGAATTACTAAATTATTCCTATTTCTGTTCTAATCGTTTAAAATATGCGTACATATTCACAGATTATTTTTAAAAATATAAAGATAGAAGATAAAAATAGCTAAGGCGACAGCGATTTCTTTCTTCACATAAGAGATATTGTTTTAAATCGTATAGTTAATGTATATATTAACTCATTTCCAGAAACAGAAACTAAGGCACAGAGACGTTACACAGCACGCCTAAATTGGCAAAGCTAGTCAATGCTGAAGCCAGAACTCTGGCCCAGCAATCTTGTTCTACCACATTGTACCACTCCTGCTGCAGCCACACTTTGTAGTCATGTGGAATGTCTACTGTCACTCAAAAGCATGCATTATCTATTGTATTGCTGATTTCAGTAAATAGGAAAAAATGGGAGTAGAAGAATCCACCAGAGCAAAAAGCTCAGGAAATTGTCTTAAAGTTTGTAATGTTCGCCAAAGCATCTCATTAGAAAATGCATTTTATTAATGTTTCCACAAAAAATACAGGATGCCCAGTTAAGCTTGGGAATACCTGGAACATGTTTATATTCGAACACATTTTCCTGGTTATCTGAAATACGATTTAATGGGGCATCTGGTATTTTTGTTGGCTAGATATGGAACCCTAATTTTATAAACTAATAGATATTACAGATCATAAAAAACAACACAACATAGGTAACCAAAGAACTTTGATGGCGTATATTGCATAGCTGGAACTTTTATAAACTCAAATTCTCAATTACACAATTTTAAACTGTATGGTTTAATTTTTTTTAAGTTTATTTATTTTCAGAGAGACAGAGACAGCACAAGTCGGGGAGGCGCAGAGAGGGAGGGATATAGAGAGAATCCCAAGCAGGCTCCGGACTGCTAGCATGGAGCCCAATGTGGGACTCGAACTAATGAAACTGCGAGATCATGACCTGAGCCGAAACCAAGAGTCGGTTGCTTAACCAACAACTGAGCCATCCAGGCACCCCTAAACTGCTGGTGTTTTTAAATCAAACAATAAAATCATCTAAATCAGTGTTCAACTGCCATTCACAGCAAGAGACATAGACAGCGGTTTTTGCATGGTTCATAGCACTCAGAAATGACAGATATAATTTTAAAAACCCAGAAATATATGTATATATATATATATATATATATATATATATATGTGTGTGTGTGTGTGTGTGTATACATATATATGTATATATGAACATGTATGTGTTGTCTGTGTGAATATGTATATATATGCTTATACATATATATGAAATACAAAACACTTCACTGAGTAAAAATATAAAATGTCTCTACATATCAGAAATGGAAAAGACATTCTAAATTTCCATAAACAGAGGTCAATATCATCTGTGCTTCACATCTGGAATCTGGGTTTGGTACTGTTGATATGTAGGCACTGAAAATGAAGCAGGCAAGAGAAGAAGAAGCCTGAAATCTAAGAAAGGATGCTGTAACTCACTGGAAATTAGAAAAATGTAGATTGAGGGGCGCCTGGGTGGCTCAGCCGGTTTGAGCGTCCAACTTCAGCTCAGGTCATGATCTCACAGTTTGTGGTTCGAGCCCCGCATCAGGCTCTGTGCTGACAGCTCAGAGCCTGGAGCCTGCTTCGGATTCTGTGTCTCCTCCTTCTGCCCCTCCCCCGCTCACGCTTTGTCTCACTGTTTCTCAAAAATAAATGAATGTAAAAAAAATTTTTTAATAAAAAGAAAAGAAAGAAAAATGCAGATTGAACAATAAGAAAGCAGGATTTCATGTCCTTGATATGGGAAGAATTTTAAAACCTGACAATATTAAGTGTTGGGAGGGATCTAGAACAAAAGTAACTTTCATATACTGATGGACCTGAATTGGGAAAATGACAGTTAAATTTCAGGATGGACTCTTGACACCTTTTATGTATGCACTATAATATTATAGACTGTAGCCACCATGCTGAACATCACAGCCAATTTCAGAAGCTTGGCAGGTTTCTAAAATTCATATACCGAGACGCTTTTCTGGAACTTATTACTTGCTAATAAAAATATTACTTGGTAGTGGTAACTTAAACTATGATTTTCCTCCCAAGGAATGGCATTATTCAGAATATCATGTGCCAAAACTATTCAAAACCATTTATTGAGCACGGATAGCGAACCAGCAACTATGGCTTATTCCTGGAAAATGAAGACGTAACTACCTAAAGCCTACTTTCCCCTCAAAGGCATATTTAAATACCAATTACCAGACAGGGTAGCAATTTCTTAAACTGATATTAATGCAATGATAACAGAGAGAAAAGGAGGTCAGTGCAAGTGTAGTTTTCCAGTATAGTCCAGCACTGCGTTTGCTGTTTAAACATGCAGCCTGGTCCAAAATAGATGAAACTATGGTTTCCAAAGGAAGTAAGGCCACAATAGTCCTTTGGTGCCACATCAGGAAGTATGGGTTTTATCCACCAGGAAATGAATTGCCTAAGGCAATATGCACTATCGTATAAAAAAGCATTTGCCTAAGAAAATATAAAATTAAATATTTAAAAATACAGATGTACTTCTAGCTTATTATTAACTTATTTTCAACAATGGCAATATTGTAATTATATTAAATTTTTTAACGTATATTTTGATTTCCTTTACTGGAAATTATCTTCTAGACTTGTTCACATTTAGCTCCTCCAAAATTTCCAAGAATAGTTTTTATTCTTTTTAAAAATTAATTGCAAGAATCATTATTTCTGAGTGAGATCGCTGTCTAATTATAACACTTCCTTTAAAATTGTGCATCTGATTCTAGTTTTTGAAGAAATGCTCTCAACTATAAAAGAAAATCTTTTATGCATTTTGTTTGAACTGATCAATCACATTAAAATATAATTACCATACTTTAATTTGTTTTTTAACAACTTTGAGTCACTTCCCACTACCAGGCTATCTTTTGGTCTAGCTCTCGTTTTTAGACATTTTAACTGAATTACATTATTTTAAAATACTTTTGTCTCAAGCCATGTCTTTACACTGCTTTTAGTCACAGTCTTCAAATCATAAACTTCTTATTTTAGATTTTGTTTGTAGGGATTATAGCGTTCAGATGTCAGGAAACAACTCACTCTTGACGGTTTTGTTACCACATACTGAAGATTGTCTTTGTGCTTCAGACATCTTTTTGTACATTTCCACATTAAATTACTTTTTTCTGTTTCCGTATCATTTCGTCCTTTTCCACTGGTATTCTGTAATCTTGTCACTGACAATCAGCTATAGCCTTTAGCTTTATCGGAAACATCACCTCACACATTGGCATGAATTTTCTTTCAAATTTTAATTCTACGTGCAGCAAACAATTTTGAATATCTTCTACTTAGTGAAGTAGATGTGTCTTGAGCTCTAAATTCTTCCGCATTCTGTCATGTCACCTTGGGGGAGTGACCTAATTTCAGTATTTCAGCTTCCACATGGTACGATAGCAGGCAGATAAAAAAGTGCACATAGGAGCTGTGAAGATAATAATTGCATCGCTCTGTGCCAATGTGAAGTGTGGTAGGAATAGGGCAAAAATGAAATACTACGTCTTTTCATTTCATTCTCGCGTTCTCATAAACGTATCTTGCCAATGTGGTGCTCCGCCCTCAAGTGGACATAATATTGCTTTGCCAGCAAACACTTAAGCTGACAGCAACTAAGGAGCTATTTTATTAAGAGTCTTAGGCCTGTAGGAAAGGGAAACAAAGTGAGAGCTTGGCAGAATGTAGGGAAAAATAAATATATTTTTTTCTCTAACTAGGAAGGAACATAGTAGCCTACGTAACTTGCCGTAAAGTAGAAAGGAAAGTAAGATATGTGCATTTATTTGTTTATTTGTAAAGCAATGCTCTGTGTTATACAAAGAAAAGGTTTGGGATTCGTACTGATCTAAGTTTAAAGCATCACTGAGTCACTCCCTGGTTTTATTAAATGAAATTTCATTGGGCACTCTGAGACTCCATTTCAACACTATAAAATGGGGATTAAGATACAGCACTCAGATATTTGTAAGAATTAAAAATAACAAAAGCACTTAATGCCATAATTGGCTCATGGTTAGTATCTCCTAAATGGTAGTTTTTTTTTTTAATCTGTGTAAATGTGCACACTTGATTGAAAACTGTTACAATGGAACCTGTACTAAAACTTAAGTATTTGAACATGCAATATAAATATTCAAGTACCAAAAATGTGTGTGTGTGTATATATATACATATATACATATATATGCCTGAATTTTATACATTTACTAGTATAAACTAATGGTCTCTAATTTCAAAAAAAAAAGTATTAATTCTGCTCAACTTTCTGTTACCCATCACCTTCCAAAAGATGGTCATTATTAATGCTTGTAACATCTGGTTTATACTTTTCTGATTCTATCTTTGGATGTTAATAAAGGTATTGCCACAATTTCTTGACAAAACATATTTGATCAGGAGCAAAACCACACTAGGAATTTCTAACATTTCAGTATTTCCAACAAGCAGTTGCAAATCCATATTGTTTTAGCCTCAATCACCTTCTTTCCAATATTAGTGTCTTAATACATTAATTTCGTTTGTAGAACATTTCAGTGTTTGTTCCCTTCTGCAACAACCTAATGAACAGCTCCTGAATGTTGCTCTCAAAAGCAACTAGAAAAGGAAAGACACCTGTAAATACTCATGGCAAATTTCAGTGACCTTAGAACAGCCTTATGAAATGAGTAAGCAGTCTTTTGGTGAGAGCCTCCTTCTGGAATGAAACGTCTTCCAATATACTCTTGGCCAGGTGATCTGCTCACAGACATCTGATCTTGGTCTCTTGTGCAAATCCTACCATTCCTATGATTTGCATTCACACTTTAATTTAAAGCACTACTCAAGGTTCAGTAAATATTTATTTAGAATACTGTGTGTGTCACCCGAAAAACAAATAAGCCGGTGAAGAAATGGGCAGAAAACATGAATGGACACTTCTCTAAAGAAGACATCCAGATGGCTAACAGGCACATGAAAAGATGCTCAACGTTGCTCCTCATCAGGGAAATACAAATCAAAACCACACTCAGATATCACCTCACGCCAGTCAGAGTGGCCAAAATGAACAAATCAGGAGACTATAGATGCTGGAGAGGATGTGGAGAAACGGGAACCCTCTTGCAGTGTTGATGGGAATGCAAACTGGTGCAGCCACTCTGGAAAACAGTGTGCAGGTTCCTCAGAAAATTAAAAATAGACCTACCCTATGACCCAGCAATAGCACTGCTAGGAATTTACCCAAGGGATACAGGAGTACTGATGCATAGGGGCACTTGTACCCCAATGTTTATAGCAGCACTCTCAACAATAGCCAGATTATGGAAAGAGCCTAAATGTCCATCAACTGATGAATGGATAAAGAAATTGTGGTTTATATACACAATGGAGTACTACATGGCAATGAGAAAGAACGAAATATGGCCCTTTGTAGCAACGTGGATGGAACTGGAGAGTGTGATGCTAAGTGAAATAAGCCATGCAGAGAAAGACAGATACCATATTTTTTCACTCTTATGTGGATCCTGAGAAACTTAACAGAAACCCATGGGGGAGGGGAAGGAAAAAAAAAAAGAGGTTAGAGTGGGCGAGAGCCAAAGCACAAGAGACTCTTAAAAACTGAGAACAAACTGAGGGTTGATGGGGGGTGGGAGGGAGGGGAGGGTGGGTGATGGGTATTGAGGAGGGCACCTTTTGGGATGAGCACTGGGTGTTGTATGGAAACCAATTTGACAATAAATTTCATATATTGAAAAAAAAAAGAATACTCTGTGTGTGTGTGTGTGTGTGTGTGTGTGTGTGATTGCAATGAAAGCAAAATCAAACTAGATTGGAGAGAATGTAAGAGAGTTTTTACTTACTTGTTACTTTACTTAAAAAATTAGCCAGTCCTACTTACAGGTAACAAGAATTTCTAAATGAATTGTACTTCTCTGTCTTCATTTTTACATACACAGAATTAAAAGAGATAATAACATTATGGGGTCATAATTATGGACCAAGTATAATTAGCTTTTCCTCTTACGGTTGATTTTTTGTTGACTAACAAAAAAAATCAATTTTCAATTCAGATAGCACAAAAACAAGGGCTTTCGATATTAGAAATGTAGGCACTGTGTAAATTGAAACAGAGATATTTTCCTTTTGAGAAACCAATATACATATCTCATCTCACAACATCTGCTCTTCTATCAAAAAGGAATGAATAATGTTGAGTTCTCACTCTAGTTTTTTGGAGGTGATATTTGAAATTTAATCTTTAACATTATTGTCTATAAAACATCTCTCTGTTTCTATCTCCATCTCCCATTCTCTCTGTGTGTCTCTCTCTCCTAAATATGCAGACACGCAGTATTTGGTGTGATGTTTTTCTGTGGCATCTATTCAGTATTATTTCCTTATCACTCTCTTCTTTTTCTTCTGCCTTAAAAAGAAATGGGTTCTTACAGCTGGGTTGTAACGCATGCAAAAATACAAGGCTTTCTTTGCCCTTGGAAAAGTGGAAGGGCTTAAGCAGATGTGTCTGGGATAAAAACATATCTTCAAAATTCTAAACGTTCTTTACAACAGATCTCATAGAGTAACAAACTGCATTATGATGTAGTTCCCCAGGAGAAGTGAAAATTCAGAAAAGCGGATGTCTGCCAGTTACCCAGAGGATAGCTTCAGGTTCCTGAGAAAGTTACCTGTAAGATACTAGATGTAAGTTACAAGAATGACTTCCAAATGCTGTCCTCCTTTCCAAATTAATTATGTAGAATAAAAAGAAACGTGCTTATCATCTGCCTTAAATTAAGATTCAGGAACATCTAATGTAGCATTCATGATTTATTAGATATTTAGTTTCTATTATGGATGATATGTGCTTCATTGTGAATGGCATACAAAGTAATTCTACATAACCCTTGCTACCAAAGGAGTTTAGAATCTAGTTGAGTGTTATTTTAAGATAAAATGCTAGATGTTAACAAGAAATTGGTAATATTATAATTTTAAATGTTTAATGAATAGCTTTAAGAGCACATATTTATCACCCCTTCGCCTAGAATTTATCCAGCACTGGCTTATATCAGCTCCTTCCACAGCATCCCGTACACCAAAGCACAGTGAGTTTTAGAAAAATCTATGACTCTATTATTCACTCTCCTAATGTCTTTTCTGCACAGGTTTTAGTTCCTCCAACCCCTCATTTCCACACGTTAATTTTATTGGATTTTACTAACGTACAAATCGGTTTTTCAGGGCTATGTAGAGGATTTAGAACAAGGACTAATTAAACAGACAAAAGGACCCTTATAACAGCTTTCATCTCTCCTGAATGAGAGGATTAATTTCAACAAATTACAATTGTCTTAAGAATAATCCACAAAGAACTGCCCTACAAGAGTCTTTAATGATGGAAATTTTTCCTTAGCAATTTGTACTACTTGTTATTTAGATGTTTTTCTTTAATTGTTAAAAAGATTCTCCATGATTCATTATACATAAATTCCAAAATCAATATAATTCAGAGGAAATGCTAATGTGTGTTCTAGCCTATATAGGTCATAATTGTCATCCACAAAGCAAAAGTTCTAACTATACATTCTACTCTCTTGTCCATTGAAACATAATAATTTTGAGCAATGTTAGTGCTCCATGATGGCTGTGAGTATCCAGTAAATTCATCCCAGTTTTGCCCCAATGAAGCATCCCATTTATGTCATTTGATGAAATGACACTCTTCCTTCAATACCAAATTGAAGTTCCTCCTTGTTAAGCTTCTTCTTTCTTCTCTCAGCCTTCTATTCATGACATAATTTGGAATATTTATGTGACTCTAAACGAGCACTAAATACATTACAAATTTTGTTGCTATTATTGTTTTGTCTTGTGAATACATATTTTATAGTGTAGAGCATTTGGATTTTAAGAAAATTTCCTATCATCATTAAAACAAATTATGGAGAACCTATATATTATGATCATTTAAAAAAAAGTCATCAACAGAACTACTCAGAAAAGCAAGACTAAAAAGAATAACAAGCATGATTTCGGCTTTAAAAGTATAATTTATTTATCCCAATATAATTTAAAAGTATATGAAATTAAATACAAGTGAGGAACAAGATATAGTAATTCTAAATATTTGAGAATGTGTAGGATGAAAAAGAGTAATGATTGTACAGTCTATTATGAATTTGGGACAAAGTAATATATTAATCAAAATTTTTCATTGTTCATTCATAAAATAATATTTATTGAGCCTGTACCAGATGCTGCTTTGAATAAATCATTAATTTTATAGAACTGATTCACATTGTAAAGATTTTATTTCAGAAATGGATTAATGAGTAAAAAAATCACCTATTTAAACCTAGTTTTTATTTTATTTATATTTTTTTATTTAAAAACATTTTTTAACGTTTATTTATTTTTGAGGCAGAGAGAGACAGAGCATGGACGGGGGAGGGTCAGAGAGAGAGGGAGACACAGAATCTGAAACAGGCTCCAGGCTCTGAGCAGTCAGCACAGAGCCTGAGGCGGGGCTTGAACTCATGGACCGCGAGATCATGACCTGGGCCAAAGTCGGATACTTAACCGACTGAGCCACCCAGGCGCCCCTAAACCTAGTTTTTAAAAGGAGATAATTTGAATAGGATATAGTACTACCACTAAGGAGTTTATAATTTCTTTAATTCGGGGCAAAGGTGAAAAAATTACATAAAAATTAATATTAAAAAATAGAGGATGGGCAGCCTGGATAGCTCAGTCAGTTAAGCCTTCAACTTCAGCTCACGACATGATCTCACAGTTCATGAATGCGAGGCCCGCGTTGGGCTCTGTGCTGACAGCTCAGAGCCTGGAGCCTGCTTTGGAGTCTGTGTCTCCCTCGCTCTCTGCCCTTCCCCTGTTCATGTTCTGTATCTCTCTCTCTCAAAAATAAATAAAAATTTAAATTAAAAATTAAAAAAAAACACAAGAGGATCAAGTAATAATATAGAGTGAGGAAGATGAAAGCATATGACCCGTAAGGTCAATTTTTTTATTCAATAAAGATGTATTAATAGTGCCAGGCACTGTGACAGACACTAGAAGTATGGTGTTTAGTATAAAAGAAAAATCCCTCCCTTCATGGAGCTTGTAAGTATAATGCATGGTGTATTAGTGATACATGCTAAGAAAATAAATAAGACAGGTAAAGAAGATAGAAAATGTATTAGATTGGGCTACAGTTTTATAATGTGTGTAGGGACAGCCTTACAAATTAGTGTCTTAGGGATAATGACCTGAAGGAGGCAAGGGAAGAAGTCATGATTATATCTAGTGGAAAAATTCAGAAAGTAGTAAATGCAAGAGTCCTAAGAAAAATGGGATAGGAGGCTGCTGATCCATTTTTAGGAACAGTGCAAATGTGAGTATAGCTCAAAATTGGAGAGTGAGGGGACAGTTATATGAGTAAAACGAGTAATATTAGAAAAAAAAACTTACAAAAGTTTTTGATTAAGTATTTGAAGCAACGAGATTTCATTTACTGAGGTAAATGAAGGTGAAGGTAAAGGTAAAGGCTTGATGAGAGGATTAGGAAATGAGTGAAAAGAATGACAGGGTTCTGTTTCAAGATGATGAAGCAGGAGGCTTCTGAATTCACCTGTGCCCACGGATGCATCAAATCTATAGTTACAGTGGAGTAATATTCCACTAAAAGAGATCCAGAACCTAGTTGGGTGAGTCATGTGCACGGGGTGAATGAGAAAATACCCACATTGACCCGAGTAGGAAAGGCTGAAGAAACACACTCTTGCCATAAACCACATCCCCGGGGGCGCCTGGGTGGCTCAGTCGGTTAAGCGTCCGACTTCAGCTCAGGTCACGATCTCGCGGTCTGTGAGTTCGAGCCCCGCGTCAGGCTCTGGGCTGATGGCTCAGAGCCTGGAGCCTGCTTCCGATTCTGTGTCTCCCTCTCTCTCTGCCCCTCCCCCATTCATGCTCTGTCTCTGTCTCTCAAAAATAAATAAACGTTAAAAAAAAATTAAAAAAAAAAAAAAAAAACAACAAAAAACCACATCCCCAACTCTCAACTTCTCCCTGAGGAGTAAAGGTATTGGATCCAGTATCTAGCACTCCAACTTTTAAGATGTCCACCAAAGTAAGAAGCTGGCCCTTAAAACACCTAGCTCTGAAAGCTGACGGGGCTTGCCTCCATGAGACCCACAAGATAACAGCAAAGAAAGAAAGAGTTTTAATCTGCTCCAGAGGACTCTGTGGCCATGCACCACAGAGGTTCAGGCTTAGCACAGAAGGGACCCACAGAAACACCCATCTCCCAGTCTTTCCCTGAAAGAAGCCTGTTCACATACGTCAAAAGCTGCTGCTGGAGGGTTATGCTTCTAATTTAGCACACATCTAGGGGCGATTGTGATTCTCCTGGAAGCCCAGAGAGGCCGCGGATGCCATCTCTGCGTTCTCCCTCTGGCCCCCTCCGGGGCACCAGTGTCTTCCTAGAAGGAGCATGTGCATACGTTATGTGCCTGGCAATCTTGCTGTAACACGTCCTCCAAGTTACTCATGTATGGTATATTTTCAATATGTGGGCAAATTTTAGGAAACGTGGCCTATTAAAATAATGATAAAATAATGTCTAATTTGTAGGGCTAAAACAAAAAGAAATAAATAAAATACTAGAAGAAGAGGACATATTTCTCATGAGATGAGTGAATGGGTTTGAAGCATATATCCTTTGGGAGTAGTGTAAAGAAAATTATTAACTTTAAAATTCCGTGTACGTTAAAATTTTAAGGGTAATCATTAAAGTAATTGAAATAGAATGCATATATTCCAAACTAATGGGTAAGAAATAAAGTGATTAAATATCAAGTTACTGGCAACCCAAAGAGAGAGAGAGGATATTCACAATACACATATTGGACAAATTTAGAACATATGAGGTACGCCAGCAAATCAATTAGAAGAAAAGTCAGATGATGGAAACAAAGTGGGAAAAAGGATTTCAAAGGCACTTCGCAAAAAAAAAAAAAAAAAAAAGATATTATCAAAACCCCTATAGGTAAAAGTATTGTTCACTGACTACCAATAAAATGTCAATTAAAACTGCAAGGCCATCATCTCAACGCTAGAATGTCTAAAATGAAAGAGATGAAAAAGTGTCGGTAAGGAGGTAGAGCAGCAAGCACTCTGTATGCTCTTAGCCAGTTTGGAAAAGGGATGATTTTGCGTGAAGGTATATCCTTTAATGAAACGTGGACATAGGTTTACCAAAAGGCATATAGTAGCACACGTAGAAGTACCGTTCACAACAGTCCCAAACTGTTAACTACCCAAATGCCTATCAAACATAGAATGAATAACTCAACTATGGTATATTCACAAATAAAGACATTAGAGCAACGAGAATAGATAATCGACCACTTCATAGGAAAATAAAGATGATTCCTATAGAGAAAATCAGACAAAAAAAGATATGTATTCTTTAAATCTATTTACCTGAAGTACAAAATACCAAATCTCATCTGTGCTGCTAGAAATCATATCAGTGGTTCCTCTTTAGTGGCTACAGACTGGACAGGAGCATGAGGGGGTTTCTGGGGTGATGGTAATACTGTGTTTCTTAATCTGAGTGCTAGACATGTAGATACATTCAATTTGTAAAAAAAAAATTATTGAGTTATATACTTAGGTGCATTTTTGTTTGCGTGTTATACTTTGACGAAAAGTTTTGTTTTTTGTTTTGTTTTTAATTTAAACACATTCCCTTAACAACAAAAAAGAATTCAGGAAAGAAAATAAAAAAGAGAAACAACACACATAAAAAGTATTCCAAACATAACAAGCGTCATGGTGAATGTAAATTTATTAACTATTCAGTATATAACAATAGAAACCTAGGCAATTCTTAATAAAATATATATGTGTATCATAAGCCCAAAATAGGGTTGAAAGTAGAATAATATAAGATTGTACAAGAAAATCCTAACCAAAATGAAGGTGGTATGACTATCTCAGGGTTTCTAAACATTGGCACTATTGACATTTGGGACTAGATAAGTCTTTGTTAGGAGAGATTGCCTTTGTGGGTGTTTAGCAACATCCCAGGCCTCTATGCAGTAGATACCAGGATCACCACCACTTCCATTATAATAACCACAAAATGTCTCCAGACATTATCAAATGACCCCTGGATTACAAAGTCACCCCTGGTTGACAACCAGTGGGCTCCCTTAACAGTGTACAAAATAGACTTTAAATAAAAGCTATTAACAGACTTAGGGGTACTCGGTAGTGTTAAAATATTTAATTCATATTTGTTCCTCAATAAATATGTATTAAGCTTCCACAACATGCTAGACATCAGGGATACAACAGAGAATAAGCAAACAGAATTCGGGTTGTCACGGAACTCACAATCTAGTGAAGATCAACAAACAGTAAACAAATAAATAATTCATCGGCAACAGTGAGCAATAAAAGTAAAACATGGCAAGTGGATGGATTTTGATGTAGTTAAGTGCTATTTTATATAAAGTTCCCAGGGAAGATTTACGTAGTAAGTTGACATCTCAAAACGCACACCAAGTAAAGGTTGTTCTGGAAGAAGGGAAAGCAAGTGCTTGCACAGAATCCAAGAACCATAGAAAGGACAGTGTGGCTCGAGCAGGGTAATAAAAAGCAACTGCAAAGGAAGACAAAAGTAGTGCAGCTAGTTTGTCAAGGAATTTTGGATTAATTGGATAGAATTATTCTAAACACATATGGAGGTAGCTAAAAACAAAGAATGAAAACACATTAAAACATAAAATACATAAAACTATCAGAATTCCAAACTAATGAAAATACATAACCACATGTGGAGACCTTTCTCAGCAACTAAAATATCAATCTGACAGAACATCAAGGATATAGAAAAACTGAACAACATAAATAAATGACTCACTTCCTCTAACAGACATAACACTAAGTTTGAAAATAAACTCTTGTCACCCTGCACTATTTGGTGAGCAGCATTATCGAACTATTCACATCATCACCGAATTCAGAAACCCAGTTAGTAGAGCTGACGCCTTTATCCACCCCCAACATTTCCCATATTCATGCAATCATTGTCTCATGTCTATCTCCAGAACTGCCCTAATAGACTTTCCGCCCTTTCCACCTGGGCCGTCCAAGTCCAAGAGTCTCCCCCCACCACTTGCCTACAACATAGTTCCTGGAGAGCACAAGCTGTTCTCTTTCAATGCATCCTTCCGGTTACAGAGAATACCTCTTCAAACACAGATATGATCATGCAACTTCCATACTTAAATCCTTCAACCAACCACAGGATAAAGCCCAAACTTGTGGCAGACCCCCTACCTTACTAATTCTGGCCAAATCCTCTTCCTTATCTAAGTCTCGGCTTAAATGTCACGACATCAGAAAGACATCCTTGCCAAACCTTATTTGAAGTCAGTTTTCTTATTCTTCATCTTAGCTTTCTGAATTTCCACTCCTTTTTTCTTTGGGGACATTTTTTCTTGTTATTTAGGTATTTTAAAAATTAATTATGTAATATCAACTGTTACACCAGACTGAAAATGCTACAACTTTAGGCATGTATTCTATTTTGTTTATGCCATAAAACCAGCACGATGATTGAATGAATGATCCAAGATACCCGACGCCGTATCACCCTAGCCCCGTTGTGCTCCCACTAATGTCTCCCATCCTACCAAACCATTATCGTCGTCTCTGTCCATGCTATTTCACAGCTCTGGGTTTTTGCTCAGGAACCTCATTCCCCTTTCTGTCAAATGCCTTTACTGCTTATATGGGTAGTTTGCCACCGTCTATACATTTTTTTTTTCAGGAACCAATTAAGAAATGATTAAAGAGATCAAAATGATCTCTTTAATTAAATCATTTTTTACCCTCCTCTCTTCATTGTACTGCCAATGGAATGGATGGTATCCACATTTTTGTGCTAAGTTTGTATCATTCAGAGTTCATTCTGGGCACAGAAACACAGCTGCTACTGCAGCAAAGATAATTTCATGCAGAGATGTGTTAACTAGGTAGTGAAGAAATGCAAAGACAAAACAGGTACATGAAGGTATCTCCTTAGGTAGGCAACAGCAGAGAGCAGCTATATCCCTAAATGCCAGAGGAACAAGAGGAGTTGGAAGTTTAAAAACTTAGCCTACTCAGAGGAGGGGCCTTTCATGCTGAAACTCAGATGTCTGAGAAGGTGCCCTTGCATTGGGTTCCATGGTTCTGGTTTTGTAAGTGTTGTGGAAACTGCTACTAAGGGAGCAAAGTGCCAAGGTTAGGATAAAGAAGCTCTCTGTTAAGGTGGCGCTGACAGGTATAGGAAACAAACAACAGCAACCAAATGGTGCACAGCCCTTCTCTCTCCTTCACCCTTTTAGGATCTATCATCTCTTACTGACAGAGACTTAACAGCAAGCTGTCTTGCCAAGGAAAATGTGGTTTACAGAGTCCGCAAGTATAGATGTGTTTAAAGGAAACAGATAACAATTTAATAACTGGCACACAGTTCAATATGCTTTATCGTAGTCATTTTTAATTTACCTTTCATTCATTCACTTATTCAACAATCGTTTATTGATAACTCACTCTATGTCAGGTACAGTGATAACCTAGGCAGCTAGAGTGATGAATCGTAATTAGAGTACTTGCCTTCATGGTGTATTTTTTTTTTTATTGTGCTTATTTTTTGAGTTTTCTATTCCACCAAACTCCATGCATTTTTAATCAGAGAACACAAGTTTAAAATCTATATTATTTTAAAATATAGAATATTTTAGATAAACAGAATATAATACAATAGGCACCCATGTATGCAGTGACCCTCGTCTCTGGAGAACAGTAGTTCTCAACTGGGGATGATCTGGGCCCCCGCACCAGCGGACATTTGGCAATGTATACCAAGGGGCAGCAGACTATAACCTGATGGCAAATGCTTCCTGCCACCTGTTACCGTAAATACAATTTTATTGGAATATTGTCACACTGTTCATGGCTGTTTTCATGCTCCACTAGCAGAGGTGTGACAGGGATAGAGACCAAATGGCCCACAGCATCTGAAATATTTATTATTTGTCCCTTGGGAGAACAAATTTGCCATACTATATTACTATATATATATCTATCTATATATGTATATATATATATATGTACACATACATATATATATATATACATATATACGTATACATACATATATATATATACACATATATACACACACACACACACACTATATATACATATACCTATACTATATATGTACAATATATACACTACATTAAAATGTAGTAGCAGCACTTAAAAGGATATCATATAGGTGAAATTTTTTGTTATGTATGCATGTAAACACATGCTACCAAAATTAACCAGGGGAAATGTATGAATTTACTTTTGAAATTTAAACACATTTTGCGTAAACAACTTCCCTAGGGCATGACAAGTTCAATTTTCAGTTTTCATTTAAATATTTTCATTTAAAATATTTTCAAGCATTTTTCCGAGGATACTCGGTGGAGATAGAACTGATATCATTTTGTTTGTTCATTTATTTCTCAATTCCCTATACTATTTGGAACCGGTGTGTCTTCTTAAGCTCACTAGATAAGAAACATACATTTTCCCCAGGGGTAGTACAACCTAGTACTATTTAGCAGATCATTTTCCACTGAAGGCCTAATATATACAACCGTACTTTTACCCCGCATTACGTGCCTTTTAATTTGCAAGGGCAATCTCTCTCTTTTCTTTTTGTTTATTAGCACATTGAAAATTAATTTATCAAACTATATTGCAGTAAACTTTAAAAAGAATCCCAGTCCATATATAAGCAAAGTTTCTATATGATCCTGTCAATTTAAAATGCTTTTTATTAGCCATGATGCGCTACTAGCTGAACTTAAATATGTTACAAAGTTTGAGCAAAAACATAAAGTAAACAAGAAAATTCCTGCTGTTTATTGCCTTTTACTGTTTATTATTTTTATATGTTCAGAGACAAAGTATCACTCCCTGAAAAATCTCTCACGTGCACTATCATTGAAATTATAAAATTATTTTGAAACACTATATTTTTAAATTATTTTGAATTAAATTTTCTTCCCTTAGACTTCTTTTTACTAGTTTCACTTCACAAAGCAACAACCTATTGGCTTTTTTCTTTTACTTTTTTTTTTTTTTTAGCAACAGTCACATTTTTCTCTGTCCATGAAAGAAATATTTTCCCTTTCACAGGTTGTATGAAGTAGGAGTACATATTATCTTTGCCCTTTCAAACAAGAAAAGGGCAAAATCCTTCAATGCATTTTTTTCTAATTGCATGCATTTTTCTTTATTTTTCTTTACAAGATAAGAATACAGTAAGTTAACCTCTCCTAAAGCTGAGTTCCTTTGTGACACTGACTAAATCAAGTCATTCAGGCCCTCAGCAATTATATAATTTACTCTTACTCATTCAACAAATAATTAGTAAGCACTTACAACTTACTATAGGTGTAGTTCAGATTGTTTGGGATCTATAGAGTTGACAAGAGGAGATCTTTGCTTTCACGGTGTTTACAGCATGGCAAAAAGTCAGAAGAAGTGACAACATGTCATTAACTCTACCCCAATGGTACAATGTTAGAAAAACTATAGTGTAAATACTAGATAACTATTTTAAGAGAGTCAGAGTGGATGTTTTACAGAGGAAATAATGTGTGTATAAAGTGTTATAGAAATAAGACATTTGGTACTCTTGCATTAAGCATAGATGGGGAAAGGTCATTCCAGGCTGTGGGAAGAATATGTGAAAAAGTGCATTTTGACAGTCCATTTGAAGACTTAAACATCCATCTATGTCTCTGGAAAATTAGGTGCAATATTAAAAACTGAAGATTATGAGAAATATATAAAATTGTACTGCATATAACACGCTGAGGTGTGATTTTACTTTAAAGACAATGAGGAATACAAGCTAATTTTAGGCAAAACATAAATATTACCTAAAATATTACTAGAATAATAGCAATAATGGAGAGAAATGTCTATATAAAATAGATAATTAAGAGGCTGTATCTATATGTCTTGTTTAGTGTACAAAACAGATGAGGAAGAAGGAAGGAAAAGAATTATTGCCAGCTTACAGGCATGCTTCTGGCTTGTTTCCGACAGGAATAGCATGCCATTTCAGAGGTCGGAAATCTAATACGATGAATTTGATAATTACACGCAAAGTTAGAGATGAAGTGTCAAGTAAGGCTACTCACTAGAGACTGTTGATGAGCTCTTAACGTTAGGTGAAGTCATTTCTGTATATGCAGTTTCCCAGGAAAAGCGTATGAGGAGTAAAGAGTGTCTGGGTAATATGTGTAAAATGACAGGGGAAAACCACTCCATTAAAGAGGAGACAGTTTGGGAGTTTGTTACAAAGCGAACTCACATGATTCAGCAATGGACTCATAGGTATTTACACAACTGATTGGAAAACTTCACACAAAAACCTGCACATAGATGTTTGTAGGATACCTGTCCATATCTCTGTGATAGCTCTCAGTAGCAAGCAGTCCAATCTATTCATATGGAGATGGTTCATTATCATTTATGAATATATTCTCATCAAAATTCTAGCCAAAAAACCCGCTGTTAAATTTTCACAAGGTAAGCCTTGTAACTTCCATTCTGAAATTCAATAGTTTGAAACATTTACGTATTTTCCTACAGGTGAAGTAACAGTTTCCTAGAGCTGAAATAATATTACTAATTCTCCACGTTTGCTTTTTTTTTCTAGAAATCAATGTTAGGAAATGGGATAGTTCTTAAGGTTTGGGTAAATCTAAAAAAAAAAAAAGAAAAAGAAAAAAACAGTGACAATCTTGAGAAGATCCAGTTAGGTTCACAGACCCAGGCATTCATCAAAAAGTTAATTTTCAATTGAGACTGAGTTAAAATTTCGAGTGTTTGAAAGCTGGCCAAAAAATGATTTTGCTTGTATCACCCATTCTTTAAAGGTAAAAACTTTTGGTTCAAAACTTTTGGTTTTATGGTCTTATATAAGACAAGTAGTCAAAATCATGAATAGCATGTAGAGAAAACTAAGATTCCTCTCTGTGTCTTTGTTGTTAAAATAAGGAAAATCCATCAATTTCTTCAAGAATTCTTCTCAAATATGCTGTCTGACTTTACCCAGAGAAGAAACTGTGCATCTGACACAGCTGTCACAGGGCGGTTTGATTCTGCCCCTTCAAACCCCCAGTTTACTCATTAAAGGTATACTTCTACAACTTACCCAATGGGTCTAAGAGTCAAGTAAATAACATTCCCAAAAATGTAACTCGCCTTAGAAGTGTGTTGTGGCAGTTCATACTTTCCTTAAAATCGAGTAATATTTAATGATTCTGGGATAGAAGAGACTGCACACATTTGAATGCATATTTCTTTCTCCTCTCTACCTTTAATGAATCATAAAATATAATACTCCCTGGGTTATATGAGCCAAGGAGCCCATCCCCCACACCACTCATTGATGGCTTATTCATTTCACGATTTCCACAGGCAGTATGTCAGGCTTCACCAGCTCCACAGAGATTGCCAAAAGAGAAAGCCCTTAGTGTTTTATGTCCATAAAACATATTTTATGAATAGGTTCAAACTGCTTTAATAATCTATCACGAGGAGTTTGTGCCTATCCTTAAGTGATTATATCATATCATGCTAGACATTACTATAAGAATATGTATTATTTACATGGCAGAGCTGAATAGCCAAGAGTAAAGTCAAAGAAAGGCAAATAAATTTTAACTGTTACTCTGTTCTGCTCTAAAATGGCTGGAATTCTGTACTATCTTCCTTTTATTTCTGCTTCAAACAGACTGCCTTTTTTTCATGCAGCAACCTCTCTTCATTCACTCTCCTCTTGGCACAATCATTTTCTTTATGTACCCTCAAGTTCATGAATAATAACGATGCTAATGTTTAACATATTCTTTCATCTCTAAACCAAGTTCATATTCTTGAGTTTGTTCTCATCCTTCAGTTAAGGGGAAAGTTAATTACCGCATTCAACTTTGGGAAAATATTTACTCAGAGTAAGGGCCTCTCATTAATAAGTTGAGAATTCTTTCAAATTTACCTTCCCTTAATTTCATATAGCATTTCTATGTGAAATAGTCTCTCTCTGCTACAGGATGATTGGCGATGATGATGGCGGGGGATCCTGGTGCTGTAGCTGATAGCGGTAACAATAATGGTGATGCTTTAGGTGATTTACAGAGATTGACAATGCTGCAAGGTTTGGGTCCTTATTCCTACTTTTCTTACTTCCCGTCATGCCCCCACTCTGGCTCCTGATTTCTATTTTAAAAACTTCTCATCTTAAATTTTGTGTTTCTAATTTTCAAATACCTTTACTGATTTTAATTGTATGCTTTAACAATTTTTTTAATCTAAGATATGGAAACAATTTGTGATCTAGAGAACTCCATTTGAATTTTTAGTGACAACTGAGATTTTTTTTTTCTGTGATCCCATTAATAAGCTCTATGTTTCATGTATTGACTATGGGGGTTTTTGAGAGTTCTATTGTAATATATGGATTGAAATCAGAAAGAAAAAAACATGGAATTATAAAAAATAAAAATTAAAAAATTGAACAAATATAATAAAGAGATTCTATTAAAAGCTATATTAAACAATGTTAATATATTCCTAATTTTCTTTGTTTTTATCAACTCAGAAAAATAAAGTTAAATGGCTGATTTCAACAGCATCTTTTAGAAATACATTTTTTTTAAATTCAAATACTTGCAATAAAACTGAACAAAAGTGGAAGCATGGCTGACATGTAAACAACTGTAATATTTTAGGTTCTTGATAGAATTATATATATATGTGTGTGTGTGTGTGAGTGTATTTACATATATACATACACACACACACACACACACACACATACAGTAGTAGTAAAAACTTCCATTAGATTTGGTTAACTTAATCAAGATATGTCCCAGATATGGAACTTAAATCTCACTATTAAAGAAACAGCTCCGTTTCCATACTATCACATTGCTTTGCAAAACACTTTCCCATAGGTTATATAAATAGAAAACCTGAGGGGCGCCTGGGTGGCTCAGTGAGTTGGGCGACCGACTTCGGCTCAGGTCATGATCTCACAGTCCGTGAGTTCGAGCCCAACATCGGGCTCTGTGCTGACAGCTCAGACCCTGGAGCCTGTTTCAGATTCTGTGTCTCCCTCTCTCTCTGACCCTCCCCTGTTCATGCTCTCTCTCTGTCTCAAAAATAAATAAACGTAAAAATAAATAAATATATAAATAAATAAATAAATAAATAAATAGAAAACCTGAGGCAAATGTCCATATTATTCAAACAAATGAATGATGTTTTACTTACCCTCTTATAGCTGGGTACACTCTAGAGAAAAGTCTGTTCATGATTATTCTTTTTTTTTTAATTTTTTTTTAACGTTTATTTATTTTTGAGACAGAGAGAGACAGAGCATGAATGGGGGAGGGTCAGAGAGAGGGAGACACAGAATCCAAAAGAGGCTCCAGGCTCTGAGCTGTCAGCACAGAGCCCGACGCGGGGCTCGAACTCATGGACCGCAAGATCATGACCTGAGCGAAGTCGGCCGCTTAACCGACTGAGCCACCCAGGCGCCCCTGTTCATGATTATTCTTGATTATTAAAATAGTTTATTCTTCGTAATGCAATGATTTGTTACTTATTCTAACACCAACCACATTGCAGCAGGAGCTTTTCCTCTCTCTCATCTCTATGGATTTGTATACAGGATAATGGACACATATTTAGGGAAAGACTTAATAGTTTATATTGGCCTAGCATGAACTTTCAACAAAAAAATTGTTTCTGTTCTGGAAATAATGTAGCTATAAAATATATCCTGATATTGTGGAGACATTTTAAAACTTTCATATTTGCTGTCAACTCATAGATTGCTTCATCTTTAACTCCTTTCAACAACAGAAGGGATAAGTGATTGTCGAAGGAAGGAAGGAAGGAAGGAAGGAAGGAAGGAAGGAAGGAAGGAGAAAGAAAGAAAGAAAGAAAGAAAGAAAGAAAGAAAGAAAGAAAGAAAGAGAAAGAAAGAAGAAAGAAGAAAGAAGGAGAGAGATGAGAAAGAGAGTGAGGGAGGGAGGAAGAAATGGAGGAAGGGAGAAAAAAGAAATTAAGAATAAATCTATTAGTTTCATAAATTTGGAAAACCTGATCTCTGAATGTTACAATGTCCTATTCTGCTTTACAAACTTGGAAGACTCCACAAATATAATGAAAAACTACCCTTAAATGATATAAAATGTCCACAAATTATTAATAGTGTGATTTTGAAATTATACATGAGTCATGTTCAAGAAAATAATTCTTATAAATTATATAAACTTAACACACATTGCAACTTTAAGAATATCAGTAGAAACTACCTTAGCTCCACTCATGAGTTCAGTGCCTTACTAAGTAAATGGCATAAGAACAGCTGTAGAAAATGAGACGATCCGTCAGGTACAGATTCTGCAGCCAAGCCCTTAAAATATATCAGGTTTTCACCTTACACCTAGAAGATAAACACACATGCAACACAAAAAACCATACCAGGTAAATTCCGTACCCTTTTAAAAGTCATGATAAGGACAATGGGTTATATAATGTTTACTATGTGCCAGTCTTTGTTCCATGAACTTGATACATATTATATCACTAAATTTTCATTACAACTTTGTGTCAGTTCTGGAAGGCTAAGCTACCATAACAAAAATAGACGCCCAGTATTTAGTGCCCGCACAAAAATAATTCCTTTTTGATGTAACATTTCAAGTCAATTGACATCACAGTGACTCAGGGACTCAGGCTGAGGAAGACTTGCTCATCTTCAACAGGTGGTCTGCAAGACTGTCATTGTCATTTTCATTCCATTCAGCCAGAAGGCAGAAATGGAATGAAGCACTGGGAAAAGCTCCTGGCTAGCTTAGAAGTGACGTATATCACTCCCACTTACAAGCCAATGAGTGAATATTTTAGCGAGAAAGTGAGTGGGCTGTAGACCAGGGAAGCAGGACCACGGTGTGTATTAATATGGTGAGCCCTTCAAGAAAGGGCTGGACGTTTCAGATTCTGTGTCTCCCTCTCTCTCTGCCCCTCCCCTGTTCATGCTCTGTCTCTCTCTGTCTCAAAAATAAATAAACGTTAAAAAAAAAGGGGGGGGGGCTGGAGGGAGAGATCAGGACTATATCATTCAGGGTGTTACTGTGTTAGAGAATCTCACAAATCATATTAATGGACTTTTTATTTTAAACATAGTAAAAGAAAGGATTTCAGTAAAGAATGACATCAAACTTTTTGCATTTGCAAATACTGATCTTTCTCCAAAATGTTTCATTTTAGAACCTATAGATTTATAGAAAATTTGTCAATATACTACAGAGTTCCCACATATCTCACACCCATTTTCCCCTATTATTAATTCATTACATTAGTATGGTATATTTGTCACAATTAATGAAGTCTAATTTATCTTTTTTTTTTTTCATGAATTTTGCTTTCAAGTTTTTAGATTTGTTTATCTCGATAGTCATTTAAAACTCTGGTTATATAAATGTCCTCCTGTTTTATCTCCTAAATATGGGCTTGCAGGGGTGAAATTGGATATTTCAGTTAGGAGAAACACGATGATGGTATGGAAGTTTTGTGATACTTGAAAAAGAGAAAAGTGGACATATTTGACATATATTCATTTGCTGACAAACTGTTATTGTGTATCTGTTCATTACCCAAGATAATTAAGTGCCAATATAAGCAGGCCTTTAATTACTTATTAACATAGAATAAGAGTGATGAAAGATGAATATATGAAATTTATCAGAGCTTCCCAAATTACACTGTTCATGTTGCCTTTCATTGAGTAAAATGCAGGCTCCTGGAGGGGGAAAAGCAAAACAAGTATTTCTTGGAGAGCAGGGAATTCATGCTCCCAGAACAGATGGAAGAACCCAGCTGATCATTTTTAATTACCTGTAGAGAACTTTTTACTTTACTTGATGAATCACTAAGACTGTAGTTACTTTATTATCCCTTTATAAAATTGTTTCCTGCTTATGTCCTTACTGCCAACAAATACGTGAAGTTTATGATTTTCATATTCTAAAGATAGTAAGGGAAAAAAGAAAAATATAAGAGGAAATATTGGAAAAAATAAAAATAGTTTGAATGTTTAACATTACTGGACATAGGTTTCTGGTTCACACTGTCGTTTAATATATGACAAGGAAAGCATTTGAGGTACTCACATTTGACATTTTTATGTCTATTGGACACATATTTATCATTTCTTCAATTAAAATTCATTAGATATATGGTGCCCATTATTTTAACAAATGCATACTCAGAAATAATATTAAGCATTCAATTATAAACACTGATGTGAAAATAAGCACAAATATAATATCAAAATCACTCAGGAGGAAAATTAATATGGCTAACTACAGAAGAGGATACGTTTTAGACAGGGAGATGGTTAAGCATCAGTCTGAATATTATAGAGAAACGTCCTCCAATTTTCCATAGCAAGAGAACATCAGGAAATTTATCTAAATGAGGAAGGTGTTCATTATTTATTATTTGAGTTGATTCTCTTTCTCTGTCTCTCTTTCTCTCACACGCGCGCACACACACACACACACATCACACACACATACTTCAACAACATAGAGAACTGAGACAATTGGTAATCAGAAAATTTCTCTAAAAAATGTCATTAATAACCACATACTTGGTGCTTGAATCTCACCTGTCTTCACACACATAGCATTTGCCAATGTTAATGGACTACATGAGGTTTACACAATTGTTTTCTATTTTCTTCATAGATACTAATTTTATCTATTTCCCTTCTATGTCTCTTATCAGTCATTTATATTTTATGATAAATATAAAGTACTAATATTCACTGTAGATTTGGAATACACAGAAACAATTAAAAGCAAAGAAAAATTAAACTACCCTCACAAAAGCAGTGAGTTGAAACAGTTTTTCACCTCATTCATTCCCATTGAGTAGTGGCTATTTTCAACATTTTTAAATTCGATAGCAAAATAGTTTTCTCCCTGAGCTTTCATTCAGATGTGTTTATTAACAAGATTTGACTTCAAATCTTACTAGCAAAATATCTTTCTTAGCAGTCATTCAAGAGGGATGAGAGGATGGGCAAAATAGGTAAAGGGGATTAAGAGGTAAAAGTTCAAATAATAAAATAAATAAGCTATGGTGATGAAAAGGGCAGCACAGAGAATATAGCCAATAATACTGTAATAACTGTGTATGATGAGGACAATAACTATACTTCTCATGGTGAGCCATGCATAATGCAGTGCATAGAACTGTCGAATCACTCTGTTGTACGCCTGAAACTAATATAACATTGTATGTCAGCTATACTTTAATAAAAAAAAAAACTTTCTGTTTATATTTCCATGAATTAGTATTTAATGAGAAAATGAACGTAAAGAGGTTGGGACAGAATATGATGTCAATGAAACATACAATAGAAATACCAGTTTTCTTTATATTGTGGCAACTAGGAAGTGTTTTGTTTTGTTTTTTTCTTGTAGCACATCCTTATATGTTCTTTCACACTTTTCAGGATGCTGACCATGGAAGTAGGAAGAGATAAACAAATATATATGTATTTTTATTATATCTTATTTTCCAGCATTTGAGATTCTTATTTTTATTTTGTAAGATTTGTCATCATTTTCCTGTTGGCTTTTTTCCCTTGATTTCATGCTTAGAAACTCCTTGCTTAACTATAGGTATATGTTTTACTGCTAGTTTCTTCTTGCTGTTAATATTAACAATTTCCCATTTATTTTTTATATTGTGTGAGACTAAATTATTTTCACATTCTAGTTAATTTTCCTAATATTAATACACAAAGTATCCCTTCATCATTCCTTTATAATGCTGCCTATATGATGACATTACACATTATTTCTTAGAATCAAGTTTTGCAGAGACGACTTTGTACTATTCAGCCTATCTCTGGATCAGTTACTAATATCATCTGCTTTTCCATTCTTGTTCTGCCATCTCCATTAATGCTATCTTCTCTGGATTTTTATTCTTGGCTTTGTTTCTTGAGGATTTTCATTGGTTCGTTGATTCATCCCTCCATTTTTAATTTTTTTTTTTTTTTTAACGTTTATTTATTTTTGAGATAGAGACAGAGCATGAATGGGGGAGGGTCAGAGAGAGGGAGGCACAGGATCCGAAACAGGCTCCAGGCTCTGAGCTGTCAGCACAGAGCCCGACGCGGGGCTTGAACCCACAGACCGCGAGATCATGACCTGAGCCGAAGTCGGCCGCCCAACCGACTGAGCCACCCAGGCGCCCCTCATCCCTCCATTTTTAAGCACCTGTTCCATATCACAGCATGTATTGGGTGCTAAGGAATACTAACAAAGACTCCAGGCAGTAGGACTACAAAGTGCACAACTAGCGGAGGAAATACCCAGCTAGCCTCCTATGAGTTCATCTACGGTATAGCTGAAGTCTGAGTTTCTATAGCATCCTTTGCCTTCCCAAGCATATTTCCTACTACTTATTAATATCTCATTATATATTTCTTATTAACTATTGCTTCCAGGTGGTCTGTGAGGTCACAAGTATCTTCATAATAATATTTAAAATGATCACACCTTTTAACTGTGTTGACATTTGTACTACTGAAGCAAAAGTAATGCTGGAAGGTGGCTTAGTTGGTTAAGCGACCAAATCTTGATTTGGCTCAGGTCACGATCTCACAGTTTGTTGGTTCAAGCCCCGCATTGGGCTCTGTGCTGACGGCATGGAGCCTGCTTGGGATTCTCTCTCTCCCTCTCTCTCGGCCCCTTCTCTGCTCTCTCTCTTTCTCTCTCTCGAAAAATAAACTAAAAAAAAATTTTTTTAAGTAATGTTGGGCAAAATTGCATGTACGTTGGAATGAATCAAGCCAATGGTACAAAAGTATCGTGGAAATCATATTCTTCACTACCACACCCTCCGATTCATTTTCTAAAGGGACTGTTTCATAGAATCATTTAAGAACGCCCTTGATGGGGCGCCTGGGTGACTCAGTCATTTAAGCATCCAACTTCGGCTCAGGTCATGATCTCATGATTTGTGGGTTCAAGCCCTGTGTCAGGCTCTGTGCTGACGGCTCGGAGCCTGGAGACTGCTTCAGATTCTGTGTCTCCTTCCCTCTTTCTCCACCCCTCCCCCACTGGTACTCTTTATCTCTCTCTCTCTCTCTCCCCCGCCAAATAAACATTTAAAAAAAAAAGAATGCCCCTGATAAAATAAGACAAAATATCAACTGTATTAAATCTTGATCTTAAATATACCTCTTTTCATTATACTGAAAAAAGATGAGAAGTAAACATAAAAGAACATCTGTTGCATGCCATATAACAGTTGTCTTGAGGAAAACACATGAGTGAGTGCAGTCTGAGCTGAACTACTCACATTTTAATTGAACACCAAAAGTACGACAGAGCTAAACTATGCAGATGTGAGTATTTGGCAGATATCATCTTGAAAATAAACCAAGATAGTCACTCGAAGGAACACAAATGACAGTATCTGATATCAACGTTAAAATGCGTGCTCTTAAGTGAAAATTAGAGTTCTGTAAAACTTGTGTCTGTCACGGTTTCTAAAGACTTAAAAACTTAAAAAGAAAAGTCTGGTAATTATATTAATGAATGTAATTCTTGGCTCTAAATTGAAATGTGCCACTACATGGAAGATCTCCATGACCAGTTAAAAATATTAAATATGTATTTTAACATGTTTTCAGTTTTAATTTCTACCACGGACACTATCCACCTAAATTATCCAACTAGACTAAGAACCTTTGGCGTCATCAATTGTTTTAAGAGTGTAAAGAGTTTCTGAGTTCCAAATGTTTATCTACATGATAAAGCCCAAGCTCTCAGACTGTTATATGAGTACTAGCACAAGCTTCTCAGAAATTTCATGTTTTCCTTCAAATATCATAGACACTAAATAAGCAGATCTACTGAAATGCTTTATCCCTGCATACCTCCATGCAATCTTTCAATATAATCTTTCATAATATAATGTAGTCTCTCTTCACCTGACATGTTTCCATTTATATTACAAAAAAAATATTTAAATGTCATCTACTCATCCCGTTCCCTCTACCCATCCAGATATGGAATAACTTACATCTCATGTTGATTCCCTCAATACTTTGTAATACACCTATTATCATATCTTTTAAATTGCACCAGTTTTCAGTGCCTTTTTCGTGCTGATAAATGGTAGTGGACTGCGAGCCATTTGGAAAAACCAACTTTGGTGTATTTTACACCAAAACACCAGGTTTGCTGTTTTACCTTATGCTAGGGTAGCTAGCACATAATGATTAAAAATAAACTACTGAATTTTATTGGTGAATCCTTCCCAGAGCTGAGATTAGGCATCAACATTTATTTGAAAAATAAAAAGTATATTACTTTTAAATTAGGATACACAGATACCCTTGAAAATTGAGTAATAGGAGTGTATTTTAGGTTATAACATAGCTTTATATTCCAGAATGTCAGCACCTTTCTTCTTGCTTTTTTAAGGTTATGGTAGCCATAACTTGTTTGGTAATGGATAATATGTTGGCTCCTTAAAAATATATGCTTCCGTGTATTCATGTGCAATATGCTGACTGTCTCATTTGATGCACTATTAATCCTAGAGTGGCTACTATTTGATCTTTATTTCCATTTATTATAGAAATCAGAGTGTTACACAAATCGTCAAAGTGTGCAGCCTCTTTTCTATCTGCAACATTGAAAGAATTGAAGTTGCTGATGTCAGTTTCATAGAAGGCTTCTTTTCTAAGATGTAAATATAGCTCACATTGAACCTGAGATATGTTTCTATAGAAAAGCACATTGCTTACAAAACTTACTTTTCAGTGTGTATGTGTACAAGTTAATTTATAATGTCAGCAGTGTCTAGTGCCTAATGTACATGACAGATGCAGTTTTTCAGCTGCATAAATATAGTAACTTATTATTACAGTTATGCGGACGTGAATGGTTTTAGCCTAACATTTACCCAGCTTTATTCTGGTGGAGTCTCTGTGATGTTCCTCGGGTGAATGTTCCTTCCTCATTCTCAGTATTTGGCCACTTTCAGAACTGGCTCACATCCAAACTCCTGGATCACAAAACACAGCCAAGTGGTTGGCTACAGTGGTTGATTCAGGGATAGGTATGTTGCAGCCAAGTCAACATGAACCGTATAGAGTCTATTACTTGAAATATTTGTAAAGAAGTTTGCTTTTTCCACTGAAGTTGCCAAAACACAAAGGTGGAATTCTGAAGCTGCTGATGGCTATATTTAATGACAACATTTGCAAAGAGTCTGCCTGGGAATCATGCCAAAGACAGGTAAGCGAGTCATAAAATAAAGAAAGATTAATTCCTAATGAAATATCTTAGTCCCTGGATCCAATTGTTCCTGAAGCCAAAACAACCCCTGGACTTCCTGGTTGTATAAGATATTAAATTATTTCGCTTCTTAAAGGCAGGTTGAGTTGGGTTTCTGCTCTTTAACATTGAAAGTCATAACTAATACAGTAAAATTAACTTTACTTTCAGGTCAGTCTTGCCAGAATTATACTATAAAACAGACCAATGAGTTCACAGTATGCATAATGACCCTATTAAGAATATCACCAACTATAATGTAAACATCATAACTGAGGCAATAGTATTCAGTTCCTGAAACACAGAACATGCTAAATTTCTTAGCCTATTTTCCCTAATAACTTCATGTACAATTCAGGAACAAAAATACATGTCAGTTAAGTTGAAATATACATTACAACTAAATTACAATGCAATTCCTAATTATTCTTAGTGTGTCCTTTCATGATGAAAGAAGAAAAGCAATTTTAGTACAGTGTATTATTGGTTTCTAAATCTTCTGAATAATGAATTAAAAAAGAATCTTGTAAAAATGATATAATAACCATATAACGTATATCTCTGTTATCTCTAGTTTGCTGAACTCTAAAGCACAACACCCACAGTAATATTTTCTAAAATTTATTGTAATTTATACTAAACTATGCAGTAAATAAACCCAACTATAGTTTTTTTTTTACTATTTTATATTCATTTAATTTGTATAAAACCTTCTATTATTATAATAATCACTAAGTCTGCTAAGCTTGAGTAAGATGTATGTCACACAAAATATATTGGACCTCTGTATGAAATTTGGCAAGACGAAGAATAATGTTTTACTTATGAGTGATATTTACTATTTTAATATGCTACTTATATACTATAACCAGTTTAGTGAAAGTTGTTCCTCTTCTTTTTTCGGTTAATAAAATAATAGTTCCACAACTGAAAAATTTAGCTATCTCCAGCATACTTCAATTCTTACAAAATACTTTATGATATTTCAATTCTTAGATACTTTAATTATTAAAAAAATTATAGATACTTCAATTCTTAAAAATCCTTACAATGCTAGATACTTCAATTCTTAGAGTATTTTTACAGCTTTATATTTGAATAATGCATAGTCACTATATTTCTGTTATCTGACATATTTTATATTTGCCTAGATGAAAGTAATTCACAAAGCACTCTTAGAGAATCTGCTTTTTTTCTTGTGTAAGCAAGATAATTTTTTTCTTTTTTTAATGTTTACTACTCTGAGAGAGAGAGAGAAAGAAAAAGAGCGAATGAGCAGGGGATGGTCAAAGAGAGACAGAGAGAGAATCCCAGGCAGCCTCTGCACTATCCACACAGAACCCAATGCAGGGCTCAATTCCACGAATCATGAAATAATGACCTGAGCCAAAATCAAGAGTCAGACACCTAACCAACTGAGCCAGCCAGGCATTTTTTTTCTTTCTTAATGTCAGGCAAGAAGAAATTTAGAAATGCCAAATTCAAGTTTTACTCAAATCAAAAGCAACTATAATAATCTTAAAGAGCATTCCAATTCAGTTTTATTAGATGTCTAAATATATAATTTGGAATCATTAATTGATGTTCCAAAACAAGCGTTTCCAAGATCAAATTATACACACACACACACACACACACACACACACACAAAACACATATCTCTTTATTGAAACAGTTCTGAGAACTTATGTGCATTTAATTCTCCAAGAAAAAACAAATATATAATATTCCCCAGGCTTATTTCCTAAAAAATATTTTTTAGCTGAACTTTTTAAAAAAAATTTTTATTACATTTATTTATTTTTCATAGACAGAGACAGACAGAGCGCAAGTGGGGGAGGGGCAGAGAGAGAAGGAGACAGAATCCGAAGCAGGCTCCAGGCTCTGAGTTGTCAGCACAAAGCCCAATGCAGGGCAGGGAGTCACAAACCGCGAGATCATGACCTGAGCCAAAGTGGGACGCTCAACCGACTGAGCCACCCAGGCACCCCTTAAGTGAACTTTTATAAAATTCCATGGGAAAAAAAATTCCACAGGAACAGCTGCTTTTTTTTTTAATGTTTATTTATTTTTGAGAGAGAGAGAGAGAGTGTGAACAGATTCTGAAATAGGCTCTAAGGCTCCGAGCTGTCAGCACAGATCCCAATGCAGGACTTAAACTTGGGAAGGGGGAGATCATGACCTAGGCAGTAGTCGGATGCTTTATCAACTGAGCCGCCCAGGTGCCCCTCCATAGGAACAGTTTTTCGCTGAACAAATATTTAGGAAAACAAAAGTAGAATATTTTCTTTACTCGTTTAATGAACTGAGAATAGGGGCGCTTGGGTGGCTCAATGCATTGAGCGTCAGACTTCAGCTCAGGTCATGATCTTACGGTTCATGAGTTTGAGACCCACATAGGGCTCTGTGCTGGCAGCTCAGAGCCTGAAGCTTATTTCGGATTCTGTGTCTCCCTCTCTCTCTGCCCCACCCCTGTTCATGCTCTGTCTCTGTCTCTCTCAAAAATAAATAAACATTAAAAAAATAAAATTAAATACAATTTTAAAAAAATAAATTAAATAAATACATAAACATTAAAAAATAAAAATAAAAAAAATAAAATGTAAAGATTGAGAATATATTTAATTTTCCCCATAATGCAGTATGGATATATATTATATAAATAAAATATAAATATAATATATATATAAAATAAAGAAAATTATAAAATATAATGCATACCTAAAATAAAAAAGTATGGGCTAATAAATATATTAATAAAATATAAGAATAATAGATAAATAAAATATACATATATAAAATATACATATACATATAAAACATGAAATATATATATAATACATATATACAATAAAGTGTTTTAATTTATGTAAGTTTAAACCTACCTTTATTTTATTTATTTTAAAGGTTTGGACCAAATGGGCAGTACAAAGTACATTTGCAATTCATGGACAGTATCTGCAAACTAAAATAAAAATATTGAGCAGAAAATGTGCTGGCCATATTTAAACTAAAATTTTCATCATTTACAATGTTTTTACAAATAGACCATTCAGTAGATATCTTCTTAGTGTTTCTATCCAATATTGTTTTTGTTTGTTTGTTTGTTTGTTTTTATGTTTTGCTGTATTTAAAATTTTCCACCTGGGCAGTTCAAAGCCCATTTTCATCAAGCTTTCAAGGAATGATTAATATGATTTTCAATAAAGACTCCACATAATTAAATTGAATACGTACATTTTTACTGTTTACATTTTGTATTTACAGTTCACCTGATACATTATTTACATTTACAAGAAATATATTCGGTCCTAGAAAAAATTGCTTAATAAAATTTAAGTATGCAGGTAGCTTCAGTAATGTCATCATGCTTTAATAACTAAATAAATAAAATTAGAACAAGGTTTTTTGACGTATATCGGAAATTTTTTTCCTCCATAGAACTAACCAAAATAGCACATGTAATTATAGTGATCCTTTAAGAACAGAAAAAACATTCACAAGTTCAGAAAATGGTTTAAGACACATGGGGTTCCATCTGCTACCTGCTCTACTTTTAAAGAACAAACCCCAAACCAGGGTAGAATCAGTGAGCTGCATTCTGAATCTGAAAATCCATCAGTGCCAGCTCTGAAACAAGTAAATAGATTCCTCTTCTATTATAGAATGGGAGTCGTCTGTCCTGACCACCTTCCTCCCTCAGACCCACCATAAAATCTGCTTCATAGTTTGCCACAATTTTTTAAATCATACTTCAGTTTATTACTTTGGGACAAAGTATCAATATTCCAGGAGGCTCCCGGAATATACAAATTTATTAACTGAAATATTATTCACTTAATACCCCATTCAACACTACTCAGTGTTTCAAACTGTCTACCACAGTACAGTGATTCTCCAATTTTTGGTCTCAGGATCCCTTTACATTCTTAAAATTTATTAAGCACCCTAAGGAACTCTTGCTTATGCAGGTTATAGCTCTCTTTATTTAGTATTAGAAATTCAACTGATACCTTTTATAAATATTTATTGATCACTTTTAAAACAGCAAGAGTAAACCAATTATACATTAACCTACATCCCATACTTTTAATGGAAAAAATTGTTTTGTATCAGTCTCAGCATAGTGATAGTGATGCTATCTATCATGATGTCTGTGAACACTCACCTGGGTTCCTGCTACTCATGGGAGCCACCATAGACAATTCCCAACCAAAACCAACGTTGTGAGTAGACCAGCCTTTGTGGTTCTTATTGTGATTGCAAGACACATCTCAGCAACAACCATCAGGGAACTTTGGAAAAACAAAAACAAAAACAGAGTTTATTATTCACAAGTTTTGAAGTGTACCAGGTATACTTGGGGCCACATGGAGAGGTAGAGACAGAATAGACTTGGCATTCTGCCTTTATTGGGGTAAAGGAGTGGTTGCCCTTATTGGAGAATTTAAAACATAAAAGTAGGAATTAAAGTGCAGGGAAGGGAAAAGCAGGGTCACTGTAGCCATCAATTATCTAGCTTATCTAGTTTTTTAACAGGGGGACTTCATGGGTGAGGTATCCTGGCTCTTTCTCTAGTTGTATAGCTGGCAACATGCTTATTCTAGATAAATATCTTCAAAATGGATTCCTTGGGGTGCCTGGGTGGCTCAGGTGGTTAAGCCTCTGATTTCAGCTCGTGTTATGATCTCGGGTTCGAGCCCCGCATGAGGCTCTGTGCTGACAGCTTAGAGCCTGGAGCCTGTTTCAGATTCTCTCTCTCTCTCTCTCTCTCTCTCTCTCTTTCTCTTTCTCTCTGCCCCTCCCCCACTTGTTCTCTGTTTCTCATAAATGAACAGATGTTGAAAAAAATTTTTAAATAATAAATAAAATAAAATGGATTGCTCAGCTATCCAAGATTAACGTCAGGCATTTACATACACTGCCCACATATATTTTCCAAAACAAAAAAGAATGGTAAGAGGAGTTCATTGCTTTACAGTTTTATAAATCTCTGTAGTGGCTGGATTAATGGAAGACAATTGGATTGTCATATCAGCTCTGCATTCAACCTACTGTAATAATATGTCACATACCCTTTGGGAAACTCCACCAAACAATCTTAGTCTTGTAAAATAGTTTTGACTTGATATACACCCTATTAGTATTATCTGGTGACTCCTAGCATCCCCTAAACCCTTCCAAAGTCTATGTAAAGTCAAAACTCTGGTGTAGTAGTTATCACCATTCCTGAAAAAACTCCAGAAAGAAATAGACAGCATATGGAGATAAATACCAGAATAGAGCCTGGGACAGAAGGGCATCAATATGTCAACGGACAGTGAGTAAAATGTATTAGAAGGGTGGAGGTTATGGGAAACCCCTAACCAAATTTCACTAACTTTTATACAATTTCCCTGAGCTGGCTCTGTGAAATTATTAATTATTGAGCTAAGACATTTTCTTGACTTTTTATATTTAGGTTCATTTCTTATATTGAAGTTGATTTACCACACTGCAATTATTGGGATGCACGTTTACTCATCCTTCCTGCAGTACAATATAAGGTCCAAGAAAACAACACTGACGCAAAAGATTGCCACATCTTACAGCATGTATTTATTTCCCTTCTAGTCAATTGTGTTCCCTTTCTGAACACAACCAAAGGAGTGCCATAAAGGTAGAATCCAACCAGGAGTAACTGTTTACTTCTTAGTTGAAAGTAATCCACTCTTCACTTCAGAGCGTAAACAGTCTGAGACAAAACAACCCAGGCACTGAGATCCAGAATTGCACACTTCAACATTTTTATCAGTTTCCTTTATACTTACTTTACTTACCAATTCTTTATGTGAAAATAAAACATAATTTTAATTATATACTTTCTCAGGATATTTAAAGGATAAGATATGGACACAATCTGCATTCTATATTTAAATATTGCTTTTTTCTGCACACACCTGGCCTTTCTTCTATTGAAAGTGATTATTGTAGACAGGACTCCTGATTCTGGAAACACAAAATCTTAAACTTAGAATAATATTTTAATTGTACATGAAAATATATAATAGTCATATAAGTTTATAAATATAAACAAAATTATATAAACACATTGTGGCTGCAAAAAAGGAGTTACACATAATGCTGTGAAATAACTGAATCTTAAATTATACACAAATTATAGTCGTTTCCTTTTTTTTAATGTTCATTTATTTTTTTTTGAAAGAAAGAGAGAGAGAGAGCATGAGCAGGGATGGGGCAGAGAGAGAGGGGGACAGAGTATCCGAAGTAGGCTCTGTGCCAATAGCAGAGAGCCCAACGCAGGGCTTGAACTCACCAACCATAGGATCCTGACCTGAGCTGAAGTTGAATGCTCAATACCACCAAGGCACCCCCATAGTCTTTTTCTTAAGAAAAAGATATGCCAGAGTGTGATATGCCAGAGTGAAAGAACAAAGAAATAATACAGAGTGAGAAGTAGTTTTAGGTTAGGAATTCACACCCAACTTAGATTGTTCTATTGGAATATAAAATTTAATTTGAATAAGAAATGTAAAATGATTTTCATGTAAAAATGTAAGAACGCAGAATATGTTAAAATATATAAAATCAGGAAGGGTTAGTCTATGGCGATGATTAGTTATTGAATTCAGAACTTCTTGAATGAAAATAATGGCAGCCATTGAAGGAACTGTTGAAGTCAAATGTGTCTTAAAGTATTGCACAGGTTATGCCCGGGAATGGGATTTAGGAGAACATGTTGAGCTTGTTCCTGTATTTCCAGAGATAACGGAGTCAGTTTGTATAAGGTTCTTGATTGCTTCCTCAAGATAAACCCAATCAGGATATTGCTGGGCGGGTAAGACGCTAACATCCACCCAAACGTGGTCAGGCTATGTGTTCTCTGAGCTAATTAAGAATCAGAAGAGTGACATTTTCCCCATGTGATATATGGCCCTTGTAAAGAAAATAAAACTCCAGAGAAAGGTGTACACCTTTAGAAAGGAATATACAGTTCTAGAGGTCTCTCCATCACCAAGGGAAGGTATATATATAATGCAGGGGTAGGGGGGTACACCATTACAAAGCAGATTTCTGCAGAATCTGCATGTTGCCACTGGCTGATTAACAATCACCCATCTGCTCAACTAGGTTTCCTGACCCTTGAGTAGCAGACCAAGTGCATGTTGTTAACTGAACTTTAGAATGAAGTAAGAGAACATTCAATAAGGACATCAAAATTTCAACTTGGATTCAGAATATGAGGGAATCCTTCATTTTTTGGTAAAAAAAAAAAAAAAAAAAAAAAAAAAAAAAACTCATCTTGAATTTACAAGAAGTTACCAAAGGCAACACAATAACTTCTTAAAATTTTGTAAGAAACTACCAAACATTTAAGAAATGGATTTTATGGGTGTTTGACTTTAAATATCAATTTTTACTGGTCTAAGTTAAGTGTGATCATTTCTGTTGCCCCATATTTGCTAACACTACAATTTGGGGACACACCATGTTTTGGTGTGTATTATGAAAATTGAATAACCTTCTTTTCTTCCTATGCTGAGAAACTTAGAAGAAGCCGCAGAAGACCACCATTTTATTGTTCCCATTTGTTCTCTAGTCTTTTATTCTTTCCCATATATTTCACATATGGTGCTCCATATACTTAGTAGCAACAGTGCAGGTAACATATATTTACAACAGGTGCTCATGAATAAAACCAAATAAAAAGGTAAAACCTTCTAGATTTTGCAGAATTCAGTTCCCACTGTTGAGTTTTTCAAGCAGCTACACGGTCTGTTTTCCACCGTCATAAAACAGCTCCAACACATGGAATCCAAATAACAATAATAAATATTGCTGGCCATTTGGCTCTGGAGATGAGAATCACATCTTCATTTTCTCAGCAATGTATTTGTTAACCTACATTGAATGGCAACACAGATTATTTCATCTTCATATTTATACTAGTTATTATCCGTATTTCCATACAAAAGGAAATTGCCAAAAGTTAAAAAGCTGATTAAAAAAAAAAAAAACAGAAAACAAAACAAACAAAAAAAACCCTCAAGCTTTTTCACTAACATTCCTAAAAAAATTCTACTCATCTAATTTTCTTACTAGCCTTGTGTTAATAGCTAAAGATTTCTATTGGAACTTATTGTGAACAAAAAGACAGTATTCATGACAAAGAGGTTCTGATTTTCAAAACAGCCGCAAGTACCAGTAAAAAAAAATCATTTCCAAATGTTGCTTCCCAAAATGTCTACTTTGATTATTTGATTCTGTTTGAACTGTTATTTTAAGTGAAATATAATCTATAGCACATGACTAACTCTCCATAATTCAATATATTGTTTTTAAACTGATTTATGTATATGGATCATGCATACCCAATGAAGTTTTTCATGATTCCCCAAAAACCCATCACTTGTTATTACATATGTAGTGATACCTCAATTAACACTTTTTTACTAACAAAATAAATCAAATTTAAAGCATAAACTGAAAAATAACATGTTCACTGTAATTTATAAAAATGGCAAACTGTTTCATCATTAGAGCAAGATTAACAAGTGAAAGCACTTGGCAAAACTCCTTTACATAGATTTATAAAAGAGAAGCATTGATCTTGCCATTCTTTCCTAAAACAATAAAATCTATCACCAGTTTAGTTCAGATCTAACTCTGAACAAAAGTTATAAGAAGGTGTTTTGGGGCACCTGGGTGGCCAGTCGGTTAAGCATCTGACCCTTGATCTACCTGGGTCATGAGTTCAAGCCCCATGTTGGGCTCCATGCTGAGCATGGAACCTACTTTAAAAAGAAGTTATAAGAAGGCATTTTGCCTTCACGCATTAAAATAACATGAGGATTTTTAATAAATATAATGGATTTGGCAAATGTAAATAGAAAGTTCTTGTGTTATGCTGAATATATAACCAAAAAAAATCCTAATAAGAAAATTTCAGGATCATAAACAATATTGATTGAAAGTCTCCATTCCAGAACTAAATGTTACAGTGACTTAACTAAATAGTTTAACATACTTCCAACTAGAAATAATTCACAAATTTGTGAGAACAAAATATATACCATATTTGCTTATTTTCCTTTTGAGCACTCAATATACAAATTCCTTTGATAATTATTCTTCACCTCAAGTTCCTTCCATATTTTGTTGACGCAGATTCATTCCAAATGGTTTTCAAGGGCTTTCCTTCCTTCCCAGACTTTCCATTATACTTTCTAAGACCTCATATATATGATTAACACTCTCCCCTACACTCCTTGTGTGTGTGTGTGTGTGTGTGTGTGTGTGTGTGTGTATGTGTGTGCAGTTTTATAACTTTTTTTGACAAACAGTGGTTACTTCCCATCCATATTGATTGTCTGTAGAGTTTTGAAAATGGTGACAGGTACACTCGTAAAGAATGTACAGAGGTTGGTTGGTGAATCGTCATCTTCACTTCTGGACAACCACACACAGATACATTAGGAAACATTCCTTATTCCCTTGGTCCAGGCAGCCTTGTTAAGCCTTGTCTCAATGTGCACATTTGAAGTTCCAATCTCTTTCTCAGCACATTTCTGAATCTCTGAGTGTCCAAGGGGGACTCTGAAGGATGCACTTGTGCATGTTGATGGTATATTCTCTGGTCACCACCTCACTGATGGCAAAAAGGCCCTCCTTGCCACCCTTCTTTGCAGAGTCCATCCCACTAGGCACAGGTTGGAAACAACTCTCCCCTGCCCTCTTAAACATTTTATGAAAGCTTAATTTCACCCTTTGAACCTAACTGAAAGCTGTTACTATTTTGTTTACATAATCTCTTCTTTCTCCATCACTCATCATAATTAAGTGTGAAAAGTTAGAATTTGACCTCATTAATCCTCACTGATTAATCCTTAGTGATGCTACTACTCCATATTTTTATAAAAATATACATACAAAAATTTGTCTTTTATGATATTTTGTGAGATCCAGCTTTTATCTCTGCTGGTTTCTGTTAATTTTCGTCTAACCAGCTACCCTACTTGATTCACTGACCACTTGCCATTTGGCTCAGACTCCTCCTTTGTGCATCAAGTAAAGATTTATGATCTGCTCAATACCATGGCCTCCCTGCTTTTTAACTCATACATCTCCAGTGTGGTTTTTTTTGTTCGCTTGTTTTTTGTTTTTTTTTTGTTTTGTTTTGCTTTCTTTGCACCCTGCTCGGTACCCTTCTCCACCTACCCTGCTATCACTTCAAAATCTATCTCACTGGATTATTTGATTTTTGGGTGCCGAGTTTGATAAGTTCTTTATAGATTTGGGTAGTAACCCTTTATCCGAAATGTCATTTGCAAATATCTTCTCTCATTCTGTCAGGTGCCCTTTAGTTTTGTTGAATGTTTCCTTCACTGTGCAGAAGCTTTTTATCTTGATGAGGCACCAAGAGTTCATTTTTGCTTTTGTTTCCCTTGTCTCCCCAGAGACATGTCTAGTAAGAAGTTGCTCCAGCCAAGGTCAAAGAGGTTGTTGCCTGTTTTGTCCTCTAGGATTTTAATGATTTCCTGTCTCACATTTAGATCATTCATCCGTTTTGAATTTAATTTTGTGCATGATGTAAGAAAGTAGTCCAGTATCATTCTTCTGCATGTCACTGTCCAATTGTTTTCCCAGCACGATTTGCTGAAGAAACTGTCTTTTTTTCCATTGGATATTCTTTCCTGCTTTGTCAAAGATTAGTTGGCCATACATTTGTGGGTGCATTTCTGGCTTCTCTATTCCACTCCATTGATCTGAGTGTCTGTTTTTGTGCCAGTACCATACTGTCTTGATGATTACAGTTTTGTAATACATCTTGAAGTCCAGGATTGTGATGCCTCCACCTTTGGTTTTCTTTTTCATCATTATTTTGTCTAGTCAGGGTCTTTCGTGGCTCCGTACAAATTTTAGATTTATTTGTTCTAGCTCTATGAAGAATGCCAGAGTTATTTGGATAGGTATTGCATTGAATATGTAGATTGCTTTGGGTAGTATCAACATTTTAACAATATTTTTTCTTCCAATCCATGAGCATGGAGTGTTTTTCCATTTCTTTGTGTCGTTTTCAGTTTCTTTTATAAGTGTTCTACAGTTTTCAGTGTACAGATCTTTTACCTCTTTGGTTAGGTTTATCCCCAGGTATCTTATGGTTTTTGGTAAAATTGTAAATGGGACCGATTCCTTGATTTCTCTTTCTGCTGCTTTATTATTGGTGTATAGAAATGCAACCAATTTCTGTATGTTGATTTTATATCCTGCAACTTTGCTGAATTCATGTATCAGTTCTAGCAACTTTTTGGCAGAGTTTGTTGGGTTTTCCACGTTTTTTTATCATGTCATCTATGAAGGGTGAAAGTTTGACTTCTTCTTTGCCAATTTGTATCCTTTTTATTTCTTTTTGTTGTCTGATAGCTAAGGATACAACTTCCAGTACTATGTTGAATAACAGTGAGAGTGGACATGCCTATCATGTTCCTGAGATTAGGGGAAAAGCTCTCAGTTTTTCTCCATTGAGGATGATATTAGCTGTGGGTGTTTCATATATTCCCTTTATGATGTTGATGTATGTTCCCTCTATCTCTACTTTCTTGAGGATTTTTATCAAGAAAGGATGTTGTGTTTTGTCAAATGCCTTTCTGCATCTTCAGATGATCAAATGGTTCTTATCCTTTTTTTTTTTTTTAAATAAATGTGGTGTATCACATTGATTAATTTGTGGATGTTGAACCAGCCCTGCAGCAGAGGAATAAATCCCACTTGATCATAGTGAATAATTCTTTTAATGTACTGTTTAATTTGATTTGCTAGTATATTGTTGAATTTTTGCATCCAGGTTCATTAGGGATATTTTGTGGGGTCTTTGTCAGGTTTTGGAATCGAGGTAATCTTGGGTTCATAGAATGAGTTTGGTAGCTTTCCTTCCATTTCTATTTTTTGGAACAGTTTGAGAAAAATAGGTATTAACTTTTCTTTAAATGTCTGGCAGAATTCCCCTGGGAAGACATCTGGCTATTATTTGTTGGGAGGTTTTTTTTATTACTGAATCAATTTCTTTGCTGGTTAGGGCCTATTACAATTTTCTATTTCTTCCTGTTTCAGTTTTGGTAGTTTATATGTTTCTAGAAATTTCTCCATTTCTTCCAGATTGCCCAGTTTGTTGGCATATAATTTTTCATAGTATTCTCTTATAATTGTTTGTGTTTCTATGGTGTTGGTTGTGGTCTCTCCTCTTTCATTTGTGATTTTATGTATTTGGGTCCTCTCTCTTTTCTTTTTAAGTCTGGCTGGGGGTTATCTGGCTGGCGGTGTCTGGCTGGGGGTTATTCTTTCAAAGAACCAGATCTTTATTTCATTATCTGTTCTACTGTGTTTTTTGTTGTTGATCTGTATGATTTATTTCTCTAATCTCCATTATTTCCCTTCTTCTGCTGGCTTTAGGATTTATTTGCTGCTCCTTTTCTAGCTCTTTTAGGTCTAAGGGTAGGTTGTATATTTGGGACCTTTATTGCTTCTTGAAATAGGCCTTATTTGCAATGTAACTTCCTCTTAGGACTGGCTTTGCTTCATCCCAAAGATTTTGGACTGCCATTGTTTCATTTTCATTTGTTTCCCTTTATTTTTTAATTTCCTGGTTAACCTATTCATTCTTTACTAGGATGTTCTTTAACCTACATATATTTGAGGCCTTTCCAAATATTTTCTTGTGGTTGATTTCAAGTTTCATAGTGTTGTGATCTGAAAATATGCATGGTATGATCTTGATCTTTTTGTACCTGTTAAGGGCTGATTTGTGACCCGGTATGTGATCTCTTCTAGAGTGTCCCATGTGCACTTGAAAAGAATGTGTATTCTGCTGCTTTAGGATAAAATGTTCTGAATACATCTGTTAAGTCCATCTGGTCCAGTGAGTCATTCAAAGTCATTGTTCCCTTGTTGATTTTCTGCTTAGATGACCTGTTCATTGTTGTAAGTGGGGTGCTGAAGTCCCTTACTATTTTTGTATTATTTTCAATGAGTTTATTTACCTTTGTGATTAATTGATTTATATATTTGTTTTTTCATGTTGGGGCATAAATATTTACAAAGGTTAGATCTTCTTGATGGACATACCCCTTAATTATGATATGATTTCCTCATCATTTCTTGTTACAGTCTTTGTTTTAGAGTCTAGCTTGTCGATATAAGTTTGGCTAATCTAGCTTTCTTTTGACCTCCCTTAGCATGATAGATGGTTCTCCATTCCCTCATTTTCAATCTGCAGGTGTCTTTAGGTCTAAAATAAGTTTCTTGTAGGCAGCATAAAGATAGATCTTGTTGTTTTTGTTTTTTAATCCATTCTGATCCCCTATGTCTTTTGATTGAAGCATTTAGTCCATTTACATTCAGAGTGATTACTGAAAGATATGAATTCAGTGCCATGTGCGACCTGTAGAGTTGGTGTTTCTGGTGATGTTCTCTGGTTCTTTGTAGTCTTTGTTGCCTTGGTCTTCCCCACCCCCCTTCAAATTTCTTGCAGGCTGGCATACTGGTCATGAATTCCTTTAGTTTTTGTTTGTCTGGGAAAGCATTTATCTCTCCTTCCATTGTGAATGACAGCCTTTCTGGATAAAGAATTCTTGGCTGCATATTTTTCCTATTTAGCACATTGAAAATTTCTTGCCACTCCCTTTTTCAGTGGAAAGGTCTGCTGCTAACCTTATGTGTCTACCCTTGTAGGTTAAGGACCTTTTGTCCCTAGCTGCTTTCAGAATTCTTTCTTCATATTTTGCAAGTTTCACTATGGTATGTCATGGTGTTGACATGTTTTTGTTGATTTTGAGGGGAGTTCTCTGTGCCTCTTAGATTTGGATCCCTGTTTCCTCCCAAGGGATTCCCCAGATTAGGGAAGTTCTCAGCTATAATTTGGTCAAACAAACCTTCTGCTCCTTTTTCCTTCTCTTCTTCTGGGACTCCTATGATATGGATGTTGTTTCATTTCATGGAATCACTTAGTTCTTTAAGTTTGCCCTCATGATCTAATAATTTCCTCTCCCTTTTTTCAGTTTTATTATTTTCCATAATTTCACCTTGTACATCACCTATTCTCTCTTCTGTTTCTTCAGTGCTCATTGTCACTGTATCCAGTTTACTTTGAATCTCAGTTAAAGCATCTTTTATTTCAACCTTACTAGTTCTTAGGTCTTTGTTCTCTGCAACAAGGGTTTCTCTGGAGTCTTCTATGTTTTTTCTTTTTTTTTTAATTTCTTTCAAATGCAGCTACTAATCTTATAACTGTTCTTCTAAATTCTTCTTCAGATAAATTGTGTATATCTGTTGTGAGCAAGTCCCTGCCTATAATTTCTTTTTGACCTTTCTTTGGGGGAGAATTCCTCTATCTTATCATTTTGGCTAAGTTTCTGTCTTTTGCATTTTTTAAAAGCTTGTTATGGGGGCGCCTGGGTGGCGCAGTCGGTTAAGCGTCCGACTTCAGCCAGGTCATGATCTCGCGGTCTGTGAGTTCGAGCCCCGCGTCAGGCTCTGGGCTGATGGCTCGGAGCCTGGAGCCTGTTTCCGATTCTGTGTCTCCCTCTCTCTCTGCCCCTCCCCTGTTCATGCTCTGTCTCTCTCTGTCCCCCAAAAAAATAAATAAAAAACGTTGAAAAAAAAAAATTAAAAAAAAAATAAAATAAAATAAAAGCTTGTTATGTTTCTTGCACTTGCGAGTACTATTATATTAAAAAGGGGTCATACACTGTCCAGGGCCTGGCACTTCAAGAAGTGTTTATGGTATATGTTATGTACACTCTGATGTTGAGTTTTCCCTCTGATCAGTCCTCTGCAGAGTTCCTCTTTGCTTGCAGTGGTGGAGTGTTTGGACTTTTAACCAAGTGTGCTTTGAATTTTGTTGTTGTTGTTGTTGAAGTAACCCTGGAAAAAAGGGGGGAGGCCTGAGCCACCAAAAAGAGAAAATGAATGGGAACAAAAAGAAACAAACAGAATCAAAAGACTAGAAAGGTGGTTCTAAAGAACAAGAAAGAAAAGAGAAGAAGAAGAAGAAGAAGAAGAAGAAAGAATAAAAAAGCCTGATCCAGAGAGAGAGAGAGAGAGAGAGAGAGAGAGAGAAAAGGAAATAAAAAGCAAACAAACAAGAAACTCTGAGCCTGGTTCCAAAAGAGAAAAAGAAGAAACAAAGAAAAAAGAACTATGGGTGTCATTTTGAAGCCCTGGATTTTCAGTGCACTTGGTGTATGGCGGGTGCTGGGTGTGCTGGTCTTCTGGAGAAGAGATCTGTTGCTTTGGCTCCAAGTCAGTCCTGCCCCAATAAATAAATGGTTGCCAGACATGGGTGGGGCGGGGGGGGGGGTGTTGTGGGGTTTGGTGTAAGCAGGTCCTGCCTCCACTGGGGCCTGCTATGTTGCTCTCTGAAGTCCCACTGTGTTGGTGTTGAGGGGAAAATGGTGCCACCCCAATAGCTTGTCTCTGGACTGAGGATCTCACATCCTCCACTGTTTAGGCAGCCTTCACAGAATAGTGAGGACAGTCAGCTCACCCTGAACCACAGCTCTCCTGTCTCTTTGATTCTGCACACAGCTGGGATTCAAAACCCAAAATCTTAAAGGACCCAGGATCATGCAGATCCACTCCCCTCCTCCAGAGTGGAACCTGTCCATGCTGTCTGAAGTCCTCTGTCCCTGAGCAACAGCCCCATGCCTGCACAGTGTATAGAATCTATGGTGTGGCACTGCTAAAGAAGAAAAGGTTATATTCCCTCTGGGTGTGCCTCTGTCTCCTGCTGATTAAAAGCCTTTGGCTGGCACCTGCAGTGTCTGTTATCCTTGGGAGGCAATAAACCCTCTTCCAAAAGTACTCCTGGAAAGGGAAAGTTCTTTTTCAGTGTCCTCTGGAGATCCCTACACTACGCTATGTTATCCAAGGCCAGCTCCCAGTTACACACTTCCAAAACCTCAGAGTTTGAGCTCCAAAAACTATTTGCAAAAAAACAAACAGACAAAAACAAAACAGAAAACTGGGATTCTCAGTACTTCTCACTTCTCAGTCCATGGTCTAGAGAGGTTTTCCTCTAGTGGGAACTCGATGCCACATTTTCTCTACCCCCTTTCTTTCTTTCCCTTTTGTCTCTCCATGTAGAGTTCCCTCCCTTCCATGGCTCTGCTGTCTTTCTCTCCACCAATTCACTTCCACACACCTTCTACCTGCCAAGTTGTCTCCCTCCAACTATGGAGATCCTTCTTCCATTCCGCAGATAAATTTCCTGGGTATTTCAAGTGATCTGATCTCATTACAGCTGTGTTTGATGGATGAGGAAAGCTCAGGGTCCCCCTACTTCTCCACGATTTTAAGTCCTTTCTCAAGATGTCTTATAATTACAGAATCATTTGGGAAGAATTACTATGAATATATTGTAACACGTTTATCTGTTGTTACCAATGTTTTTTTAGTTTATACGATGTAGTTATTAGTTATTAATGTAATAATCTAATGTTAAGCTCTTAAAGAAAAGCCTTATGGTATATTCAACCTCATTCACGTGAATCATCCTGCCTGCTATCCCTAAAGTTGCAGAAATGTAGATGCCTTCCAAATATCCTCCTTAGAAACAGAATCCTAATTTTATTCAATAAAGCAGTGTTCCCAGCCAAAATAATACATTTCCCAGCCGCCGCTATAGCTAAATATGGGCATGTGACTAAATTGTCATTGTCAGTGACATTAAAACGACTATTTGGTATTTGGTAGAAGGCAATGTGGTCAGTTAGGAAGCATACATATTGGTTATTTCCTGCTTTCCCCTTTTTCTTTTTCATAAAATGAGCACACGGGGATGGTTACCAACCATCTTGCATTATAAATTGAGTTCGAGGATAGAAATAACATTTTACAAATGTGAAGCAGAGGACAGAAGGAACTTCGGTCCCTTGAAATTCAGCAAGCTTTTAAGATTCACAAGGGATACCATAATAATGTTGACGATGATTAGTTGTTGACTAATTCCCACCTCCTCAGAAGTTTTTCTGTACTGCCAAACTTAGCTGAAAACTACATTTCTCAGATATCATTACAGGTAAGATTCTGTATTGAAAATTATTTCAAAATTAGATGAATTTGTGTGAGGTTTGGGAAATGTTACCCTCAAATCCATCAATTTTGTCTTAAAATAAAACTGGCCATCATTGCTCCGTAGGGACCTGTTTTTGTCTGTTTGTTTGGTTGGTTGGTTGGTTGGTTTTTGGGTTTTGTTCAAATTAGATCACCGAGTTTAATATGACTGGGCTTCTCATTGTTGCTGCAAGATTTTCTCCTTTATTGTCCTCTAAAGGCCCCAGCTGTGATATTCATTCGTGTATAGGTTTTATAACCCTGACTACTCTTGTCATTTAACAAATTCTCTTTATTCCCCAACTCCTAGTGACTCATTCCATTTCTGGCATGGTTATACCAATTTATACATTAAAAACAATCTTTCTATCCCTTTGGAATTTCCATTCTACTCAGCTCACCAATGATGGTGTCATCCCTATCTCAACCACCTACTAGCCTGGTCATCCATGAAAGTAGACCTTGGTGTTACTAACAGCAATATTTTCATAAATCCAATGCCATTCATCCAATTCTTATTCTCTGACCACTTCTTCCTAATTTTCAAGTTCATTATTTCTGGCATTCCCAAATCCAACATTCTCTCAAGTCCATTAAGAACTCCAATCCAATGATCCTATAACCTTTTGTTACTCATTCATATGATTTTCTCTTTGCATTCCTTACTTTGCAATAGAGATCACTCTAAAATGTAAGCCAACGACTCAGTTCTCTCCTACGACTCTCCCCTTTGTTCACACTTTCCCAGTCACACTGACTGCTATGCTATTTTCAAACATGTCAGGAACATCCCTGCTTTAGACTTTTATAGCTGCTTTTTTACCTCTTCCCCAGATATTTAGTTAACTAAGTCACTCACCTCTTCAGGTCTTCAGGCTTTTGCTCAGTTCTCATCTTCTCAGTTAGATTTACCTAACCAACTATATCATGTTTTTCTGCCCTGCATTCCAATTCCTCCTTACCCTACTATTCTTTTTTCTTTTCACTCTCCCTTTTGTCTATTCATGCTCTAGCAAATTACCACAAATGTAATGACCAAAAATACCATGAATCAATTGTCTTATAATTCTGTAACTAGGATTTCAACATGGCTCTTCTTAGGCAAAATCAAACTGCTGGCAGGGCTATGTTCCTCTCTGGAGGCTCTAGAGGAGAATCTGTTTCTTTGCCTTTTCCAGCTTCTAGAAGACACCCACATTCTTTGGCTCGTGACCACATTCTTCCATCTTCTAAGGCAGCAATGCTGGGACATCATCCTGATTTACTTCCATTGTCACATTTCCCTCTGAAGCTTTTCTGTTTCCTTCTTCCACTTTTAAGTACTCTTGGGATTACACTAGACCAATGTAGATAATCCAAGGTAAACTCCCTGTTTTAAGATCAGCTGATAAGCAATCTTAATTCTACCTGCAACCTAAATTTCCTGCTGCCATGTAGCATAGCATTACCACAGGTGTGGAGGACTGGGATGTGCATATCTTTGGGAGGCCATTATTCTACACACCATATCATGTATATGTGAGTCTATTTCTTGACTAATTCTGTTCCATTGATCTGTTTGCCTATCTTTATACCGATACCATAGTCCCACTTACCGAAGTCTACCATGAAAGTAAGTGTGCTATGAGGTAACTGAATATTTAACATAGTTTTTCAAGATTTAAAAAAATCTATTCTACATCCTATGTTTTTCTATATAAAGGATAGAATAAACTTTTCAATTTACACACAAAGGTCTTTGGGATTTTTATTGGATGGCATTCAACCTATAAATCAACCTAAGGAGAATTAAAAACAAAACAAAGCTGAGTTTTCTGATATACATGTATTATACTTTTCTTCATTTGTACAGGTCTCGTTCATTTTCCCTTGGTAATTTTTTATGTTTTCATGTAAAAATGTTAAAAAAATTTTTTTTTACATTTCTTCCTAAGTATTTAGATTTTTGATAATATTGCAAATGCTTCAATTCTTGAGTCTTTCTTTTCAATTCTTTGATTTTTGTATATTGGCCCTGTATCCAGTGAGAAAGGTTAAGTTCAATTTTTGTTTTAACAGTTTTTTTTTTTTTTTTTTGCTAAATTTCTTAGGACTTTTCTACATAAACATGTATGTCATTTGCCAATAGCAACAACAGTATTTACTCTTTTCTGGTCCTTGTGCCTATAATGTTCCTTTTTTTGCTGTATTGCACAGTGTAGGACTCCCATGTAATGTTGAATGGAAGGTATGAGAATAAGCAAATTTGCCTTTTACCCAATATAACAGTAAAATAATTAAATAGTTCAGAACTAGTAAAAGGGTAGTTCTAGGAGTATCACTGCTACCGTTTATCAGTTGAGAAAGTGGGCATCCATTTCCAGTTGTCTGATCTTCCTATTGAATAATCACTTATCTTGTAATTAATTTAAGAATAAAGAAAAACATTATTTTTTTACATTTAATCCACTACTTACTGTTTGGGTAAAATTTATTTCTTTTTCTAGATCACATGTTTCTTTCATTTTATGTTATTCCCCTTCATACGAAAGATCTTCCCTCTTATAGTCTGATAGTCTTATAGTATAAGTGTGCATTCTTATAGTCTAAGCATTTCTTATAGTCTAAGTGTGCTGGCTAAAAGTTTATTAAGTTGTTTTTTATGTTAAAATGTCTGTTTTGCTTTATGAGTTAAAATATACTGCTAAAGGGTATTTGGGTGGCTAAATTAGTTAAGTGTCCAACTCTTGATTTAGGCTCAGGTCACAATCTCATAGTTCATGAGTTCGAGCCTGACAATGGGCCCTGCACTGACCATGCAGAGCCTGCTTGAAGCTCTGACACAGGGCTTGATCCCATGAAAGCAAGACCATGACATGAGCTGAAATCAAGAGTCAAACTCTTAACTTACTGAGCCACTCAGCTGCCCCGCCTTTTTTTTTGATGGCACTTCCATTTATGCAGTCCCCCAAGTCAATTATTTAGCTCAAACCCATGAACTGTGAGATCATGACCTGAGCCGGAGTCAGATGCTCAACTAACGAGCCACCCAGGGGTCCCAAATATTGCCATTTTATTTTATTTTTTTTTAATGTTTATTTATTTTTGAGACAGAGAGAGACAGAGCATGAACGAGGGAGGGTCAGAGAGAGAGAGAGACACAGAATCCGATGCAGGCTCCAGGCTCCGAGCCATCAGCACAGAGCCCGACGCGGGGCTCGAACCCATGGACTGTGAGATCATGACCTGAGCTGAAGTCAGTCGCTTAACCGACTGTGCCACCCAGGTGCCCCAATATTGCCATTTTAAACTACATGGGTATTATGTTAAGTGAACTTATAGGGTATTATATTAATTATACTAATTAGAGAGCGATAAATACCATATGAGTTCCCATATATGTGGAATCTCTAAAACAAAACATGAACAAACAAAATAAAACCAAAACAGACTCATAAGTACAAAGAACAAACTGGTGGTTGCCAGAGGGGAGGTGTTAAAGGAATGGGCAAAATAGGTAAAGGAGATGAAGGGGTACACACTTCCAGCTATAAAATAGATAAGCCACGGGAATGGAAGTAGACCATAGGGAATATAGTCAATAATATTGTAATACATTTATATGATGACTGATAGTAACTACACTTATCATGGTGAGCATTTCATGTTGTATATAAACATCAAGTCATTAAGTTGGACACCTGAAACTAATATGATATTTTATGTCCACTATACTTCAATTAAAAATAAAGCAAAGAATTAAACAAACAAAAACAAAACTGTTTAAAACTCAATGACTATTAAAGATAAGTCACAAACTTAGAAATATATTTTACATGACATTACTGGCATGTTTGTCAATGGGAATTTCTTGGAAATAAACTCTTAAAACGTCTCTAAAACTTCCCAGACAAGTAACAGATAGGAAATATCTCTGAAAGGAATAATGTCAAATATTTTCTATGGGAAAGTAATAGACTATTATTGTAATGGGCTACTTTTTAACAGATAAAATTATGTTACTGCATAAAATCAAAATTGTCCTTTCAGTAACTGCTTCTTGAGGCTCAGCAAGAAGTAAGAACATATATTAACTGTGAAACTGGAATAAAAAAAATACATGCCCTTGTAAATGCAGAATAACTAACAGAAGATACAAACTCCACTTAGTGAGCTTGAATATAAGTTTTCTCTCATACCTTTAACAGGAAATTCATGAAAATTAATAATTATTCTATTTTCCTATATCTGATTTAGTTTCTAAAACAAATCTAGAATTTCTTAGGATAAATAAAAATTACTGAAAGTAAAATAAATTTTCAAGGACTGAAGGTATTTTTTACTATCTTAATATTCAACTGTGAAATAAGTATTTCATTTCTTAGTTATAATTTCTAGTACATTAAAAGTGAGAAGATATACTACTTATTGCAATTATTTCTCATGAAAACAATACAATTGCAATGTTGATGAGGCCCTTAAAATGAACCACTTTCAAAAATCTTAGAAAGCTAAGTCTCCTGTTGATTACCTACACTGCTTTCAAGGCCGTCAATATTTCTTTGTGTATATCATTTAGTAGTATGTGAAGTCATCAGTATTTTGATTAGTGTTGCCCTAGGTGACCAACACACTTTTTTTTTAAGTTTATTTATTTTGAGGGGGGCGGGGAGCACAAGCAAGAGGGGCAGAGAGAAAGGGAGAGAGAAAATCCCCAGAGCTCCTCACTGTCAGCACAGACCTTGACTTGGAGCTCTATCTCATGAACTGTGAGATCATGACCTAAGCCAAGATCAAGACTCGCCTCTGAACTGGCTGAGCTACCCAGGCACCCCTGACCATCATACTTTTTTATGGACTAATCACTAAGAAAGATTATTTAGCGCCTTTTTAAAATGTTTTTAATTAATTAATTTATTTATTTTTTTTATTTTAGAGAGAGTGAGAGAGAGCACTAGTGGAGAGGGGCAGAGGGAGAGAGAGAATCTCAACCGGGCTCCACACTCAGCATGGAGCCTGATGCCAGGGTTGATCCCACATCCCTGGGATTGTCACCTGAGCTTAAATCAAAAGACAACACTCAACCAACTGAGCCACCCACATGTCCTTATTTAACCACTTTTGAACAAAGACAAGATAGACCATCTATGGGTCTATCTATGGAATAATTTAAGAATTATTATATGTAACGTGATGGTGAATTTAAGTGTCAACCAAGCTAGTCCATAGTACCAAGATATTTGGTTAAACATTATTCTAGATGTTTCTGTGAAGTTATATTTTTTAGATTAAATTGACATTTAAATCAGTTGGCTGAATAAAGCATATTACACCCCATAATATGGGTAGGTCTCAATCAATCAGGTGAAAGCTTTAAAAGTAAAAAGACTGACTTTCCCTAAAGAAAGGAATTCTGCCAAGCAGACTGACTTTGGCTTTGAGCTGTAATTCAATTCCTCCCTGGGTCTCCTGCTTTCCACTCTACCCTGCAGATCTTGGACTTGCCAGCCTCTGCACTCATGGGAGCCAAAAATCTTACAATCTTTTTCTTTCTACATAAAATCTTATGTACAAACATAACATATAGTGTTGCTGAAATTATTGTGGCATCAGGATTATATATATATATACATATATATATATATATATATATATATATATACACACACACACATATACACACACACACACATATAAATATATAATTATCATTATGATATCTATATCATATATACAATCATATATATACAGAGAGAGGTGGCAGGGGAGGAGTAAGTGAGGGAAGGATCAGGGGAGAGGGAGACAGAGAGAAAGTATTTGTTTCTCTGGAGATCTGTTTCCCCAACTAATATACATGGTATATTTAGACTTGAAAAACTGCAATTGGTTTTAAAATTAACATTATTTGAATATGTCAAGGGTTTTATTTATTTTTTATTGATACTTAACTTCAGTATCAATTATCCAGAATAAACACAGGGAAATGTGTGATTTAAAAATATTAGACGTATTTTCAGAAAATGTTATTTGTCTAAACTCCATCACTGTCATAAAATTAGGGATTTCTCAGTATTTGAAAGTATTTGTTGGCAGTAATATCACTGGGAAATAATATTAATAACTTCCCTCCCTAAAGCTGTCATCTAATTTGGCTCTGCTTAAAACCTAATTGGGAGAAAAGAGCAAAAATTTATTTGCATTGTTTCCAATACAGAATTGACATTTACCTATTTCATAGTGAAAACGGATAATAACATTTATTTAGCCCAATTCTACTCTAGATGTGTCTTAGAAAAGTTAAAAAGTGAAATTAATAGGTAATTATATTTCCAACACTTCTCTCTGAATAGGAAAGGGGATGTTTAATTTCAGGGGTAAGGGCTATTTTTTTCATCTGCTGAGGTTCTATGTTTTAGACCACAGAACCTGCTGAGGTTCTATGTTTTAGACCACAATACATCACTTTTCCAGTTAAAGTGCTTAGGTAACATGCCACGAAAAACTCAGACTCTGCTGCATTAAATGCATGTTTCATCTTCATAAGCACATTTGCAAATGGTAATAATCTTTACATGATCAGTAATACGAACAGTAATAATCATTCATCTTTAAAGAGAAAGGTCTCTTTAAAATGGGAGGGCAAAATGGGTAGTTGAAGGAAGAAAATACACAATAAGAAATGAAAGAATCAACCAAATAGAGTATACTAGTGCTTTAGTCACACAGGCTAGACTAACTGCTACAAGGCTTATGTGACTTGTCAGCTTCCCAGCTTCCCAGCTTCTCAGTCTTTCTGTGCATAATTTTCAAAATTCACAGGCTGCTTTTGTTTCCAAGCTCCTAATGTGTTTTTTTTTTTTTTTTTTTTTTTTCAGTCTGTTCTTAGTCCATTTGGGCTGCTATAACAAAATATTACTGGGTGACTTAAAAGCAACAGAAATTTATTTCTCATAGCTCTGAAGTCTGGAAGTCTGAGATCAGGGTACCAGCATGGCCAGGTGAGGACTCTTGCAGGTCGCAGACTGCCCTTTGTGTCTGCAGAGCTCTGCATGACTCTTTTATTATAGCATTAATCCCATTCATCAGGGCTCCACCCTTATGACCTCACCAGCTCTTAAAGATCCCACCTGCTAAGACCATTACTTTGGGGATAAGGATTTCAACATATGAATGTTGGAGGAGATAACAGTCCAACCATAGCAGATGAGACTGGACAAAATTTCCAGGTTCCCTGTATAAATAACCTGGTTGAAGTCTTGCCTTTAGTACTCACTAGTTATACAAACTTTGACACTTCCATAACCTCTCTAGTTGAATACCTTCCTCTTTAATTATGGGGTTAGAGATATCTAACTTATGGACTGGTACAGAATAAATGTGAAACGTTTAAGAGGGTCTTTGTAAATAGAGAAAGGCTCTATCAATATATTCAGTACTTTTTGTATTTTTCTGAGGAGAGTGATGCTTTGAGATGACAATCTATTTCAATACACTTTTTTAAAATTTCTTTTTCTTTTTCTCCTAAAACATCACCACTCTCAGCAGCTAGTTCTAAAAGCTGTCCATGTGCAACCAAATCCTGTTTCCTTTGGACTTTGCTGCTTGCTATTTAATGCCTACTATATAGATCATATGAGAAGTTGCTAAAAAAAAATATTTGTAGCATTGTGAAATAGATTTTTACAAAAATATCATATTCTATATTATTACAGTAATAAGAAAATAAGCTACCTAGTTCCTAAGTGTTTTAGTCTTATTTTAAAAAACTTTTTTTCCAGATCTCCACTGATTCTTTCTTTATGTTGATTATTAGGTATTTTTAGTCAAGTCATAGAAACTGCAGAGAATAACACACAATAGAGTCCCTTCACATTGGTAATAGTTACGGATTTCCACATGTGTCTATAACCTGCAGATCTGGGGAAACTTGAGTCCCAGAAGGCCTCCTCTGCAATGATACCTGGTGAAATCTGCAAGGGACCAGGGCAGATGGGGTCATTTGCAGAGAAGGTCACTGGCAGGTACCCACTGCAGAAGTTTTCACAACATGTCTGATAGTGATATCCCCTGCTTTTCTTCCTTGTTCCCAGCTGGCTCTATACATCTATCTTAGCTTTGCCAGTCTTTGGGTGGGGTGAAACCTAAGTGGGACTTTTGTACGGTACCCCAAAAGGCTAGGGAAATTTGTCATTCACCCCCTCCTTTTCCCTGTGAGGGGGACTCTTTTAAGCTAGGGAGTTCCCTGTTGGTGCTGTGCAAAGGCAGTTTGGGGAATGGGGTGATGCATGCAAAATGAACCTTGTTCTTCCTTCCCCAGTGCAGTTATTCTGAAGATTTATGTTCCACTGTGTTCCTGAAGTTTCTTATGTGGTTTTGTTTGTGGATTACTGTCTAATTGCCGATCTTTTTGCTGGAACAGAGACTGGAGTCTTCTAGTTGGCCCTCTCATTGATGTCACTGTGCAGATCCCAAATGACTATTTCTTTAGGTGAAAAGACATATCTATTTGGTGATATTGGCTACAGATTTAAACTGTGTGTTTTGCCTCCATACCTACCTGAACCGTAATGTAAACCTACTAGCCAGTGAGTTCAAGGTAATTTTAACATATGTGGTCATGAAAATAACTCTTCAATGCAGGTCAATTAGGAATGCATTCAATTTTGACTTGAAGAGACACACGGAAGAAGGAACTCAAAATTTAATGCATGTAACTTGAAACCCGTGTCGAAGAGAAGACTATTTTGTAAACACTAAAACTTTGCAGCTTTCAGGAGTTCCAAATTAGCTATTCTCCCATCTAGAGAAGAAAAATAATATTATCTAATATCTAGGTCAAATTAGACATATATGTAGTGTTTTCCCACCACATAAATTTTAATATATTAAATACATGACATGATTCCAGTCTGGTGGTGGTTTCGTTGTTAAGCTACCTATGAGTGCTGGGTATCTACCTATAATCAACTTAACAAACTGTTTTCAACACTGTTTGTTGTCCCTTTCCTATGGTTACAATTTACAACTTTTGCTTTAAACCGATGGTGAATTCATCTACCTTAACATCTCCTACACGAAATTGACTGACTCAATGACTGAGCAGTAGCAAGCAGCGTCTCACCTGATTTTTCCTTTTTGCCATATTCAGGACCAAAAAAGCAAAAATAAAAACATAACTCACATACACTAGCAGAATCATTTTCTGAAACATGCTATGCCTTTCTCCTTTCTTAAGCAGCACTAGCCTGGGCTGAGGTCTGTGCTTCACTGTAAAATTTCTATCAATCGCATAGTATATTTTTCAAGACTGAATAAAATGGCACCTGTAAAAGTATTTAACGCATGACCAAGAATGCACTATTTTCATGAAATTTGAATCTCTTCATTGTTTCCCACTTTTTCATGTCGAAGTCATCCATACTTCTTTATTATCCAGGGGGGTTTTCTTACTGATACCATAATTGTACATTTTCTTCATACATTTGCTATTCAGTTTAGATTGTTTCAGTCAAATTAGAAAATTGTTGAGTTCTGCTCAAGGTAATCCTTTATTTACAATCTACAGTATAATTCTATCACATTTATTTTTTTTACTTTTTTTATCGAAATGACTGTGTTCAATAATGCACATTTTCAGCTTAGGATATTCACTCGCCATCATTTGTCATTGAAGCTAACTGCCAAGGAAACAAGGAGTGGGAACTGAGATATGTCACCTGCCAGAGTTCTACTGGAAGTTGGTGACAGAAGAATTAAAATTCACAACCTCAGAAATTCAGTGTGGAGCTGGGCACATTCTGTTGCATTCTCCATCCTGCACAAGAATGGAAGGTAGAAATTAAAATTAAAAAAAGAACAGAAAAGTCTGTTGATTGTTTGCTGAGATCTAAATTATAGTGTTGCAAACTGTCAGGATAAGCTGCCCAGCTCTGTCAATCAGAATGATGGAAGCTGATACTCTCGGGGTGGTTTTTCATGCCTCTTGGGAAAATCTCTTCCTGATCTCACCAGCAAGATCAATAGAAGCCAAGAAAACATAATGTCCGGAGGCATATCCCAATCTAGAGGGGAGATTTAGCCACTACTTTCACTCAAAGCCTACTCTGAAGCTTCCTCTGGGTGGGTTTCTGCCCTGGGGCATAAGGATTGGAGAAAACAAATAACAAGACAAATTTAGTTTCTCAGTTTTTTGGCCACCGCCCAGCAGACTGAATGGCTAAGATTAAGAAAACCTGAGCAACATACCAAAGAAAAATTGAGGGAAGGAAAAAAATCAACCAAAGAGAAACCAGGAAAGAGAGTATTAATTTTCTGTAGTTTAGACAAAAGCTACATTTTAAACAATATGTCAGTAAAATAATAAAATCAATAATGTTAGCAGTAACTGCTCTGGGCCGGCCAGAAAATGGGTGTCTCAAATTGTCATTGAAAGGTAACAATTTCTTTACGTTATGAATATTACAGTTGAAACTACAAGTTAAGAAAAAGAATATGAAAAATTGTCCTAAGTCCGTCGGTATATTGTACAATTCTTAGAAAACATTTACATAGTATAAATCATAAGAAAAATCTTTTAAAATATAACTCAATTAACAAAAACAAACAAGCAAAGCCTTCTGCTATAAGGATTAGCACGTGCTAATATAAACACTTGAACTCTTTCCAGCCAGACTGAAGTTTTCATCAAGTTTCCTAGGAGACCGGGAAGGAACAGGGAAGAAAAATACTGATTATGTTTTTGAGGAATGGTGAATTGCATAAGAGAAGCACCTAAGAGCAGTCTAAAAGATATAGCAGCATAGTCAGTGAAAAGAAGAATCTAATCAGAAGGTGGGAACTCTCAATTACTTGGGTAGAGCTGACACAACTCCTACTGGGTAGCCTAGAAGATATTAAATGAAAAGTGATAAACAATCAAAATAAATAGTATGTTTAATAGTGTTTTTAGGAACTTCTATGTCATTACCAGCTTCTCAGTGATGATGGAATTACTTTTAACTTGGATCCAAGGCAAATCATTGTTTAAACTCATACTAGGGCATCATGAAACAGAGCAGAAATTAGAGTTCTCAGAGAGAATGAAAATACAAAACCACTTAGAGAAGTTAAGGGGTTTTTTTAGTAACTATAAACACGCATTTGAAAAATCACATCAGTGGAAAACAAACTACCATAGGAATTGGTTAATTATGTACTCTATTATCTATAAATTTGAGTAAAGGTACGTACATCATGGAGACAATCTTTTCCAGCAGTCTTAGAAGTCTTGTTGCTCCCCAACAAAGGAAGGGACAATGCATATAAAGACTGTAATAGACAAATAGTATGGAACCCAGACTGGAATATTAGCCGAAAAGAAAGCAAACTCTGAGTGCAATCTGGACCCAAACTGCAACAATCTCCTTAGATAAATTTTGCCAAAATTACGCTCAATCCCTAGAGATGAGCTATTACTAGTTACTAGCAGAACCCTATCTGTGAGTTTTTATTGTTTCTTTGATATATCCTTTCATAACTGTGTAACTCTTACTATTATAATGATTTTTCACACACTCCTCCCATTGTTTTATCAAAGTTCCCATTTCGTTGTGCCATGAATGAACACATGAGTATAATCTTAAAGTTTTCTATTTCTACTAACTCAGGACCTGGTGTTGCAGCATGTATGTGGACACTAACAAAAATTTAACTGCCCACTGGCATGTATTACATTATGTTGTTGGACCTTTCTTCCGTTTGGAAGCAAACACTTTCTGTATGGAGAAAAACTTTTGTTTAAACAATACCACAGAAGAGAATAACCGATCCCTTCTTATCCATCCTGCTACTCATCCAATCTATCACAATACCCAAAAGTTTCTCCCTTATTCTTAAATGCCTCATTTTCCTGTGTGTCAGTATTTCTATCAGTCTCATTAACCAAAGTCCTTGTCATTTTGCTACTGAAGGGTCACCAAACTGGCATCATTAAAAAAGATTTACCTGTACGTTGCAAACAGTTGCTAAGCTCTGCTTTCCCACCTCTTCACTGTTCCAACACCAGATTTAATCAGCCCATTTCTCACAGAATGAGGGAAAAACTCATTAAAGAATCATTTAATGTTTCACTGACCTATCTCCAAACTTATTTTCCAAGTTGTCCCCTTTATTTAAGCTAAACGTTCACATTTGGTAATTAACATGTGTTATGTGGAACTGTTTCCTCTGTGAGTAACTCAACCAGTTTTTAAATTTTATTCTTCCAGATCATTTATAACTGCAATCTGGAGAAGAAAGAGAAGTAATGCTGAAAGTAGGAAAATTATTTACAAGACAACTACACTAGCAGAGAAGAGAGATGAACTAAGGCAGTGGCAGTAAGTGAGGGTAACATCTAAGGCAGTAAGGCAGGTCAGCCTCAACAGTAACATGATCGGCATTGCTGCACTGTGCAATATTTTTCTGGTGAATGCATACAATTTTTTTTTTTTTATATTTGCTTGACTTTCTGGGTACTAATCACCATCCTTCTTCAAGGTTCTTTAAAAAAAAAAAAAAAAAAAACTGTAGGGGCGCCTGGGTGGCTCAGTCGGTTGAGCAGCTGACTTCAGCTCAGGTCATGATCTTGGGGTTCGTGAGTTCGAGCCCCGCATGCGGCTCTGTGCTGACAGCCTGGAGTCTGCTTCAAATTCTGTGTCTCCTTCTCTCTCTGCTCCTCCCCCGCTCATGTATCTCTCTCTCCTTCAAAAATAAGTTAAAAAAAAACAACTGTAAAAACCCTTGTTTCATGGTGAATACACATGATGTAATAGTTTTGTCTTTTTTTTTTTTTTTTTTAATATGGTGGAAATAGAAAAACCACCTCCTCCTGAGCCCTATTCTCTAGCTCCAATCTGTACCAATTATCCATTTTACTGGAAATGATTTCCTACTATTTCTAGGAAACATTGTTTCTTTCTCTTTTTTTTTTTTTTCTTTTTCAGAGCTTGCATTTATGGAACTGCTTTATTCTACCCTCATATGTAACGGATAAGGTACAAAGTTTGTAAACTACTGAGTTGGAAACAAATGTTCTTTATATTTTGAAGGGTTGTCTTCCCCTTCCCACTTTCAAGGGTGCTTTGATAAATTAACACCATTACTTAACATGATAATCTTGGCATAAACTAACTCTCACTGTCTGTCTGTCTCTCTCTCTGGAAGATTTTAAGGTCATTAATTTTTCTCAGTTTTTTTTTAAAAATCACGTAGCAATTATACCTTCATACGGGTAACTGAAAAATTCTTTGTTCAGCTACTCTGTGTGCTCTTTGAAATGGCTGTTTCATGTCCTTCCAATTTTCTTCAGTTACTTATTTTATAATTTCCTCCTGACTGGGCTTGCAATTTCCCTACAACTCTTTTAGTAGGATTTTTAGTTTCCTATGACTTTTCAAGTTTCTTGAGTAATTTTTCTTCTTCCTTTTTTTTTTTCTTTTTTTGTTGTTGTTGTTGTTGTTGTTGTTGTTGTTGTTGAGTGAAAGCCCACAGGCACACAGGAAGGGGAGGGGGGAGAGGTAGAGGGAAAGAGAGAATCCTAAGCAGCCTCCAAGCCCAGCACAGAGCCCTACACAATCTCACAACTGTGACATCATGACCTGAAATGGAAATTAAGAGTCAGACTCTTAACTGATTAAACCATCCAGGGCCTCCTCATTTTTTTTTTTTTAATTTTTTTTGAATGTTTATTTATTTTTGAGAGACAGAGACAGAGAATGAGTGGGGGAGGGGTAGAGAAAGCGAGGGAGACACAGAATCCGAAGCAGGCCCCAGGCCCCGAGCTGTCAGCACAGAGCCCGAAGTGGGGCTTGAACTCACCAACTGTGAGACCATGATCCGAGCCGAAGTTGGATGCTTAACCGACCAAGCCACCCAGGTGCCCCCCTCCTCTTATTATTTTTATATCAGCATCTATTTCTTTCTATTTGCAATGGTTTCCCAAAATGTCTTTTCCAGTATTTATATTTATATTTTACCTTACAAATTTCAAATTTCAAAACAATACCTTCCCTGTGTTCTGATTGTTTATCACTATTCTTGTTTAAAGAATGAGACAGACATTTCTTCTGTTCTATTGTCTCTGTTCCCTTCATGTGCATTTTTGTTTGATGTAGATTTCCTCAAATGTGTCATAATTCTTGGCTGTATACTATACGATATACTATGAGGCATAAAAACACTATCTGGAAGCTTTGTGAACCTTGCATGAGCATTGTGAGTGAATGACATTCAATGTAAAAAGACTAAGTAGAAACTTCTAAATTTCAATGCTTATATTTTCTCTTGGCCTCTCATTGTCTCTAGAAAAGAGCCCAGCATTCTCCTTCCTCGGGGATATAAGCCTATACACACTGGGAGGCGGACATGTGGCAACAGGCTGCCCAAATCTTTTATGTGTAGAATTTGACTTAATCTCTCCATCTCTAGTGCACTCACCCTGCAGTGCCCTCAGTGAGCTCTGAAGGCCCAATCCACAGTCTTCTAGATTTACTATCTCAAGAGCAGAAATGTCTCCTTTGTTCAAGGGAGACTGAGGTAGGGTTGGTTTTCAACAGATTCTTGCTCTTCTAGTGCCTCTATTCATGCCCATACTCTGAAGCTCTTCATGTCTCCACTCCAGGCATGTGTGCAAGTTCTGAGTGAGAGACTGACTTTGGTCCTCATGGGCTTCCTCCTGGCCAGCGCTCAGGTTTCAAGTTTAATTGGCTCCATTCGGTCAATTACCAATGACTCGTTTTCATAATTTGTTGACTTTCATGTTTTACTATTTCTTAAGTTCAATTGTTCCTTCTCTTCTTCATCTCTGTGGATTTATACAATTGTAAAAATCTAGTTCAGCCATTTTAGTGTTTCTGTTTATTTTGTAGGAAGCTGAGAGAATCTCTTATGTTTAGCTAAAAACCCAGGTGATATCTTTGAAATGGAAGAAAGTTTGTAGAAAAGAAAATACAAAGGGTTGTGAAAGAGGTCAGCAATGAAAGAAATGACCCTGAGTGGGAAGATGTAACACAAAGCCGTATAGCAATAAGGGTATGGATAAGGGTATGGGGTCCTATACAAAGAACATGAGTGAACTAACTGACCTCACAAGTACAGGTCACCCAAGATGAAGTCCCAATATCAAAAGCTCAATAATGAAAGTAGATTTCAATCTCTGAGCAGTATTCAAATACTACAATACTGAAGACATTTTTTGATGTTTTTTTGATAACTCTCTCCAGACAGATCAAGGTGACTAGCATGCTCAAGCTTAGTGTAGTGTAAATCATAAGTCCTGAGGTGGCGTTGGAAAAGTAGGTATTGGGGTTGTATGGCCTCATTGTTGAAAAGTAACACACTAGGCATTGCTTGGATATTGATCTTAAAACTACAAGTTTTCATAAGAGCTAACTCTAGATAATCACCAATAGTGGATGGATGTAACAGTCTCTGGTCTGTGAATTCAACATTTTCATTTTAAATTATTCTATACTCTATAAGCTAGAGCATCTCCATTTAAGCAATGGCCCCCCCAAAATTCAGAAAAAATATGTGAACAAGCAGCCTCAGCGAATGTATACTTTATTTCCTGAACTGTAAAATGGGGGATAATTATAGTTCTTATGGCTTCATTGTGCATGTGACTTAAACAGTTACATAGAGCCTACACTTAGAAGAATCTTGATTTGGTGTTCAGTTTTTGGTATCTTGAAATTATTAACAGTTTTTTTTTTTTTGGACAAAGGTCCCCATGTTTTCACTTTGCATTTGGCTTTGAAAATTATGTAACTGGTCCTGTTCCCACCTCATAGAGCTGCCGTAAGAACTAAATGAAACAGCACAGTGCCCTGTAGATATTAATCCTTCAACAATGCCAGCTGCCAGACTTATTAGAATAATTGTTGTTATTATTACTATTAGCAATAGTAGTAGTATGAAGGATAGAACTTTATTCAGTCATACTTAATCACACCATGCTCATTATTCACCCATTCTTCAACATAGAATCATTCATTATTCCTTATGTGTTAGATACCGTTCTGGGGAATGTATTAAAATCACCAGTGTATCCCCAAAAAAAGAATCACCAGTTCATCTATATTCTCAATTAGACCATAACATTTTTTAAAAAAGAGAGTTTATCATGTTCATTTCAATAGCCCCCATACCTATCAAATATACTGGATCCACAAGTATTTGTTGGAAAAATAAATGACTAAGTATTTTGAAAGTACCTTATAAGCTATTAAGCCATATCAAATGAAAGCTATTTCTGTTATTCACTCTTTTTAACAATTATATATTAGGTACCTTCCTATTTAACTTTTAACTGTGTTCTTCCCACCTACTCACTCCCCTTGGCAAATATTTCTAAAAGCATGGTCCTATTAATATGAAAGCATCATACATACTACATCCATTAGGAAGCAGGCAAAATTCTTAAATTCGACACACTTAAAACTCAAAGATTATAATGGAATAGGTCACTGATGCAATTGTATTCTCTTACAAAATTGAAATCCCTTAATCATCATATTAGAAATGTATCACTTCTACGAACAGCGTTATGGTATGATGTCCGATGATATATAGAATTTAATTATAAAACTTTTATCACAACATGCAAATACCAAATCACAACTGTGTTCAGTTTTTAAGGAGATGGTTCTTGTCATAGCAAGCAAAGAGTAAGTCTTTTGGCTATAAAGGCATTTTCCATCCACAGCCTCAATACTTAACTCCAAATACCTCCATCCGAAAAAAGGGTCCAATTAAACACACAGTTCTTTTGAAAATCAGCCTAATTAGAGATACTGGGGGATTACTGCCAAGAAATCAGATTGCTTTACTTTCAAGTTTTATAGAATCCATATGCTTGATAAGGTTATATAATGCTGATATGTTTATCAGGTATTTCAATTCTCTGAATTGCAAAGAAGATTGTAGCTCAACCATGTGGACTTTGCCACTTAACTGATTTTAGTTATGCAAATATTAACTATATGTTGCTGCTCATGAACTAGTCTACTTAAAACTCTTGTTTCCTGCACAATTATGCCATAGCGTTGGTGTAGTGATAATGTTGGTATAATAAGAATAATAAGAATCATCATTGTTAAGTTCTACCTTTGTGGAAAGGCACTAAAAGTTCTTAAGCTAAGAAAACAAAGATAGTACAGTTGACCTTTGAACAATATGGGGGTTAGGGGCACTCTTTCCCAAGCAGTAAAAATCAGTGCATCACTTTTGAGTCTCCCAATACTTACCTACTAATATACTACGGTTGACTAGAAGCCTTACCAATATAAATTTGGTTAACACACATTTTGTATGTTATATGTAATACATACTGCATTCATAAAATAACCCAAGCTAGAGAAAACATAATTAAGAAAATCATAAGGAAAAGAAAATATATTTAAAATGTGGTGGCGTATTTATTTTTCAAAAAATAGGGGGATACCTGGGTGGCTGAGTCAGTTAAGCATCCAACTTCAGCTCAGGACTTGACCTCGCGGTTCGTGAGTTCAAGCCCCATGTCGGGCTCTGTACTGACAGCTCAGATCCTGGAGCCTTTTTCAGATTTTGTGTCTCCCTCTCTCTCTGCCCCCTCCCCATTCACACTCTGTCTGTCTGTCTGTATCTTTCAAAAATAAATAAACATTAAAAAATATAGGGTATTGGGTGCCTGGGTGACTTAGTGGGTTAACTATCCAACTCTTGATTTCAGCTCAGCTCATGATCTCACAGTTCATGAGATTGAGCCCTGCTTCAATGCAGAGTCTGCCTGGGATTCCCTCTCTCCCTCTCTTTATACCCATCTCCCACTTGTGCATGTGCTCTTTCTCTCTCTCAAAATAAATAATTTTAAAAAATAGGGTATAAGTGGACTTGTGCAGTTCAAACGTGTGTCGTTCAAGGGTCAACTGCACATGCAGAGAATACAACCACTCTTCTGAATCTATTTAACATATTTACAGATAAAAGGGTTAGAGATTTACTGCTGATATGCTGGCCCTACGTGGCACAGTCTGACTGAGGTAAATAATAATAATTAATAATAGAAATAATGATAACAATAACAGCAGCTACCATTTACTAACACCATGCTATGCACTCGGTGTTATATTCACTGTCAGTGAATTTTCACAATACCTTTATGAGATAACAATGAATATGTTTATATAGAGATGCTTTAAGATAGTGCAGACTTCATGGCCATCTTGAGAAATGTCAGAATGAATGGAAGTTGTAGTCAAGTTACCCGTCTGGTGAAACTGGACTTAAATCTAAATGAAGTACAGCACATGTATGATCATACTGTATTTGGAAAAGGATGAAAGGTGTGGGTTTAGAAGAAAACTCATTTTATCTGTCTGGGGTTATAATGTGATGAGGCTAACATTATTACAAATATTATAGTCAAATGGTCAAGCAAATATAGAGGAAAATCGAACCTAGAATGTTACACTCTTAGTAATTCCAACATTTAATTGTTAAAGTTAATAAAGGATTTTTTTTACTCATTTGAGATGCAGAAGAGAATTGAAAACCATAAACTCCTTAAGAAAGGTTCATGTACTAGTTTGTATGCCCAAAGAATAGTGGTAGCTAGTTGTATTTTGTTTTTTTAGGGTGGAAGGACTAAAGTAGTGGCAGAAAATTTACTGAGAGTTTGAGTTACCTATAGTGATCAGAACTGGCCTCATCTGTTGTCCGCGGTGTATTATAGCTGTATTAGTGTTTAGTATGCATGTATTTATATATGTGTGTAAAAGACCATTTAATTCAAAACATATTTTAAATAGTTTTTTTCAATACTGACTGTTTTGATAATACAAGTTTCCCTATTTCCTCCTCATATTCGGAAGTCAGCAACCCTATTTTAACTTCCTGCAAAGAACATGAGATGTCGACTTTCCAAAGAAAAACAGCAATTCTGGACTATTCACAGACTTTCATTTTGTATGAAATGGAAGTTTTTCAATAACAATGAAATTCATTTCCTTGCAAAGAAAAACGGATGCAAGTATGACTTCATGTAGGAACAGCATGGATATCTCTATCTAGTCCAAGCCATGTAGTGTGTTTTCAGGGAAGTCTATGAATATATAAACTTCTTAATAGCCTGGTTGATTATTTGTAAAAACTGTACTTTTAAAGTCAGTTTTGCCTTGAGCCACTATTTCAAATATAATCACAAAATTCTTTTATTACTATATAATTTGAACAATGCTAAATATGCCGGAACCAAAATATTCTGTTATATTTTGACTGATTGTGTGAGTAATAAAGAAATAGTTTTACAGTTATTCTTAGGGGGTAAAATGTGTATTTCATTTACTCCTGAAGCAAATATCTAATCAACAAAAAGCACTAGTGGTACCTTTCCATCGACAAAAGGAGAGAGGAATAATAATTTTCCGTAACGTCGTGTCTTCAAACTCTCCAAATGACCACAGTAGTATAAAATGGCAATGATGTAATTCAGTGAGCTACAGAAATCAACTGTAAACTCACTTGTAGAAAGGTCTTCATTAGAAAACAACTATGATATTTGTTCTAAAAGAATGACTAATTTCCTAATTAGCCCAGTTTAAAAAGGACCTGTTTTGACAGATAATGTGACCATATTTCTCAATTTCCCGTGTCATTAATTTTTGTATTCTTGAAACAGCAAACATTAGTTGAAAAACTCTATACTGTGTAAAAAAATGTAAGTAAAAAACAATAAAACATCATCGCTTCTTTCAGTGGGCTTACATTTGAAAGGAAAAATGCAGACTTGAAATAAAGGTCAAATAAATACGATTAACCTCAACAGAGCACACGGGTTTCATTCAAATGGCACCAAGAAGTCACAAGGTGGTTATGGATGCTTTGCCTTTTCAGGTAAGCC